>NC_071668.1:71150718-71750718 GCF_028554725.1 Zeugodacus cucurbitae | reverse complement strand
ACATGTTTCCTGAGTAGTAGTCATCGTTTAGGATGCCTCCGCCTGACGTGAATTCTATTAGTTTATGAAGCTTCCTCTAACTTATCGTATTGTGGGGCCCCTAAGTACCTAAAATGCTGTCTCGCTAACGCAGGACAAACGCACAAGAGATGCTCCACTGTTTCCTTGATCCCCCGCTAGTGACACTTTCTCTTATAGGCATGTGCCGTTACTAGGCTGTGACCAGTAAGAATGCCAACTATGGTCCTACAGCCCTTGCATAAAACCTTTGCAGTTTTACACCCCGGTAGATCCTTCCAGCGAGATTTGAGATTTCTTGCCATGCACCTATCTATGTCGTGTCGTGTTTCCAGGTGACAGCTGTACACCACTCTTGGCAATCCCGTTTACGATGTCATTGCCCTCGATGCCTTTATGGCCTGGCACCCAGTAGAAGTGTAGCCTCATATTCCTGGTGACCCTCTCCACTGCTGTCCTGCTGCTCAAGACACTTTTAACCGATATTCGAAACGAGGTTACTGCCTTGATTGCTGCTTGACTGTCTACGTAGACGTTAATTTTAGAGTATTGGGCTTGTGCGATGGAGGCTAGCTCTGCTGCCTTCCCAATAGCAAATACCTCTGCTTGAAATATACTGCAGTGGTTCGACAGTTCGAACGGTTGTTTTATGCCTAATTCCGGACAGTATATCCCTCATCCATTTTAGAGCCATCCGTATAGATATTTAAGGTGTTGCATGTAGTTGCGGTACCCTTGCGCCAACCATCCTTTTCCATGTTTACCGTGAACTCTCTTTCCCAGTTGTAGAATGAGACCAGATAGTCGGTGCCTGTCAGATTGCCCTTAGCAACCGAGCTGTGTCCGAAGGATCTGTATGTAAATTCACCTGTTGCGATCAGTCGGCCCGCCGATTTCGCCGTGCAGTTTTCGGCAAAGTAAACTATAGGTGGCAGATTTAATATTTGTTCTAGAGCAGCCGTTGGTGTGGTTCTTAGGGCCACCGTTATACAAAGCGCTGTAAGTCGCTGAACCTGAAAATTTAAAAAATGTAATCTATGAAAGAACTTAATAAAAAAAGAAATATAAAAGAAATTTTAAGAATAAATTAATTTTGTATAAAATTATAAAATAAACAAGTAAGGAAGGGCTAAGTTCGGGTGTAACCGAACATTTTATACTCTCGCAATTTATTTATTTAACTTTATTTATATTATATAATACACATTTTGACCCACATATTCGTCATATATATTATATAAAGTCCATTGAAAGTTGGAAACCCTAATATTAGGTTAGAAGCACCGATGTCCTCATGTTCGATATATGGGGCCTTAAAAACATATGGTCCGATTTTGGCGATTTTTAGAATGGGGCTGCCACACTATAAACATAGTATTTGTGCAAAGTTCTGCACCGATATCTTCACTAGTGCTTACTTTATATATTGTAAAGTAAACGATTCGGATTGTCTTCAAAGTTCTAGTATATAGGAAGTAGGCGTGGTTGTGAACCGATTTGGCCTATTTTCACAACATATTATTTTGATGTAAGGAAACTATTACAAACCAAGTTTCATTGAAATCGGTCGAGTAGTTCCTGAGGTTTTTGACCCATAAGTGGGCGACGCCACGCCCATTTTCCATTTTTATAAAAAATCTGAGTACAGCTTCTATCTGCCATTTCTTATGTGAAATTTAGTGTTTCTGGCGTTTTTCGTTAGTGAGTTAACCCACTTTTAGTAATTTTCCACCTAACTTTTGTATGGGAGGTGGGCGTGGTATTGATCCGATTTCTTTCATTTTTGGACTGTATAAGGAAATGGCTGAAATAAACGACTGCAGAAAGTTTGGTTTATATAGCTCTATTGGTTTGCGAGATATGTACAAAAAACTTAGTAGGGGTGGGGCTACGCCCACTTCCACAAAAAAAATACATTCAAATATGCCCCTTCATAGTGTGATCCTTCAAACTAAATTTTACTTCTATAGCTTTATTTATGGCTTAGTTATGGCACTTTATGTGTTTTCGGTTTTAGCCATTTTGTGGGCGTGGCAGTGGTCCGATTTTGCTCATTTTCGAAAGCAACCTTCCTATGGTGCCAAGAATAAGTGTGCCAAGTTTCATCAAGGTATCTTAATTTTTACTCAAGTTACAACTTGCACAGACGGACGGACGGACGGACGGACAGACAGACATTCGGATTTGAACTCCACTCTTCACCCTGATCACTTTGGTATATATAACCCTATATCTAACTCGTTTAGTTTTGGGTGTTACAAACAACCGTTATGTGAACAAAACTATAATACTCTCTTTAGCAACTTTTGTGGCGAGAGTATAAAAATATGATTGGAATTATTCATTACTGACTAAATGTTAAAAAAAAAAAAAAAAAATAATAAAATCGAAATTGTCAAAAATTTAATCAATTTAGAATATTTCGATTGAATAGAAATTTATGAATTCCGTTAAATTAATTGCAAGAATATTTATAAAAAAACTACTTTAAAAAAATATTTTCTTTTTAAATTTATTAATTAATTTATTTGAAATTTAGATGGTCCTAAAACTTGTTTTTTTATAACTTTTTAAATTCAAAACATTGTTGATTTCAAAAGCATCAAAATATGACGAAAAAATCGTTGAATTAAATATTGAAAAGTAAAACATCGTTTTTATAAAAAGGTAGTTAAAATAAAACATAAAATACCTTTTTAAAAAATACAAGAAATATTAAATAGTTAAAATTAATAATTTTTATTAAGTTAAAAAATTTAATAAAAGTGTCTAGTGAATAATTAAAAAAAAAAAAATATTACTTGAAATGAAAAAAATATTTAATGATGAAAATTAATAATTTTCACAAAAATTTAAAATTTATTAAAAATCTGTATTAATTTTTTTTTTGTCTGTATTAAATTTTACAAGCTGTACAAGATATTAGAATGAAAATATTTTTTTTTTATTTAAAATTTTTTTTTTTAATTTTTTTAATTAAAATAAGTGAAAAATTGAATATAATTTTTTTTTTTTAATTTTAACATTATAATTATTTTTATTTTAATTTTAATTTCAACATTTTAACAGCCAACATTTCTGAGCCAAAATGTAAGGGATCTAAAACCCATAGCAGCAACATGTCAATTTCCCTCACGCGCGAATTAATAATGCAAATCTTTTATGACCGAAAAGTGTCTTAATCAACACATGAAAATTGTTTCATTACAGTTTTTGTTTTTATTGTAATTTATTTGTCAGCGCCACTTTTATTAACGCGCACGCATATACATATATACGAAATGAAAACAATCACATGTCACTCATACGCCATGTCACACCCAGCTCAATACACAGGGCACTCGACTAAGCGCAAATGTACACAGACACACACCACCACAGATATACTGTTGCTTATTGCAGCGCAACGCAACGCAACAAACAGATCCTATTGTTAAACATTAGCTCTTCTAATACAATGACTTGACACGTATTCTTGGCCCATTTCGCAACAGCGCCAATGTGACACCACCATGCATTGTGAAGCTTTTGTATTCATTTTTATTTTTGCTGTTTTGTTGCTCTCAATTTATACATGTGTGTGTGTGCTCATGCATATTTTCCTTGCAATTTAATTTCGTAATCAATCATTTTGTTTGTGGTGTTAAAACTGTCATAGCCTTTGTCAATGTGACACACACACACACACTTGCATACAATAAACAAATACAGTTACACATGTGGTTCATGCAGTTACATAGTTGGACAAAGAGGGCAATATGTTTGCATTTATTGTAAAGTTGTTTGTCTCTGTATATACATATATGCCATAAATATACACACTCATCCGACGCTTTCTTTAAACGCAACTTTCATAATACCCTTCACATATGTGTATGTAGATAATCCACCACCTATATGTGAGTCTTCATGTTCATCATCCAGCCATATCCTTGTGTGTTTATGCCGACACATTGTGTGCGTTTGTCAACGGCATTACCTTTAATTGAACGGACGTTGTTGACAGCAATGACGCTGGTGAATAATGAAAATGTCATGAAATTTGTGAGTGAGGCAAAAACAATAATAAAACAATATCTTTATAATGCGTTGAGCTACTTGCGTGGCATGGAATTGTGGAGTTTAATAATTTTCATTTACCTTTATGGAATTAAGATAATTAAAACAGACAATAAAAGGCAGGTTAATTATAAAGCGAGGGAGCTTTAAAGGCGATGAGTTTTAATATGTTTTATGGGATCACAATTTTCATCCAAACTAGGCTATTATTAAGCAAAATCAGTTCTACCTTCTTGAACAAGCTGCTATATCTCTTTAGATCAGAGCATAGTTCTTTAAATTTAGACCACTTTACGATCGATTAAAATTCAATTACAAACAAGTAAGGAAAGGCTAAGTTCGGGTGCAACCGCACATTTTATACTCTTGCAATTTATTAAAGAAATTTTATTAAGATAACATACAAATTAACCCATAAATTCGGCATAAAGTTTAATAGAATAACGAAAATCGTCATATTTAGTATATGAGGGCTAAGGTAATTCCTGAACCGATTTCATTCATTTTCATCAGCAAGGTACACTATATCCAAGACTATACGATCAATTAATTTGGCTAAAATATCTCACATATTAACCAATATATATATGCGGAATAAAGCTCACCGTATTTTTGAAGAACCTATAATTAGGTACATGGGAGCTAGGAGATGTTATGACCCGATTTTAATAATTTTTGGAACAGAGACACACTATTAGAAGAAAACAATTTCCTCTGAATTACATTAAATTGTCTGAGAGATTTACCCATATTTTCGGTTAAAATTTATCCTTAGGCGCCGAGTTCAACATGTTCGATATCTGGGGCCTTGAAAAGTTATGGTCCGTTTTCGACAATTTTTTCACAAGTGAAGCCAAAGATGATATGCACTATTTGTGTAAAGTTTTATTCTTTTATCTTCATTGGTTCCTCATGTTTACATTATAAAGTGAAGGAATAAGATGGATTTCAAAATTGAGTTATAAGGAAAGTAGTAGTGGTTGTGAACCGATTTCGCCCATTTTTTGTCCGTGTTATCAGGGTGTCAAGAAAATATTATATACCGAATTTCATTCGAATCGGTCGAGATACGATCCTGAGATATGCTTTTTGACCCATAAGTGGACGACGCCACGCCCATTTTCCATTTTGTAAAAAAAATCTGAGTACAGCTCCCTTCTGCTATTTCTTGTGTGAAATTTTGTGTTTATGACGTTTTTCGTTAGTGAGTTAACCCAAATTAATTTTCAACCTAACCTTTGTATGGGAGGTGGGCGTGGTTATTATCCGATTTCAACTATTTTCATGGTGTGTGGTGGGGTACATAAGAGAACCGACTGCAGAAAGTTTGGTCTATATAGCTTTATTGGTTTGCGAGTTAAATACAAATAACCGATTTGGGGGCGGTGCCACGCCCACTTCCCCAAAAAAATTACATCCAAATATGCCCCTACATAGTGCGATCCTTTATTCCAAATTTTACTTTTATAACTTCATTTATGGCTTAGTTATGACACTTTATGTGTTTTTGGTTTTCGTTATTTTGTCTTAAACTTAACCTTGTCTCGAACTTAACCTTCTTATGGTGCCAAGTTTCGTCAAGATATCTTAATTTTTACTCAAGTTACAGCTTGCACAGACGGACAGACGGACGGACAGACATCCGGATTTCAAATCTACTCGTCACCCTGATCACTTTGGTATATATGACTCTATATCTAACTCTTTACAAACAACCGTTATGTGAGCAAAACTATAATACTCTCTTTATCAACTTTTGTTGCGAGGGTATAATAAATGTAGATTTTTATTTTGTATGGTAAATCGATCTTAATAAGCGTTTTAATCGGACGGTTGATTAATCAATTAGCTCCTGTCTAAAAACGCACTTTTACTCCCTTGTTTTAGGTTGCTCTATATTACCCTAATAAAATAATATTACCCGAATAAAAAAACAACGGCTACGCTGGCTAGGACATGTTGTTCAAATGGATGAAAGTGCTCCAGCTCTGAAAGTATTCGATGTAGTACCCGCTGGTGGAAGCAGAGGAAGAGGGAGACCTCCACTCCGATGGAAGGACCAGGTGGAGAGGGACCTGGCTTCGCTTGGAATAACCAATTGGCGCCAAACTGCCAGAAGGAGGGATACGTGGCGCGCTGTTTTGGACTCGGCTATAACCGCGTAAGCGGTGTCTACGCCAATCAAGAAGATTTTGATTACGAAAAAAGCTTCTCATTCAAACTCTTTGAAATATTAGAATTTTTTTTCGTACTTCTAATCCTGATCTGAACTTATACTGATGATATCTTTCATTTTTTGTTTCATAAAAGACTATCTGATAGTAGAATCATAAGCAAAATAATATAAACATACTCGAAAATCTTATAAAGTGTATATTGTAGTTGTGCTAACCTAACCAACCATCTCTTAGAACCATCTTTGTTATAACTTGACGTCAAATGACTTCAACTATGACTCTTTTCCGTACTAATATTTTAAGATTCAGTGTGTCTCAAGTCGATAGATTATTAACTCTTAGAAACTCTATACGAGTGTGTTCAAAAAATAACGGGAATTTTCGTTTTTTGGGGGGAAAAAAGATTTATTCATTTGTCTGCATTGCCTTTTGAATTGCCTTTAGAATATTTCTCATTCGATATTTTCCACTTATGTCAGCGCTACTTCCAATCATCAACACTTCTCAAACTCGAATTTGGAATAGCATTTGTATCGCCTTTAGGAAGCGACGACTTTTTAATGTTAACTTCATTTTTGGAAATAGGAAAAAGTCACACGAAGTCATGTCTGGCACTTAGGAATAAGAAGGCTGGGGCATAGTTAAATTTTGAAATAGGATTTTTAAACAAATTCCCGTTATTTTATGAACTCACTTCATATATCAACATAATAAAAAAAAATTTCAATTGGACTCTCCAAACCTATGAAATTTTAAAATTTATAATTCTAATTATTTTTTGAACACACTTCTATAGTTCCAAAGTTATTTTGGTAACAGTTTTCGGTAGGTTATTCAGTATGATGATTGATTATTTAATATGCTTAGTATCCCTCTTGGAACTTAGTATCAAATGCTTACTTCTAAGACCCTGACTCGAACTCTTACTAGTACTTCTTGACTTTAAAATGTCTGAAGACATTCAAGATGTCGAGAGTTTTTCGCTTCGAGTTTACCTTTCCATCTGTTTTCTTCGTTTGAATGTTGTCCAAAATCTATCGATTTAAATTGTTGTCGCAGAGTTCAGTTTTTTGCGCTATATTGTGAGTCTTTTTGAAAATTCTACCACTACAATTCATCATTACATCCACGCTGGCCTTGTCTTTGTTTCTACACCAGACTTGATTTTCTACTCAAATGGCTTACTGTAGCCAGCTAATCGCCTGCAGCACAATGAGGCGACAACAAGCAATTCTGTAATCAAAACAATCACCTAAAGCAAGACATGCACAATTAAATGATAACCTAATCTACCAAATGACTTTGAAGTCACTCTCCGTTAGACACATAAAAGGCTCAACTTCCACAAAGCGCTACTACACCACTCAACTGACGAACTTTTTGAGAAACTCACAAAATCAATTGAAGTTAATTAGACAATTAAACAATTTCACTAAGCCAAACGATTGATAGCTATCAACAAGTTGGCGAAATTTACTTAACATAGACTTAACTTAACATAGTGCTCATTAAAGTGAGACCAACAGCAAAGCAGAAAGGGAGAAGGAGTAGGCGAATGAAGCACTCTTTATAGGCAAGTACCTAAGTGAAAAACGAGCTGTGCTGAGTGGAGCTATTCGTGAGCCGCACAAATGAAGATAAGCCAGTTGACGGGCATAAAGGTGATAATGTAGATGTGTGTGAGAGTGTATCAGGGTTGGTGTTTCTGTGTTGGTGTATAGTGAAATTTCAATACCTTTTTCCATTAAATGTCAAAGTAAACAAAGACGAGCGCGCTAAGCGAAAGAAAGTAGATAAACAAAAGCATTGGCGCGACAGTAAAAACAAGAGACAAGCCGAGAAGACACGCCCAGCGCTGCTAAAAGGCAGTCGTCGCGTTTAGTAGGCTAGTGTGAGTGCGTGTTCATTTCATATCCTGCAAAGGACATCAAAGTGTCGCGAAAGCAAGTAACAAAAGCGTTGAAAGAAATGATAGGAGGAAAAACCATTCATATTACAATTGCAAAGGATATTTCAAGCAACCGAAACAACAACAATTACAACAACAACAACCATACAAATGTGTCCGAACACGGCTGACAATAGCGAAGCGCACCGGCGTGTGACAGCAGGGCCCAAGTGGCGGCAGCAGCTGTCGGATTAAATGGCATCAATTGATTGACACACAGAGATAAGCCAATTGCCAGTGCGGCGCTGTGGCTGTCAACGAGCAGGCGAACCTACGAACAACGATGGCGAAAAAAAACGATATAAGCAAAGCAACAAAGACGATGACGATGAAGACTAAAGTTGTTGAGCGACCACTAACGATGTTTGGTAAGCGGAAGTGTGTGTGTGTGTGTAAAGACAGGACATAAGAGAAAAGTGTTTGTATGTGTGTGTGTGCGTGTAAATATTTGTTAACGGCATTGCGCGCGGTGTATGTGTGTAACAAAGTGTAAAGTTGCTGAAGTGAAGCTGACGCTGTCATCCGCCGCTGCCGCTGTGACAAAAGTCACAAGGGCTTTGCTTATGAAAATAAAGCGATTTTATTATGACAGCCGCGCACACAATGCAACAGGATGTCGGCCGGCCAAAAAGAAAACCGAAGAGAATTATTTTACTTTTATACTTCCGTCGCCGCGTTGCTTTTATATTCCAATGCAAAGATAGTACCAAGTAAATTAGCATAACAAAAGGCGCTAGATAATGCCAAAGTAAAAGTATTCAACTCTTAGAAAGTAGAGTCAAAGCAACTGTGGAGTATAAAAATATACCAGTGTTAGTGTGTAAGCAGACATTGCGGTCAGCAAGCATTGTCTTTCCGTTAACTGCATGAGTGAATAAGCGCCACACAGGCAGGGCAATGCAATAAAGGATGAATGTGAAGAAGAGGAAATGCGCGAAATGTGAGAAAAGCGTCTGAGAATGGAAGTGTTAACTAAGAATGAAATATATAAAAAAAAGAAAATAAATAAAATAAAAATAATAAAAATTACTACTTTGGCTTAGTTTCTTTGATATAACTGCTGCAGGATATTTTTTACTATTACACAGCACTATCTTTGTAGTCAAGAAAATTAATTTTAGCGATTAAGTTCATATTTTTATATGCTAAACACTTTTTCTCAGTGTAAAAGAAGCTTAATTTGTATTATGCGCGAATTTGTTCTTCCAAGAAGTTTAGACAAATAAGCGATGTTGGCTTACAATTAAGCCCCTGTAGAAGGTGTTTTGGATTTTTCGAATATTTATAATTACATTCAACAACTCATGTAGTTGAAAGGTAAATCGCTTAATATTAGAAAGGAAATTCTTATATCCATAGTTCCCAGAAGTGATGTCATTGAACTTAGTCAACAGAAAAAAATGCACCTTAATTATAAAAAAATCACCTTAATTATAGAAAATTATTATTAAATACATTTTTCTTGCAAAAAATACTTATTTCCGAAGCAATAAATGACTTTCAAGCGTTTAAATACACCAATGCAGTACACCATGTGGTATGAGTAACTATTATTCAGCCATACAACTATTCATTACACTAGACGACAAAATCGACTTTTTTCTGGGTATTGGACCAAACTAATTATTTCGGGGAGATTGAGTCATAAGTAAAAATTTGCGATACATCTTTGAAAGGTCTTGACATTGCATACAAAACGACGCTAAAACTAATCGTTTTTGTTTTTTTTTTTAATTATTGCGTTCAAAAGTTATAGACGTCGCCGAAATTCGCGCTATTTTAAATTTTACCTTCGTTAAAACAAATGCGCTAGAGAAACGTTCCGTGGGATTATTAGTGTTTTGGGGGATGGTACTCTATCACTTCGAACTGCGGAGGAATGGTTTCGACTATTCAGAGCGGGTGAACAGGACACCATGGATAAGCCAGCCGGTGGAAGACCTGTGACGACGCATACCGATCAAATCATGGAAACACTTGAAGTGAGACCAGCATGTGACACCTCGTGACATCGCCCAGGAGATGAAAGTTAGTCACCAAACCATTTTAAACCATCTGCAGAAGGCTGGATACACAAAATAGGTTGATGTTTGGGTGCCGCATGATTTGATGTAAAAAAAAAACCTTTTGGACCGAATCAAGGCCTGCGATATGCTGCTGAAGCGGAACGAACTCGACCTATTTTTGAAGCGGATGGTGACTGGCGACGAAAAATGAATCACATACGACAGTATCAAGCGAAAACGGTCGTGGTCTAAGGCCGGTGAATCGTCCCAAACAGTGGCCAAGCCGACATTGACGGCCAGGAAGGTTTTGCTGTGTGTTTGGTGGGGTTAGAAGGGAATCATTTGCTATGAGCTGTTCCCATATGGCCAGACACTTAATTCTACCATCTACTGCGAACAACTTAACGTTCGTTAACTGAAGCAGGCGATCAGCCAGAAGCGTCCAGAATGACCCAATAGGAAGGGTGTTGTGTTCCACCAGGACAACGCCAGACCACACATTTCGTTGATGACTCGTCGGAAGCTACGGGAGCTCGGTTGGGAGGTTTTATCGCATCCACCATATAGCCCGGTCATAGCGGCAAGTGATTACCACCTGCTCCTGTCCATGGCGAACGCCCTTGGTGGTGTAAAGTTGAACTTAACAGAGGCTTGTGGAAAGTGACTGTCCGAATTCTTCGCAAATAAGGAGGAGGGGTTTCTACGAGGGGGGTATTATTAAGTTGCCGTCTGAAGGAAACAGATTATCGAACGAAATGGCGCATATTTGAACTAAGTCCGATCACTCTAACACTTTTTATATAAAGCATTAAATAAGGAGCAAAAAAGCGGAAGGCAGATAACCTAAAATGTTCTTTGTCACAGAGTTGTAATGCATTTTTAACTCGACTAAAATTCGTTTACAAAATAAAGGAAGAAAAAAAAGATTTTTATTTTGTATGGTAAATCGATCTAAATCAGCGCTTTAATCGAGCAAAGGACGGTTAATTGATCAATTAGCTCCTGTGTGAAAAGGCTATAACATTATTTTATTAAAACTCAATTAGAGTAAGGAAGATATGTTATTATAGTGAAGGCGTCATACCATTGCCTTGAAGAGTTATTTATAAAAATATATTTTTGTAAAAATAATAAAATATTTTGTTTTTAAATTAAATATTATAAATAAATATACATAATTTCATATGTCATTAATAATTTTTTTTCAATTTCTTTACAGAGTCATACAATCATCACATCCTGTATGTAATACCATAATGCTCTTTGGTGTCATCATATGTCTGGCATCAGTTATACTCTTGGGTATGGATGGACGATTTGTCAGTCCAGAGGAGTATCCAAAAGTAAGTGTTGAACAATTGGGAATTTATAACAGTTAAAAACATAAATTTGTTTGAAGTAAAATAGTAAAAGTAAGTAATAGATTAAGTTGGTTCGATTCCAAATAAAAAATTTTCCAGATATGAACAACACAATTTCATAAAAATTATATATTTTAAAAAATTTCCTATTCTTTCTTTTACTTTTTTTCTTCTCACAGATATGTCAAGCGCGCGCTTGGCTACTAACCACCGGTTTTACATTAGCCTATGGTGCTATGTTCAGCAAAGTCTGGCGTGTGCATCGTTTTACAACAAAAGCGAAAACAGATCCAAAAGTAAGTGAAACTAACGGTTATAAAACAGACATAGCCATATTAATTGAATTGCAAAGTGAAAATTTGTTTAGTAAGAAATATAAGTAATTACAAATTTTTAAAATTAAAATCCCTACTATATGAAGCTTTGAAATATTACAAAAAAATAACAAAAAATTTAAAAATTATTCAGTACACTCGCATAAATATTTCTATATATGCACATATATTCAACATCAAATGTATTTAAATTCGTTATCGCACACACGTCACTCAATTAAAACGAATTAATATAACTCAAAGCTGGCCAATATAAACGCTTTATGCCATATTAATTAATTCACGCAGTTGTGGCCAATTGCTTAACCAACCAATCAATTCAATATAACGACTCGCATCGCAGCAATAACACAAAATACGCCACCCAATAATTGCACTTATAATTCAACTATAAACAGTATATATCATTCGTTTAATTTCGATGGCTTAATTAGTTGAAATTGATTTCAAATGAAATGAAAGCACTTTACAGTTACAGTGAAATGCGCAGGTGGAAATTTCGAGCGAAAGTGCTGGATATTTCAGTTAATTCCGGAATTTTCGGCGAAATAGTAAATAAGTACAGTTGAACTAATTAAGTAATTATTAATGTTGTAAGTAATTTGTATAGCTGGCTATCATTTGTTCGCTGTCATTAATCTGTCTGGACCTATTTGCTCATACTTTCAAAATATTTGCACTCAGATAGCTTTCTTTTCGATAACATCCATAACTATTAAGGTAGGTAGGTATAAGTAGGTAGGCGGAAGCCAAGTTGTAGACCTAATATTATTATATTTATTATATTATCTTAAAAAAATCTGAAGTTTATGCACCCTTCTCTAATGAGGATTTTTTAAATTCCGTAAATTATACCAAGTTAACTTAAGAGTCTTAAAGGGTGATTTTTTAAGAGCTTGATAACTTTAAAAAAAAAAAAAAACGCATAAAATTTGCAAAATCTCATCGGTTCTTTATTTGAAACGTTAGATTGGTTCATGACATTTACTTTTTGAAGATAATTTCATTTAAATGTTGACCGCGGCTGCGTCTTAGGTGGTCCATTCGGAAAGTCCAATTTTGGGCAACTTTTTCGAGCATTTCGGCCGGAATAGCCCGAATTTCTTCGGAAATGTTGTCTTCCAAAGCTGGAATAGTTGCTGGCTTATTTCTGTAGACTTTAGACTTGACGTAGCCCCACAAAAAATAGTCTAAAGGCGTTAAATCGCATGATCTTGGTGGCCAACTTACGGGTCCATTTCTTGAGATGAATTGTTCTCCGAAGTTTTCCCTCAAAATGGCCATAGAATCGCGAGCTGTGTGGCATGTAGCGCCATCTTGTTGAAACCACATGTCAACCAAGTTCAGTTCTTCCATTTTTGGCAACAAAAAGTTTGTTAGCATCGAACGATAGCGATCGCCATTCACCGTAACGTTGCGTCCAACAGCATCTTTGAAAAAATACGGTCCAATGATTCCACCAGCGTACAAACCACACCAAACAGTGCATTTTTCGGGATGCATGGGCAGTTCTTGAACGGCTTCTGGTTGCTCTTCACCCCAAATGCGGCAATTTTGCTTATTTACGTAGCCATTCAACCAGAAATGAGCCTCATCGCTGAACAAAATTTGTCGATAAAAAAGCGGATTTTCACATTTCGAACCGAACACTGATTTTGGTAATAAAATTCAATGATTTGCAAGCGTTGCTCGTTAGTAAGTCTATTCATGATGAAATGTCAAAGCATACTGAGCATCTTTCTCTTTGACACCATGTCTGAAATCCCACGTGATCTGTTAAATACTAATGCATGAAAATCCTAACCTCAAAAAAATCACCCGTTATAACTGGTATTATTCATGGTAAGATTATGGAACATACTTCTAGATATAGTCGATAGTGTCGATCTCGTAGAAAACATTGTCTCTTGTCAAATATTAAGTCGAAATAGAGTTACGTTGACCAAAGCATTGATGCTGGGTCTACCCGAAATGTATCTTTTTGAGCCTCGGCATGAAAAAATCCCAATATTTTGTAAATATATATATTGAATGAGTTCGAAAAGGTCTTCAGAAAACGATCTCACATATTTTGAGATTAAATTCTTGAAAACTTTCAGATAACCATTTCCTTATACATATATAGTTTCAAAGAAAAAACGAATGTCAAGAATACTTTTGAAGAAGGGGTCTTAAAGGAATATAGATGCTTACAGTGACCTGTATAAAGTTCCAAAAGCTATTATACTTTGAAGGTTTAATACACGCTGACATATTTTCTCAGTTGGTTTCTTGGGAGCGCAATTGTTTAAATATTTCCCTATTGTATCCCATGAGAAACAGTTTGTAGTGGCGAAATTCCTTCAAGTGTAATCTGTAGCGAATTCCTGAAGTTCGTTGCCTTGTATACCTTTGTGTTCTGGCAGCCAGATCAAGGTTATACTGTTGTTGACTGGGTTTGAGGATCAAGTTTCTCAATGTAGTTCAGAACCAGCGCCGAATCTATTTCAAAGGATGATATTGCCTGGAGAGCCGCATGACTTTCACTGATGATGGCGATCCGTTTACCGTGGTAATTCCAGTCCAATATGACCTCAGCACATTTGCTAATGACATAGACCTCAGCTTGAAAGATACTGCAGAATTGTCAACAACTAAGGCGTGGTCCCGTTAGCACGGCACCTATATCATCTGCTGTTTCGGATGGTATAAATTAACTCTGTAAATATAGTCTTCAAAGAAACATAGTCCCTACCAGATATACATATATTCTAATTTTTATACTCTCGCAACAAAGTTGCTACGAGAGTATTATAGTTTTGTCCACATAACGGTTGATTGTAAGTCCTAAAACTAAACGAGTTAGATATAGGGTTATATATTTATATCAAAATGATCAGGGTGATGAGAAAAGTTCAAATCCGGATGTCTATCTGTCCGTCCGTCCATGCAAGCTGTAACTTGAGTAAAAATTGAGATATCTTCATGAAACTTGGAAGACGTATTTCTTGGCACCATAAGAAGGTTAAGTTCGAAAATGGGCGTAATCGGACCTCTGCCACGCCCACAACCGAAAATGTGTCAATGTCAAAAACCGAAAACACTTAAAGTGCCATAACTAAGCTGTAAATAAAGCTATGGAAGTAAAATTTTGTATGAAGGACAGCACTATGAAGCGGCATATGTGGATGTAATTTTTTTGGGGAAGTGGGCGTGGCCCCGCCCCTACTAAGTTTTTTGTACATATATCGGAAACTACTAAAGTTATATCAAGGAAACTTTCTAGAGTCGTTTCTTTTAGGTACTACCTTATACAGTCCAAAAATGGAGGAAATCGGATCATAACCACGCCCACCTCCCATACAAAGGTTATGTTGAAAACTACTAAAAGTGAGTTAACTCACTAACGAAAAACGCCAGAAACATTAAATTTCACATAAAAAATGGCAGATGGAAGCTCCACTCAGAGAAATGGAAAATGGGCGTGCCATCACCCACTTATGGGTCAAAAACCATATCTCAGGAACTACTCGACCGATTTCAATGAAACTTGGTTTGTAATAGTTTCCTTAGATCCCAATGACATGTTGTGAAAATAGGCCAAATCGCTTTACAACCACGCCTACTTCCTATATACCAAAACTTTGAAGTCGATCTAAATCGTTTATATTACAATATATAAAGTAAGCACTAGTGAAGATATCAGTGCAGAACTTTGCACAAATACTACGTTTATAGTGTAGCAGCCACATTCTAAAAATCGCCAAAATCGGGTCATAGGTTTTCAATTTATATGACGAATATGTGGGTCAAATTGTGTATTATACAATATTAATAAAGTTAAATAAATAAATTGCGAGAGTATAAAATGTTCGGTTACACCCGAACTTAGCCCTTCCTTACTTGTTTTTTTTTTTTTAATTTTTTAGCGAAATAAAAAATTCCAACGATAGATAACACTCTTGTAGAACTTTTCGAAAGCTTTCTCCCACAATCATATCAAACACATGTTCGAGTCGAGAAGTAATAAAAATGTGTGCACAACAGATGTCGCTGGCATAATAATAGTACTTTATAACAATTTTCCATGAAAGCTGCAAAATACATGAAAGTAATTAAAATAAATCGTTAAAAATCACATAATCTCTCTACTATAAATAGAATATCAAGAACTCAGCAATTTTTCAAACAAAGCAATGCAACTGAAACTAATCAGCATACAAACGAATGCCAAACTTGACAAATACGGGCAAATATGCTAGCTTTCACGCAATTATAATTTCATTATTTGTCAAAATTATTTGCCTTACAGCGACACACACGAGAGAGTTAGCATTTAGTGATGCACTAATTTCATTGTCATTTGCAACAAAGACGAGCTGCCATTGAAATTAGACTGCTAATGAGCACTTTCAATTGAAAGCAGCAACGAAAACAGCTGGAGGAACAACGAGGTAGCAGGCAATCAATGGCAAATACGAATGAAAAATGGCGTCAAATTCATTGCAAACAAATTGTTGTACAATTGAGCAATAACGGTACTTTAGAAATACAAACTATGTATGTTAGTGTGTGTGTGTGCAAGAGAGTAGAAAGCAGCTGCGATGATAGGCTCAATTGAGTTCATAGTATACCACAATGGCAGGCAGAATAATATACACGCAGGCAAACCGCAATTAGAGGTCATAAATATGCACAGGGGCCACACTGACACAAAGCCACACACGCACACACACACAATATGCTGCATTAATGCCACACTAATGCTTAGCCGCTTGCGCACACACACAGACATACACTTAAGCTTACACATCTAATCATTTAGTATTCCCTAATGCGCATTATGATTGTTAGCAAACCAGGGAGCACCATATACTCTACATATATACCCACACAGGTGCACAGAGTGCTAAATTGCTGAGCCTCTGTGTGCTTGCGTGGTGCATGACTGATGCCTGACTGCCTACCTGCCTGTCAGTTGGTTAAACATTATGCGTAGTCAAACAGACAATCAGCGTTGCATTTGTGTGTGTAACATGCGTGTGAACTACAATTACATAGCACTGCATTACATTACCTTGCTATATGTATGTAAACATTAGAGCGAGAGAGCGAAGCGATAGTATATAGTGTCAGGGGCCCCGCAGACAATGCTGCTGATGATGATGACTCTGTAAACTAATTAATCAGCGCACATTACAAAAGGGGCGTGCGTGTAGCAAGCCGGTCGAGCTAATTACAAACAGGTGCAGCGGCTGGCACATATGTCATTTCATATTCACTCATACATTTTGCGGCATGCATGTGAGTATTTAACCTTTTGAGATGCCAAAGCAAGAAAAAATATTAAAAACAAGGCCAATAGTTGCAAAGGGGAATAGAAATATATTGAAAAATATGAAACTTGTATATTATACAATTTTTTTCATTTTCAAAAAAGGTGGCAACACCAAAAAAAATATTTATAGCGCTGTTATTAGTTTCTTGTTTAATACTAATTTGAAATTATTATTGTTTGTCGAAAAACTAGTTTCTTCAAAAAAAATTTTAAGAAAATGTGGCAACACTGTCTGAAATTTTACTTTAATTGTCATATTTTTATGTTACTCGAAAATTATATACTGAATTTTCACATTTTAAATTTGTTACCAACAAATATAACTTCCTATGTTAAAGTTATATGGCAACCCTGCTTTAAAAAATATATTTAATTTAAATATACCGAGACAAAATTATTTGAACGAAAATAAATTTCCATCATTAAACACTGTTAAACTTAAAACAAGATAATTATTTATCCAGTATTAGAAGTGTGGCAAAAGATATTCAGCACAATATGGCAACACTGTTCAGCGAAAACGTTAATCAACAGTTCCTATTTACTTCAGAAGTTATTTATCAAACATTAAAATTTTATTGAAATATAAAATTAAAGTCAAATTTATTTATTAATTGATATGGCAACCCTGCTATAAACGCTAAAATAATTATTTGTTCGTTCATTGTTCGCATTTTTTTAAACATATCTGGTAGAACAGCCACATTATCCAATTTAAATAGCTTTAATATAATTTACTCTGCTTTTAAAAATATGGCAACCTTACTCAACTTTATTAAAAAAAAAAAATCTGCACCAAAAAAGTCAAAAGTCACGATTAAAATATTTTTCATATAAATACTACAAATATGATATACTTAATTTTTATTTTGAAGGTATATGGCAACCCTTTTAAAAATATTTTCAAGCCGTCTATTTTCTTTTACTTATTACCATAAATGCAATTACTTAGACTTAATGTCCAATCTTAGAGAAATAATTTAAATTATATATTTTAGTGTATAATATTTTCGAGATTAATGGCAACCCTACTTTGTTTAATATCAATAAATTATTATTTTTACTCTTTTTTGATTTATTTATTAATGTATACTACTTTTCTTTTCAGAAAAAAGTCGAACCATGGAAGCTTTACACCATGGTCTCCGGCCTGTTGTCTGTAGATTTAGTTATACTATTCGCCTGGCAGATTTTTGATCCGTTACAGCGTATACTTGAAACATTCCCACTCGAAGATCCTGTATTAACATCCGATGATATTAAAATACGTCCAGAACTGGAGCATTGTGAGAGTCATCACAATTCTATGTGGTTGGGTGAGTAAAAATCAATTATATTTCATCCGAACATACTCACACACCTACTCACTTTTATACACATACTTGAATATATGTATACTCATATTCATATTTCTATGCATATTTCTATTATTTTTTTAACAAATCTTCAATATTCATACTTATACTCATTCATACTCATTTTCATATTCATACTCATACTCGTACTCACTCTTATACTCATATAAATTTTTCTTATAATTAATTACAAATATTAATTTTTCTAATCAGACATATAACATATTTATATTCAGTATCGTGCTGATCTTCTACTCATACTCGTACTCTTATACTCATATTAATTTTTCTTATAATAAATTGCCAATATTAATTTTTCTAATCATACTAATAAAATATTTATATTCAGTATGTTGATTTCCTACTCATACTCTTATTAAAATTTTTCTCTAATTCCATATTATTCTTCCTCTCTTTTTAGGCCTCGTTTATGGCTTTAAAGGGCTAATACTCGTGTTTGGCCTCTTTTTGGCCTACGAAACGCGTTCGATTAAGGTGAAACAAATCAATGATTCCCGTTATGTCGGCATGAGCATTTACAATGTTGTTGTGCTGTGTTTAATCACAGCCCCGGTGGGCATGGTCATCGCATCGCAACAGGATGCCTCATTCGCATTTGTTGCATTGGCTGTGATATTTTGTTGTTTCCTAAGTATGTTGCTGATATTTGTGCCAAAGGTGAGTCGGTGGGTCACGCAAACCATTTATGCGGAAAATTATGAGTACAATAGATGGTGCTGGTATCAATTTAAGGAAAATCGTATTATATTGCCTGTTAATAATATTTCTTTAAACAACTAAGCCAGAGAGAGATTTATTTACAACCTCTCAACCACATTTTCTTAATTGCCACTCCACAGGTCATTGAAGTTATACGCCATCCAAAGGATAAAGCTGAATCCAAGTACAATCCCGACTCTGGTATTTCGAAAGAGGATGAGGAACGCTATCAGAAATTGGTTACTGAAAATGAGGATCTGCAACGACTGATAACACAGGTAAATAGAATGAGGAAGTTTAATTATAGCTCATTGAGAGCAGTGTTGAAGTTATCGGGAAAGCAGATATACTGAAGGGTGCTTAGAAAATGTATTTTATGGAAGTTTATGTTAGAAATATCGTCATGAAGGGTTCTGAAATGTGCTCTACCTCTAGAAACGAAGATTATAGAGAAGTATTAAACTATGAAATTTTACTGGACTGTAGTTTGAGAAAGGCTCAGTTAGCTTAGGAACTAACTTGGAACAATTTTTCAGTATTCTCAATGATCACTATGTGATTTAAAAAAAGTTATTATATAATTATATTTTTCTATGTAAGACTTGGTGAATAGGTGAGATTGTTCAGACGATCCTAATCACTTTTTGGAAGATCTGGGCTAGTTTCAATGAAGTATCCAGTAAGATCGTAATCCCACTGAAGAGTTTCGTAAAGAGTTCATAGAGCTTTCAGTGAGAGACAAAAGAGAGTCTCTTATCTTAATAAGTTCATGATTCTACTGAAGAATTTTGTAAAGAGTTCAGAGAGTTTGTACTGAGTGAGAAAAAACGAGTTCCGTTACTATGTCACTTATTTTCCACTCTCACTTTCTCTACTATTTACTCTTGTTATATCTAATAAGGAACTTAATTAGTCTAAGTATAGCTCCTAGAGTACTCTAAATTAATTTTAATTGCATTTTTTATTAGTCACCACTCGAAAATCATTCAATACTTATTGTCTCGTACTCAAACAAACTCAATCACAATCATACAACAATTAAAACGCTCACGCTCATTAAATGAGTTTAAGTCTCCTACAAAAGTTATTAAATTAAATCATTACCCCCTGGAGTCCCTCGGTGCAGAGAAGCGCATTTAATTCAATTTGCGCGAAGGAAGAGAATTCCGAGGAAAATATTTGACTTCATACGTGAAACTACAAACGAGCAACATTAAGAGATCAATTTTTGGTGCGGCGGAAATGCAGAGAATGCAGAGCGGCAGATGAATGCACGAGTCAATCAATAAATTCTTATCACAGCAACGATGATGGCAACAACATGATGTACATATACGTATTTCATGTTGGCTGAAGAATTTTCGCTGATTACATTTGGACAACAACAATGCAGAGCAAGCGACGAAGAGTTGCAGAACAGACAAGGGTTGGCAAACGGAGAGCAATGCGTGGGCGAATGATGCAAGCAGCTGCAAGAGATGGAGATGTGTGTATGTGTGTCTGTTGCAAACGCATACAATCAATATTTTTAGTGTTCATCAGGGTGCGAATTGACAAATATGGATTACACCATGTCATCATGTCAGACGCACAAGTGCACAGATACACACATATGTACTCACTGTCCACAATGGCGTTTGGAAGAATCGCTACGTAGAAGAGGAAGATGAATTGCAATGCGCGTTCGTGGCAACGCACCATTGATGCCGGCGTGGTTGGCAACGCGGCGCCAATGCTCGCCATAGCAATTACATGCCACAATGGATCGTTGTGTGATTGGTTTGTATGGCGAGTGGTGAGACGAGGCGCAGAAGAATGCAGACAGAGGAGAGGCGGTTGCCGACCACAGTGCTCCGTGCGGCGCTTATGTGCTGTGCAGCAGATTGCAGTGAACTGTAGCGTTCCGGAACTCTGGTTGGCATTGGCAAATGCCGGCAACAACAAAGAGGGGGAGTGCATGAATCTGTTTGTATGTGAGTTTGCGAGCGCATTGCAAGGGGAATTGTTAACAATAAAACGGCAAAAATCGCGTGTAAACTTGCAAACTTACTTATAGCTATGTGCAAGTAAGTTTGTATGTGCTTATGGCCAACAAGCTGAGATTAACTGCAGCAGCCACCAGAGGGTTCACATATACATATATATTTATAGAAGGCGTTTGTTGTGTTCAAAGCTTAAGTTTCCCATATTTTATTACGAGTTTAACACACACATAACTGGCAACACATGCATATGTTGCACATCTGTTCTTAGCTTTAAAACCGTCTTCAGCAGTGCGACTTATTTGCACTTCTTGACGGATGGCTATTTTTCGATTTTTGCTTTCATTTCTTGTTATTGGACAAACAGCTGAAAATTGAGACCGCGAAACAGCTGTTTATAAGACTGATGTGTTTGATGATAATCAGTGGCGAATGTTGCTCACACGAAGGAAATTTTAATTTAATTTTATTTTATTTCATTGTATTTTATTTTATTTTATTTTTATTTTTTTTTTATTTTTATTTTTTTATTTTATTTTATTTTATTTTTTTATTTTATTTTATTTTATTTTATTTTATTTCATTTTATTTTATTTTTTTTTTTTATTTTATTTTATTTTATTTTATTTTATTTTATTTTATTTTATTTTATTTTATTTTTTTTTATTTTTTTTTATTTTATTTTATTTTATTTTATTTTATTTTATTTTATTTTATTTTATTTTATTTTATTTTATTTTATTTTATTTTATTTTATTTTATTTTATTTTATTTTATTTTATTTTATTTTATTTTATTTTATTTTATTTTATTTTATTTTATTTTATTTTATTTTATTTTATTTTATTTTATTTTATTTTATTTTATTTTATTTTATTTTATTTTATTTTATTTTATTTTATTTTATTTTATTTTATGTTATTTTATTTTATTTTATTTTATGTTATTTTATTTTTTATTTTATTTTATGTTATTTTATTTTATTTTTTATTTTATTTTATTTTATTTTATTTTATTTTATTTTATTTTTTTTTATTTTATTTTATTTTATTTTATTATATTTTATTTTATTTTATTTTATTTTATTTTATTTTATTTTATTTTATTTTATTTTATTTTATTTTATTTTATTTTATTTTATTTTATTTTATTTTAGGCTTCTTCAGATTAGCTTATAAGTCTATAACAACATATTTTATAGACACTTAAATATTTAAATTTATCCATTCTCTTTCTCTCACTCTCACCCCCCAACAGAAAGAGGAGAAGATCCGCATACTCAAGCAACGCCTAGTCGATTTTGAGGCCACACACAAGGGTGGCGAACTGAATGGCAGCAATGGCACTAACGGCATATCCATGGGCGGCATTGCCACACATCATCAGCCAGTAGCGAGCGTCAATTCTCTAACCGGCGGTATGAGTGCTACGCTAATGGGTGGCGGCAATGCAGGCGGCGGCGGCGGCTCCGGTTCGGGTTCCACAAACAATTCACTCAATCTACAAGCAACGACGTCCTCCTCACAGCATAACACACCTGCCGCCACATTAGCGATAACACAAGGTAATTGCCAACAACACAAGTCAATCAGACATAGCACGGCTACTAGTAGCTGTCGATTTAGTAAATATCACAAGAACAACAACAACAACAATAGCATGAATAATAAAAATTGCATGTTACCAAACACAACAGCAACGGAAATGAATTTCATTGCTTTCAATTGCAAAGCTATCAAGCGCGACTCGCTGGTATTACTACCAGCCCACGATGTGCGTACGAAGCGCGCAGCGCCGTTAACGGAACTCGATGATGCCATAGGCATGTGCACTGGCGGTAATTATACACAGATGACGCGCTCAATGCGTAAGACTTGTCCAACAACAGCTTTGGAGTTCTCAGATAATTACCTTTGAGTGTTGGCCGTACGCCTATTGATAGCTGTTCGGGCGGAGCGTGTGGGTGGTACAGAATTTCGGTACAAATACTTTTGGGCGCATAAAGCACGCGGAGGCGCGTGTTAGTTAGTGAGTGGGTGAGCTTTTTTGTTGTTGTGGGCTATTGTTGGTGTTGCTTTTGTGTATATAGACTGCGCTTGGCATCAACTTGTTGGTGGGGAGTTGTAAAAAGTTTTTGAATAAATGTATATTTAAATGAAAATATTTTTGGATTTCAATGGTGTTTCACTTTAAAATAAAATTTATTTGTTTTTTTTTTCTAGAAATACTTGCAATTTTCTGCGGAATTGGTAACATTTATTAGAAAAGAACTTTAAAGTTGATATTATAATCACTTTATTATTGATATTATAATCACTTTTGCACTTTTTTATTGTCTATTTAAATAAAATAATTTCAAATTTTTTCTCTAATTTCACCATAAAAGTGATTCATATTCAGTGTTTGAATGTAATTTTTGTAATATCACCACATCAACTTACAGATTTAAATTCAATTAACACATTTTTATAACAAATAGTCAAATCACATTAAATGAGTTTTCTTAAAAAAATTCTTTTTATGACATTTTTCTTTTCACTTTAAAAAATTTGTATCAATAGACAACATCACTTCAGTATCTTCGTATTTAATTCACTAATCTAAAACAGCTTACTTTATTTTCATTTATTATGCATCACGTGATCATAATCGTATTTTGATCATAAAATCATAAAATTTGGAACTATATATATTTGATTTTATTTAATTTTCATTAGATGTCCACATAGCATCTCTCACCTCGATTTATATGTGAATTTGATCAACAGTTTTCAGTTGGTGAACACAAATACGGTCTTCATCACATCATGTGATCTTATCACATACACAAAAATCTTTTAGCAGTTACAATTATACATTAAATTTATACAGATAACGAGATTTTTTTGGTATTTCCAATAATTTAATTTCATTTGGAACATATGATCACATCATATGACTTCACATCACATCACATCGTTGGCCAGTTGGGGAACACAAATGTGATATCATGTGTTATATTGCCTTCATCACATACACAAAATTGTTTGTTGTTCCAATTTAAATATATCTAGATAACGGGATTTCTTTGCTATTTCCAATTATTTAAATTTATTTTAATCATATGAGCACATCACATGACATCACATCACCTCGCATTGGTTGACTAATGAGAATTAAGTCACCTCAAAATGCACAATATCGATTTGATTTTTTCATCATATCAATAATTCACACCACTTAAAATGATTTTAAATAACGATAATTATATTATTTGACATACGGTTTTATCTCGTCTTGTTCGATGTGGTTGTCATATACAATATGAAGTTAGGGGATATTGTCGTATCAGACAAGAGAAGACGTTTTTACACTGCCAAATTAAGCAGCGACATCTAATGTATTTTTTTTATCAAAAAAGGCAGCCAATCGCAGACAAAGAACGTATATATAATTACTAATACGGTATTTGTCGCAGAGTTGTATTTGATTTTCAAGTCGATTGAAATTCAATTAAATATTAATGTAGATTTTGATTTTGTATGGTCAATCGATCTTAATAAGCGTTTTAAACGAGCAGAGGCCGGTTAATTGATCAATTAGCTCCTGTGTGAAAAGGCTATTAGTTAGCAAAATAGTTGATGTAAATTTCCAAGAGCGTTGACTTGTAAAAAGTTTGATCATGATGATCCGATCGTTTGACAGCTAAACAAGTGGAATGAAGCTGTTATAGCAAACATATTATTCAAGGCCTAATTTTTTACTGTTCCTTGGACAGATTGTTCTCCAAAAGTTTTTTTAACTAACATAAAACTATTTCTTTTTCTATCTAATAATCAATGAGTTCTAGAGAAATAAATAAATTCTTTTTATTTTGTTCTAATGATAATTATAATAGAAAAGATAAATTCAAAATGATACCAACGACATCATCACATTAGTTTTAAATACATATTCCGAATATCTTCTGGTGAGAGGACAACGAGACTGACACATTCAATAACAATCAACCACATGTGTTTACTTTGACAGTTCATTTGACAGCTATCCCTCTAGGAAATATTGTGTCTCGTCTCGTGACAATTCTAAGAGTTGAGATAAGAGTATGGGGCTAGTTATATAGGTTTGGAATAAAATTTTCTAAATGAAATAGTGCTAAATCGATAGAAGTAAAGCTAAACCATGAGGGTAAGACTGGATAATAAGAAATCATATAAGTTATTCATCAGCTGTAAAATATAATTTTTGTTAGATTCCTGTAATTTTGAGTCAATTGAGAGATTTATTTCATAAAAATTAAAAAAAAATCGGACAAATTCTCAACAAGTTTATAAGTAATTGTTAGAGAGATACTAAAGTTTCAAATATGTCTTTATCAATGTATTTCTGTCAATCTGGACACGATATTTTTAGTCCTTGTCAACAACAAAATGTCTACAACTGTCTATAAAAGCACATTTTTGTAATTGTATTCTGTCGAATATTATAAATATTTATGTATTCTACGAGCATATTAAATATTACCTACAAATATACTAATGAATTAAAATTTTCTCTCTCTCCCCCACACTTGTTATCTCTTTCCAGATACCCATGATCATCATACATGAAAAAACGTGTCAATTTCCTTCTCGTGATAGGTAAAATATATGTAAATTAATGAAATATGCAAGTGAAACGAATGAAAATATTGCAGATAGTTATAACAGCGTTATTGTACAAATTCTAATTGCAATTAGTAAAGTGTAAAGTTACAAGTAAGCTTAGTAGTAAGTAGCAATTATATGTGTGTGTCTGTAATTGAAATTGATGTAGCTGTAAATTTAAGTACTTTAACTATATATAAATACGAGAGTTGAAACTAAATGAAGCGAATGTAAGTTATGGAAGTGAAAGCAAAAAAAAAGCAAGTGAAAAAATAAAAACACAAAGTGTTGAGCTGCAGAAAAGTATAGTTAAAATAATTAAAAAAAAAAATAAAAATAAATTAAATCATATTTGAAATTAAAAATATGTATGAAGGTATTTAGTTTAATGAGTGACAAGTTTAGCGATTTAATTTGAAGCTGAAAAATGCTTACGATTTGTGTATTTTCATGAAAAATATATGTATATAATATTATTTATATTAGTCGGTAAATAATAGCTAATAAAAACTAGTAGCTAATTATGAAAATAAATTAACGAAATTGTTGTAAGCAATTCTGCAATTGTTAGTGTTTAGTATGTATTAGTGTTAGTGTTGTTAGGCAATAGTTGTAAATTTTAGGCAAAATGTAGACGCATATTATAGTGTGTTAGTGTAATTCTATGTAATAATAGTGAATATTATTAACGGAAATTAGTTGTTAAGCAAACAATGAACAAATCGTGCGTTTTCTCTTTTCTAAACAACAACTTTCTACCACCAAAATACTAAGAAACTATACAAAATTAAACACACAACAAAATGCCATAACTTAATGTTCTAAACATTTATAAGACAATGAAAACTAATTAGACTTACTTAAAATTAAAAAAAATAAATAAAAGAAGTATGATAAAAGTAAGTCGTTTCTAAGCTGCAAGTGTCTAAATATTAGATTAGAGTTTTTTATTGATATTATTTTTCTTCTAATTATTTTGTGTTCCTAAAAATAGTATTATTTCCTTTCAATATTTTTATTATTATTATTATTTCCGATTTTTATTTTTATAATATTTTTTAGAGAGAAGAGTTTACCTTTCAACATAGTTTTAATGGTAAATTAAAAATGGATTAATATTTTTTTCTTTTTATTTTTTGTTAAAAATTATTGGTCTATAACTTTGCTTCCGCCGTTTTTTTTTTTGTAAATTTAAGGCTTTATTGTATAAAAACGGTTACAAAAATGTTATTCAAAATGTGGGCCGTCTAACTACTACGACTACTTTTGACCATCTTTCTGGCAGCATGCGTATTCCGTGAAGAAAGAACTCCTCATCTTTGGAGTCGATCAAGTATCAATCTAATTTTTGACTTCTTCATAAGAACTGAAGTGCTCGTTATCTAGACCGTGTGCCATCGATCGGAACAAGTGGTAGTCAGATGGAGCAACGTCTGTAGAATACGGCGGGTGGGTTAAGATCTCCCATTTCAGCGTTTCCAAATATTTTTTGACCACCTTTGCGACGTGAGGCCGAGCATTGTCATGCTGGAGAATGACTTTATCGTGTCTTTCCTCGTACTGTGGCCGTTTTTCTTTTAGTGCTCGTCTCAAACGCATCAATTGCGTTCGGTATCGTTCTCCTGTGATGGTTTCATTTGGCTTTAGCAGCTCATATTATATCCCACCAAATGCAGAGCAGGACCTTGGCGCCGTGAATGTTCGGTTTTGCCGTCGACGTGGAGGCATGTCCAGGCTTTCCCCATGACTTTCTTCGCTTAGGATTATCGTAGTGGACCCATTTTTCGTCGCCAGTTACAATGCGATGTAAAAATCCCTTACGGTTGTGCCTTTGAAGAAGCTGTTCACATGCAAAGAAGCGCCGTTCGACATCTCTTGGTTTCAAGTCGTAAGGAACCTAGTTTCCTTATTTCTGAATAATCCCCATGGCTTTTAGGCGTTTTGATACGGCTTGCCGTAACGATTCGGCCAATTCCTCTTGGGTTTCCACCACCATGCCGGTCTTCGACTTCATAATCACCATTCTTAAAACGTTGAAACCATTCGCGACATGTTCTTTTATTAGGACAGCCTCACCGTATGTATCCGAAAGCATTCGATGAGCCTCAGCCGCACTTTTCTTGGAATTAAAAAAGAAAAGCAAAATTTCCCGCAAATGTCGAGAATTCGGCTCAAAAAGCGACATTTTCGGTTTAGAATAAGTTTGGGATGCAAACAGATCTCTACAAATATTTTGTTGGGTTAATGTTGACACAAATGACCAAAATTGATATAAAACAATTTAATCGACCAGTGCTTGACCCTAGAGACATCTATTGGAAAACGGCGGAAGACCTAATATTATTTTGTTATGTTTTTTTTTTTAGTTAAGAAAACAAAATAAAAATTTTAATATGTTTTTAGATGTAACACCTGACTTTCCACAAATCTTTAAGAGTAATTTAAACATTAATTATAATTTGTTTGTTAAAAAATTATTAATTTTTTTATTTTTTAAAAGTAAATAAACAATTTTTTTATTATTTTTTTCTTTTTATTTATTTTTTTTTTAATTATTATTTTTTATTACTTAGTTTTGTTTAGTTAAGAAAAATAAAAAATATATATTTTTTGTATTATTTTATATTTTTTTTTTTTGAAATTGAAGTACTCTCCTTTCCACACATTTTTAACCTTAAATTAAAAAAAAATATGTTTTATTATTATTTATTTTTCTTTTTTTAATTTTTTTTTATTTATACACACTCACAAATTATGCCAAAAACTCTCATATAACTAAAGAGAAACCATAAAAAATAGTAAGTAAATAAAGAAACTTTCCAACAATTTTATGCTAATACTCATTAGACACCAAATACTGCGACTTTTATACCACTGAGAAAAAAAACACAAACAAAATATGTAAATAATTCACCAACTCGCTAAACTTCAGCATTTAAATTCGAAACTCACGAACCAACAAACAAAAACAACAATAGCAATAACAAATGAAGCGAATTATGAATATATTAAAAATTCCTATGAAATGAAAGACTTCGAGTAAATACAAAAACAAAAGTAAAAACAAAAAAAATTAAATAAAATAAAGACAAAAATATATAAATACAAAAAATAAATAAATAACGAAGAGAATAAAAAACTAAAGAAAGCAAAAATAAAAAATGCATATATGCATATAAAGAAATAAATAAAACAGCAAAAGTTATGAAACAATTCTAAAGCAAAAAAAATGCAAATGTTTGCATAAAACAACACTCATGCTAAAAATAAAAGCATTTTGAATTGCATACAATTATGAATGTTAAAAATAAACGAAAACTGTTGGCCATATGTGTAAATTAGAAAAACAAAATTAAATAATTATGTGAAAGTATTCATAATGCAGAGAGAGAAAGCAGGAGAATTGTAATTTTAAACCAAACGATAAACGCGACTTCACGGGTACTACTACAATGTTGTAAATAAGCAAGTACAGTTAATTAAAAAATTAGCTAATAGTTATATATATAAATGCTAATTAACCTAAGTACTTAAAATATATGAATAGCGCTTGTGTAAAGTTGTTAGTAGCATTAACAGTTAATCTAGATACTAAGGCTAGTCTAACAAATGGGTAAATAATTTGTGTAGTTAAATAAAAATTTTAATTAGCATAGTTAAATGTTGAATTGAATTGTGAATATAGGCAAATATATATGTAAGAGTGAACAGTTATGATTAGAATAATGAAGAAAATATTAAAGAAAAGAAGAAAGTAAATTTTCATACTAGAATTTCTAGCAAGATTTGGCAATTGATTTTCTCAAAGTTTTTTCGTTGAATTTTTTTATAGATATATGTGTACATTTTTATAGTAATTTATTATTTAATAATTTTAACGCAACTTCAATTTTATTATTTGAAAAAAGTATAATTTTTGTTAATTAGTTAATTTTAAAAATTTAATCAAAGTTTTTAGTCAAATTTTTTTCTACTCTTAATTATTATTATTCTTAACAAAACTAGGCTTTTTGAGTAGAATTATTGTTATTTTTTTAATTAGTTAATTTCAAAAAATTTTTAAATATTTATTTTAATAATTTTTTCAAAATTTCCTTTAAACTTTTCTTATTGATATAAAACTTTAGAATACGCCTCAAGGTACCCTAGTTCTCCTTAAGTAGATTTTTTGTTATTTTTTTTAATTAGTTAATTTCAACAATTTTTTCAAATATTTTTTTTTAATTGTTTATCCAATATCTTTTCAAAAATATGTTTCAAAATTTCTTTTCAATTTGTTCAATTAATCTAAAACTTTAGAATTCGCCTAAATCTGCCCTATTTCTCATTGAGTATAATTTTTACAACATTTTTCAAATATTTTTCAAAATTTTTTCAAATTTTTTTAAATTTTTTCAAATTTTTTTCAATTTTTTTCAAAATTAATTTACAAATTTTTTGTTATTTATTTTCACAATTTTTTTATTAGTCTAAAACTTAAGAATTCGCTTCAAGCTACCCTAGTTCTCTATTATACGAATTTTTGGTAATTTTTTTAAATTAATTAATTTCAAAACTAATTATTTTTTCAATTTTTTTTTTAATTTTTTTTTAAATTATTTTCAATTTTTTTTGTTTTTAATTTTTCTTATTGATCTAAAACTTTATAATAAGTCTCAAGTTCCCTATTTCTCCTTAAGTAGAATTTTTGTTAATTTTTTTAATTGGTTAATTTAAAAAAAAAAAATTTCAAATATTTTTATCAATAATATTTTTCAAAATTTCTTTTAAATTTTTCTTATTGGTCTAAAACTAATTAGTTCATTTCAAAACTTTTTTCAATTTTTTTTCACATTTTTTCAAATTTTTTTCAAATTCAAAAACAAAAAGTGATTCAATTTTAATGTTTTATTGCCTGATTTTGAGCTTGGCCTATATATATACATATATTATTTACTTAACAAATATTGTCAACTTAAAAATGTTAATGAATATTTTTAGTAATTTTTTTTTAATATTAGATTTAGAAAAAGCAATATTAGAGTAATATTTTAGAATTCTCAGTATTAATATATTTTAATAAAATATATTATTTTTATTGTTTCATGTATTCATTAAAAAAAATTGATATTACACTGAATTAAATATTACAATTAATGTAATTTTCTAAACAAAAAATGTTTTTCAATTAAAAAAAAAATATTAGTACACTAAACAATGTTTTGTAAACTATTATAATTTTCCTTATTTTTTTATGAAATAATTTTTAAGAATTTTTAATTTGCAAAATTTACTTTTTCTTAATAAAATTAAAAACTTCACAAATTGAAAAATATTTTTTATATCTCTGCATATCGAAACATTTAAAAAACTCATTTAAAGAATTTTTTATTTATATTTTTTAGCAATATAGTTTAAAAACTTTTTCTTCTAATTTTTTCAAAAAAAAAAATTCACTGAAATTTTTTTTCAAATATAACCGATAAAATTATCCTTGCGTTAGAGTGAAAATAAAAAAGATATTAAAACCATTAGCCTAGCTAATTATTGTATTATAGTAAATGGAAACTAGACTAAATTAACAAAAGTGAAATAATTAAGCAAAAAAATATATAAAAATAGAACTAAAATGAATATAGAAATTAAAACAGAAGCCTAGACGTCTCATAAATTATCAGTCAAAACTGAAAATTACAAAGAAAAATTTACAAAAACCAAAATAAAAATTAAATATATTATAAACTGCATGAGAACTTATGAATCCACAGCAAATTGAATAAACGAATTAATTAATTAAATAAATAATTAAATTGCCAGTAAAGTGAATAGAAAGGAAGCAGTGAGGAATAATTGAAACAAACAAAAATACTGAAACTAATCATCAGAGAATAATCGCACATTTTATTGAATTGAAAAGCAAACAATGCAAAACAAAAACAATGTTAATATAAGAAATCAAAGAAAAGAAAACAAAATTTGCAATAAAAAATAAATTATTAAACGAAAAAATGAGAAGAAAAAAATAAAAATAAATGATATTAAATTAAATATGAAGCTTTGCTGTGGTTTTAATGTTTGTGGATAAAGGAGGGTTTGTTGATGTAAATATTGGTAATATGAAGGAGTAACGCTGAGAGCACATTTAAGTAAGAGAAAAGAGGGAAAACCAGAACGGTGAGGCAGCAGATAGAATTGTTGATTTGCCAAATATCTTTAGGTCCTAGCTTACAGAGCATATTAGTTGCTTTACAAAATAATGCAAAGAAATCAAGCAATAACATTCGATTCTGGTTGAAGAGAGTTGTATGCGGGTATGGTATAGGTTCAATATTGTGGAAAAATTCTTAAAATAAATCGAAAATTTCTTCAAGATTTATAGTGCCATATTAACATTATTATTTAACGAACTATTTTAAGGAAGTAAGGCGATACTTTTTTGAAATATACATAGGCATCTTTTAGCATCACAATGGACTGGCGCCTTTGGATTGAGGATTAACCACTGAACTTAACTTAGCTTTAACTATCCTTATCTAATATAACTTAACTAACTCACCAAACTTAACTTCACCTAACCTTACCTAACCTAACTTAACCTGACCTAACCTAATCTAACCTAACTTACTCTAACGTAATATAAAAGTCTCTTTGAGCATTAGGAAGAACCCTTATATATTAACTTATCTGAACTTCGATTAAAATTCTCGACCTTATACAGTAGTACTGCATATTGGATAAACAAAGAGGAATATACAGTTTAGAACTCTTTTAGAAAACTCAAAGCGAGAAACTCAGTTTGTGCGTTTTGAATGCAAATTTCATATATGTATGTATAATATTAGCTTTCGCGTCGAATAAAAGGGGAATGCCAGTTCTGTTCTGGCATGGAACTTCGTTGTAGCGTGGACCGAAAGATAACAAAGCCTTGTTAACCATAAACAAATTTGAGAAACCGTAACTCGGGAATAAGTTTCTTCCAAAGGACGAAAAAATATATAAATCTTCGGAACGCATTACTGTACTCGGGGCTGTACGAGTATGTCAATTCAAACAATTTTCAGATTCTGGATAATATCATCTATGTTTAAGATTTCAAAATTGCTTTGAAAATTGTAAAGACGTTGAATAAGATTAGGAAAAGAGATCTTCCAACAGTCGTGCCTACGTTATTGGAACGGATGCGTATTTTTCTTCGACCCTTTACCATCCAATCGGCAGCATTTTATTATAGATTTATTAGAAAAATATGTCTGCCGCAATAAAAACCCTTTACATGATGTTAATTGTGTTCAAGGGTGAAAAAAGAGTTACTAGAGCTTAAAAGCATTGTGGATCCACATTGTTGAACATACACAGATACATATATTACCTATGTTCTACTAGCCACGAAGCACGCACTACCATAACTTAAGTAAAAAATCAATTTCCTTGCAATTTTCCAAAGAGGCATTAAAAGTAAGTGAATTTCAATAACAATTTCAACTGGGAGACACACCCGGCTTTACCCATCCAGCGTTGACAACAAGTTAAGCCTTAAAAAATGCACCGCTACCATGTCTCCAGCAACTGCTGAAAATCACTAAAAGTTAATTTTCAACGCGTTTCCGGCTGGAGTGAGAGTACGCACACAACCATTTTACACTTGCCATTTCGCAAAAGATCATTGGAAAATGGCGAAGAATAATATGGAAATTGGAAAATTTATTTCGTGCGCCAAAATTAACTTTCACGCATAAGTACGATGCACGCGTCTCGCGGCTTGCGCGCTGTCGAAGTATAAAAGCAAACGCGCTGAAATGGCATTTTTCGACATTTTGTTTATTCAGTTGCTGGCGTACAGCGTAGCGCTTGAGTCTCTGGCAACGTTAAAAGCGTGCACAGTTTTACGGAGAGACGTTGCGTTAAGACGCTTTGCGGCGACAAAGTCACGTCGCGTACGCACATCGTTTAAACTTCATTAATCACATGCGCAGCGCACAAATTTCCGCTTCCGGCCGTTGCTGAGCGATACTCCACGGTGGCGGTGGCGGATATGAGGAGTGTAAATGAAGACAAGTACATATACATACATACAAACAAGTATATACAAATACAAGTGTGCCTAGTATTGTGCACAGCATTGTCGCCTGTCTGTTTGCCTGCCATTTGCTTGCTGTTATTACGGCAAATTAAAAACTTTTAAAGCGCAAACAAATAAGCGTCGTGAGCGAGCGAGTGAGGGTGCGGTAGTGGCAAGCACAGTCGCCATTTAAGCGCTGCGAAGAAAATAAATGTGAAAATTACGTTTTCTTACTGTTAACGCTTGAAAAAAAATTAACTATGAATATCTCTGTAAGTATAGATGTCTGTATGTATGTCAGAATTTGTGTGCGTGAGTTCAACAAACACATGATTAAAAAAAACAGAAATCTGCAACGGAAATGAATTGCAATTGAGTATATGTGTCTAAGTGTGTGTGCATGGAAATGGGTGTTCATAAATAAGCACGCCAGCGAATGTGTGGCTTCGACTCGCAGGCACTAAGCACTAAAATTAATAAAGCTCAAGCGTGCGACAGCGTAAGACACTCTGCGAGTAGCAAAAATGCAAGCAAGTTAAAAATGCGTGAAGTAGATAAATAGTGGCAAGTGTATGAATGCAGTTAGCTTTTACGAATTACGTGGCGTGACTTAAAGGTTAACCATGTAAACTGAGGGTTAGTGTTAAAAAATTTAATTATTTCTTAAGGAAATTTAAGATTAAAAATAGCAATACGCAAGCTCTGGGAAAATTTCTGGACAAAAAGGTTTCTGATAGTTCGGTATAAAGTATTTTTAATAAAGCTTTCTGATATTTTTTTTTTATAAAATATTATTAACTAGAAAAGATATTGTTGCTTTTACATTTTTATTATACAACTTTTTTTTAATAATAATAATAATGAAGAATAAAAAGTATGGAAGGGCTAAGTTCGGATGTAACTGAACATTATATAATCTCCTAATTTATTTATTTAATTTTATTAAACGAACACATAATTTCACCCAAATATTCTGAATAAAGTCATTTATATAGTATATGGGGACTGGGGTAATTTCTGTACCGATTTCAATTATTTTTGCCACCAGGTCACATTATATCCAAGATTTTATATTCACTTCATTTTACTAAGTTATCTCACATATTATTTGATAGAGAAAATATTGGCCTGCGTGAAGGAACTCATCTCTAATGAATTTCTTTAGAATATCTGAAATATTTACCGATATTTTCAATAAAAATTTAGCCACAAACATCGAGGTCCTGTTTGATATCTGGGCCCTTGAAAAGTTATTGTACGATTTAGGTGATTTTTATACGGACTATGCCACACTTGAAATGCAGTATTAGTGCAAAGTTTCATTTTGATATCTTCATTGGTGATTAAGAGTTATCGGGTAAAAGAAGGCCTATTTTCAATATTTTTTTCTATGTAAAACATTATTTATTCAAATATTCAAAGAATAATTTCTGAAATTTTCATTAAAAAAATTTAACTCCATTATTGTGACGTCATTTCCGGTGACCCTTAGGAAAAAAGGTACATTCGCTGTTGTAAGCATGATCATCCAAAATGAAAAAAAAAAATAATAATTGTTAAGACCATAAGGGAAGGAAAGACAAAAAAGTAAAAATTGGAATTTTGGTAGACATTTAAAAAAAAAATAAAAATTTCGGTCAAATTTGCTTCACTTTTTGTTTTTTTTTTTAAATAGTTGTAATTGAACAAAAAATCATTCGTTCAAACACGAGTAAATTGTATCTCCAACACCTGTGCAAAATTTCATACATATCGGTTGAGTAGTTTTCGAGAACAACCGACTTTGAAAACACGGTTCCGAGAAAAACTCGTTTAAAGTTTTGAGTACCAATAAAACCTGACTTAGAGCGCAAAGGTTGTATCTCCGAAACTATAATTCGAATCGACTTCAAAATTTAGGATAATGATAATATTCTTGAAACGTTGTAGAAATTAGTAAGCCCCATTATTGAACTCACGAAATCCATGTAACCCCTTTAACTTACATATTGTAAAGTGTACGAATCAGTTGGACTTACAAATTGTGGCATAGTGAAAGTAGGCGTGGTTGTAAATCGTGTTTGTCCATTTTCTAACTACAGCTGTGGGATGTCAGGGAAATGGTTCGTTAAAATTGGTTGAGCAGTTTCTGAGATATGGTTTTTGACTCATAAGTAAGAGTAGCCCTTCTGTACCATCTTTACCATGTATTTTAAGGTTTTTATTGTTTTTTCATTTCTCAATTAAAGCATTTTTAGAAGTTTTGATCATAACCTTTGTATATGAGATAGGCGTGATTATGTTACCTAATTAATTATGTACCTAAAGGAGACAACTCTAGAGAGGTTAATTGATATAGCTTAAGTAGTTTACGAGTACGAGATATATACAAAATTTATTTATTTATGCACTAATTTCTTTAAAAATTTTATAAAACATGTCATGATGCAAATACTGAAAGATATTTTCTAAAATCTGCCTAAATGTAGGCAACGAATCATCGGTATTTTCATATAAATAACATACAGAAATATTATAATACGTTGCCTACATTTTGGATTTTGTGATTGGCGTTGCAACCGTTTAGCCGGTTATAGCCGAATCGACGATAGTGCGCCACCTCTCTCTCTCCTTCGCAGTTCGGCGCCAGTTGGAGATCCCAAGTGTAACCAGGTCGCTCTCCACCTGGTCCCTCCTACGGAGTGGAGGCCTTCCCCTTCCTCGGCTTCCTCCGGCGGGTACTGCATCGAACACTTTCAGGGCTGGAGTGTTTTCGTCCATTCGGACAACATGACCTAGCCAGCGTAGCCGCTGTCTTTTTATTCGCTGAACTATGTTCTGAGGACCATAAATCTTGCGCAGAATTTTCCTCTTGAAAACTCCTTGTGTCGTCTCATCTGATCTTGACATCATCCAAGCTTCTGCACCATAAAGAAGGATGGGAATGATAAGCGTCTTGTAGAGTTTGATTTTGGTTCGTCGAGAGAGGACTTCACTTTTCAATTGCCTACTCAGTCCAAAGTAGCACCTGTTGGCAAGAGTAATTCTGCGCTGGATTTCGAGGCTGACATTGTTCGTGTTGTTGATGCTGGTTCCCAGGTATACGAAATTATCTACGACCTCGAAGTTATGACTGTCCACAGTGACGTGGGAGCCAAGACGCGAGTGCGCTGACTGTTTGTTTGATGACAGGAGATATTTCGTCTTGTCCTCATTCACCTCCAGACCCATTCGCTTCGCCTTCTTATCCATGCGGGAAAAAGCAGAACAAACGGCGCGGTTGTTGCTTCCGATGATATCAATATCATCGGCGTACGCCAGGAGCTGTACACTCTTGGATTAGATTAGACTAATAGCGTCAGGCATTGTTTTTTTACCTACGCGGTTATATGAAGTTAGAACTTTTTTTTTTTGTCTTATTACTTAAATGTAAATATATAGAAATAGAGGTAGACCTGAATTTGTAAGGTCACATCAGTGTGTTAAAAAGCATGTAAAGTAAGAACTGGACTAGCAGTTTTTCTCAAAACTGTATTTTTATAGTCGGTGAGAGCAACTTCTCAGACATGGCTTTACCAATCGGTCTCAAATTTTAACTGATATATTTCTCAGATATTGAACGCAGGATATAATTACTACTTTTTAACATTTTTTAACTAGACGCGATTTTGTCAAAAAGCTATCCTTAATAACAATTCAACTTTTTTTCTCACCGCTCACCGCTATGCGTGTTTTTTGGAGGACATAGTCACATCACGTTACTTCTTGCCATAATGGTGACGAGTAATAGACAAGGAGAAAGAAGGCTCCAGTAAAATTGTTAGTTAAAACACATACTAATAAACACTGAGTCTTATCACGAAGGTGATTTTAACCTCATTTCTTCCTAACCATTAATGGATGAATCTTACAATGGTCTCTGAATAATATTAGGTCTACAACTTTGCTTCCGCCGTTTTTCAATAGATGTCTCTAGGGTCAAGCACTGGTCGATTAAATCGATTTTTTTATATCGATCTTGGACATTTGTGTCAACATAAACCTAAAAAAAATGTTTGTAGAGATCTGTTTGCATTCCAAACTTATTCGCAACTGAAAATTCTCGACATTTGCGGGAAATTTTGCTTTTCTTTTTTAATTCCAAGAAAAGTGCGGCTGAGGCTCATCGACATAACCTGTAACCGTAAAAAAAGCCTTAAATTTACAAAAAAAAAAACGGCGGAAGCAAAGTTGTAGACCTAATTTAATAATTTTTTATTAATAAAATTTTCATTAAACTAATGTGCAGAATTTCCTTGAGGAACGAAATCGGCAATCAATCGATTAAAGAAAGAATCACAAAAAATGGAAAAAGTTCCTCATTGAAAAATTACTCAAATTTTTCCAAAGTGAAAGTACTAAAAATTAATAAATAAGGTTGAGACCTTAATGAATCCATTTAGCGTGCAGCGCCGACGCAACGAAATAAGATCTCAATGCAGTCATTTATTTTTGTATGCATATATCGCCTCGTAAGCTTATGTAGGTGTACAAATGAGCTTACAAGAAAATATTAAGAAACGTGTAATCTTATACCCACACTTGCACATATTGTATATTTGTATATAAAAATTAACATTCACATGCATTCGTATGTACTCGTATATATGTATATGCACACCATATACGCGCCCTAATTAAAGCGCTTCAGAGATCAGGCCACGCTGGCAGGTGGATAATCGAATGTCAGCAGAGCAACGCAACGCAACGAAACGAAACGAATATTGCAGATAGTAAAGACACACACACACACATACAAATATATATATATGATAATAACAGCAACAACAACAACAGGACCGCCGAAGCAGCACAAGTTAAACGTAAGAAAACACAAGCGCAACGGTAATGCGATGATACCGTAAACTGCGACGTTGGCGGCTGCAATGAGAGACAGAAAATGAAATCAGCCAAAACGTAACAGAGCGAAAAGAAATGCAAAACGGTTGGAGGAAATGGCTACAGTAAATAAGCGATATGCTTGCATTGGCAATTGTGTATGAAATAAGATAACAATGCGCAATGTATATATTTATGGATGTCAATAAATGCTGGTTAATTTGCAGTCGCACACCCATGAAGAAATAAAAAAAAATTTATAATATTAAGACGACACCAATACATGACAGGCAACGCGATATTAATTTAAAATTATTGCTTGTTCAATGCAATTTTTCTTAATATGCCAACGAATGGAAGGTGACGCGTAAAGAGTGTGTAAAGATAGAGACAATAAATGAGGGAATAAAAAGATATTTTATTATCTGCATTACCGTTAAATTTTGCTGCAACTTCTTGGATGCAATTCGCTTTTTCGATGCTATTTTTAGTTGATGGAAAGGTTGAAGAAAAACTGAGCTATAAAAAATATTATGCATATGAAAATATTATGCGTATATTTTATTGCTCAAAATTATTATTAATATTTATTATTATGAAGAAATTTAAATTTTCGATAAAAATCTTTTTTTTTTTTAAGTTACTCATACGCCCTGGTACCATATTAAATTTTACTCAGCTATATCAGAAACACTTCTCCGACCTGCTGAATGGCAGTGAAAGTACAACACTAGGAGATGGCGAACCCGATTTCCCAATCGATGACGATGGAACAGATGTTCCATTACCCGACCATGAAGAAATTCGAATAGCAATTACTGGCCTGAAGAACAACAAAGCGGGGCCGATAGATTACCGGCTGAGCTATTCAAATACGGCGGCGAAGAGCTGATAAGGTGCATGCATCAGCTTCTTTGCAGAATATGGTCGGAAGAAAGCATGCCTGGCGATTGGAATCTCAGTATACTCTGCCCAATACACAAAAAAGGAGACCCCACAATTTGCGCCAACCAGCCCACCGTCAACAAACTGAATGGACCTTATCAGTGTGGCTTTAGACCTGGAAAGTCCACCATGGACCAGATATTCACCATGCGCCAAATCTTGGAGAAGACCCGTGAAAAGAGGATCGACACACACCACCTTTTTGTCGATTTTAAAGCTGCTTTCGACAGCACGAAGAGGAGCTGCCTTTACGCCGCGATATCTTAATTTGGTATCCCCGCAAAACTAATACGGCTATGTAAGTTGACTTTGAGCTACACCAAAAGCTCCGTCATGATTGGGAAGGACCTCTCCGAGCCGTTCGATACCAAACAAGGTAACTCACTATCGTGTGACTTCTTTAACCTGATGTTGGAAAAACGTATACGAGCTGCAGAGCTAAATAGAGAAGGTACAATCTTCTATAAGAGTGTACAGCTGCTGGAGTACGCCGATGATATCGATATCATCGGAAGCAATAACCGCGCCGTTTGTTCTGCTGTTTCTCGCATGGATAAGAAGATGAAGCGAATGGGTCTGGAGGTGAATGAGGACAAGACGAAATATCTCCTGTCGTCAAACAAACAGTCGGCGCATTCGCGTCTTGGCTCCCACGTCACTGTTGACAGTCATAACTTCGAAGTCGTAGATAATTTCGTATACCTGGGAACCAATATCAACAACACGAACAATGTCAGCCTCAAAATCCAGCGCAGAATAACTCTTGCCAACAGGTGCTACTTTGGACTGAGTAGGCAATTGAACAGTAAAGTCCTCTCTCGACGAACCAAAATCTAGCTCTACAAGTCACTTATCATTCCCGTCCTGCTTTACGGTGCAGAAGCTTGGACGATGTCAACATCAGATGACACGACACTAGGAGTTTTCGAGAGGAAAATTCTGCGCAAGATTTATGGTCCTCAGACGATGGAACGAACGATAGTCCTGCGAATAAAAAGACAGCGGCTATGCTGGCTAGGCCATGTTGTCCGAATGGACGAAAACACTCCAGCTCTGAAAGTGTTCGATGCAGTACCCGCCGGAGGAAGCCGAGGAAGGGGAAGGCCTCCACTCCGTTGGAGGGACCAGGTGGAGAGCGACCTGGTTACAATTGGAATCTCCAACTGGCGCCGAACTGCGAAGGAAATAGAGAAGTGGCGCTCTATCATCGATTCGGCTATAACCGGCTAAACGGTTCAACGCCAATTACATACATACATAGATAACAGAGAATACTGAGATATAAAGAAAAATGTTTTCAATAAATTTTATTATTCGAAATTATTTATAATTTTTTGATTGTGTGAGTAGACGTTTAATATTCCGATGAATTATGAATTTTTCGCAAAAATAGTTGCTCATACGCCCAGGTGCTATATTAAAATTTGTTCAAATTTTTTGTTAATGGAAGCATTAAATGGAAACTGAGATATAAAAAATGCGTTACAAATGTTTTATTATTCAAAATTATGAAAAACATTTTAATTGTGTATTAATTTTTGAAAGGAACTTGAAAATTGCTAAAAATTGTTACTCATACGCCCAGGAGCCAAGATACTTGTTATAAAATGAATACACAAACTCACAGTAATTGCAATGGGGACATACTGGCGGCAAGGTAAATGATGGTTCAAGCAAGAATTATATAGCGAATTTCATATTTTATAAAATCCACTAAGATTTGAACCCACAACCCATTGCCTGGCAGTCACGCGCTCATCCACTATAAATATATATGAAAATTGTAAAAAAAATCACTAAACTCTAACAACCACAAATGCAAATAACAGCTTCTCAAACAAACAACACAAATGAAGTTAACAAAATTGCGCCGCAAACCGTCGGAAATATTGCCAAGAGTAAACTAAAAGTTCAAAGCACCGTTATGTTTATTTGCTTAGGCGCTTGCAATTCGGCATACTGCCTGAGTAAGCGAATTGAGGCCACAGTAAATTAACAATGCTGCGTAAAGTTTCTTCACCTTTCAACGCACTTTCGGTAAACACACGAGTTCACGTCGTTGCGCCAAACAATAATGCAATTTACTCACTTTGACAGATTCTGTTTGTTTGTGTTGCGAATGAGCACGCAGTTGTGCGCATTAACATATTTATATAACTATGAATATCTTGTGCGTACATGCATATAACTGTGTATACACGTGTGAGTATTGGATGCCATGTGTTTGTATAAGTGCCTTGGCGAAGGGACAAAAAAATATGCGGTTGTAGCAATCAGCGCGGCGTTTAACACAAATAAAACTGTGGACGTGTAATGAATTGTAATAATTTTGAAAATTACATGTTTTCAAAAGAATATTTGTAGGCAAAGGTTTCCTACAAAAAAATATTCGTTATATAAAAAAATTCTTCCAAAAGTTGAGTATCGGCAATCTGCTTGTGTATAAAAGCTTTTTTAATGTGAAATTGAATACAGCGCCACCTATCGGATTCAGATTTTCAGTCATAAAATCGAATTTAATTTTTCACAGTCATTATGTAAACAAAAAATGTTAAAAATATTTTATAAGCAAAGCCACTGAAAATAAATTTTACGAAGTTATTGAGTATTTATATTCCTAACTTATTCGTTAAACTCCACCTATATTGATTTGCAGTATAAATTGTAAAAAGAAATATGATTACTTATACAAAAACATTCATGAAGTAAACAATGTCTTCCCAAAGTTGAATATCAATTGTCAGTTTACATATAAAAGCTTTCTTAAGTGAAATTGAAGTCAGCGCCACCTATCGGGTTAATATTTTCACTATTTTTCAAGCATATCCTTTCTTTTTACTACTCATTATGAAAGAGAAAGAAAACTCGAAGGAGCTAGTGGAATTATATCAGTACTCAGTGGCGGATCCACGGGGAAATGTTTTTGGTGTTAAAACACCCCCTAAACTCAGAGAAAAATATATGTTTGTTGATATGGGGTTGGATTGAGGTTATTGATAAAAAAAATCACATCAAATTATAAGCAATTATAATAAGTTACAAGATTTTTGTTGTTATTCATATAATTCGAACTTTCTCTACATTTGTACAAGGATTAATTGTGGATTACACGGGATCTCACATTCCATGTTATATTTTACTTGGTTTTTGAAACAAATCCTCTAGTATTTCATCAACTGACAGATCAGAATCCCTATGAATATTCATTCATGCTAGACTATTAAGCCTATCTTGACCTGTCGTATTTCGTAAATAGGTTTTAATTCTCTTTAAACTTGAAAAACTTCTTTCCGGTGATGCTATTGAAACAGGCAATAACGCCAATATGCGTAAAATCTTGAAAACATTCCCAAAAGACGTTTTGTTCACTGCTCCTAAAGCTTCGAGAGCCTTCAGAAAATGCTTGCCTGAAGTTCGCTGTTTCCACAATTTCACCTCCGCAAGAAAGTTTTGTTCTGAACAGTTGATCACCCTTTCATAAAAAGAAAATATTTCTCGAGCTTTTTCAGCGTCAAATTCGTACTTTGAGAAAAATACACAAAAAAAAAACAAAAACAAAACGTGTCCTACAATAACTGAATTTTCGCGAGGGAACTGCTATATAAAACTTTTCGTAAGCCCCCCCCCAAAAAAAATTTTCTGGATCCGCCACTGTCAGTACTTACATTCTGCTAAGCAATTATTATTAAGGATTAATGATGTTTTGGGGTATGGTACTATATCACTTCGAGCTGCGGAGGAATGATTTCGACGATTGAGAGCGGAGAAAAACCCCGAAAGAACTGTGACGAGATCAAATCATGGAAAACATCGAGTTAGACCGTCGTGTGACATCTCGTGACATCGCCTAGGAGATGGGAGTTAGCCACCAAACCAATTTAAACCATCTGACTTGTCAGAAGCTGCGTGAGCTCGGATGGAAGGCTTTATCGCATCCACCATATAGCCCGGGCATAGCGCCAAGTGATTACCACCTGTTCCTGTCCATGGCGAACGCCCTTGGTGGTGTAAACTGAACTCAAAAGGGGCTTGTGAAAAGTGGCTGTCCGAGTTCTTCGCAAACAAGGAGGGGGCTTCTACGAGGGGGGTATTATGAAGTTGCCGTCTAGATGGAAACAGATTATCGAACGAAACAGCGCTTATTTGAACTACATAAATCCGATCACTGTAATAATATTTATAAAGCATTTCATAAAGAGCACAAAAGTGGAAGGGAAATATTTGCCAACCTAAAGTCATCTTGATTCTGGATTCAGATTTTCAGTCAATTATTGCGAAAAGTATATTTTCCTTAAAATAACCATAAAATGTGGTTCAGCTGCGTATTAAATGGCCTTAAGCACTTACATCTGCATAATTGTTCCATCAATAAGTAGTTTTCTTGCCTTTAACCTAAGTTACATATTCCAAGCATTTATTTTTCTAAGTTTATTTAGGCAAGTATTAAATTTAGGCTTAAAGGCATTTATTGGCCTAGATTTTATAAATATTTCTGTTCGTGTGCATTGTGTATCATATATTAAGGTTAAATTTGTTATTTTTATTAGTAAAATGATGGAATACACTTATTGGCTTCCCGTCATTTTATTTATATTTCTAACATCATCTATTTCACGGAATCAATCACTTTTTATAGAGATTCATTTTACTAAAATAATGTAAAATATCATGAAAATACATTTCACTAAAATAATAATTTATAATATATAAGTCATATTAACAAATTAGAAAATTGTTTGCTTGTTCTTCCATCTCATATAGCATTATTAAATCAGCTAAGCAACTATAGAACGAAATTACAATTATACTTCATAGCATAATATCTCTGATTCACTCTCGTGCAACTCATCTCAACTCAAAATCAGTCCTTATCCACACTAACCTTTGGAATTTACCGCCACCTTCTCTTTTCCCCGCCACCATTGTCATTACCATCAATTCACTAACTGTTTTTTTATAGTCAAGTCGCCCACCTGCCATCGTTATGCTGCATTGCCGCTCATTTGCAATTCAACGAAAAATAGTTTGCAATTTTAACTCGCGCGTTTTAAGTTTTATTTGCGTCACATTTACTTTGCAAATTCTTATTTACTTAACTGACAAATAGTTTTTGTGGTATTTTCATATTTTATTTACGCGCTACTGTGCTGTGACAGCTGCGTTTTGACAGTATTTACAGTTATAGCTTATACGAAAATAATATTAATAATAATAATAGCATTGATTTACATAAGTTCAATTAATTTTTTCTAGTTGAAGAGCAGGTGTAAGACTAAATAGAATTTGTATAGCATTAAATATATTTTTAGGGTGTAGATGACAAGTGGAGTTGATAATTAATATCGGTAAAAAATAAAATCGGGCTTTTAGTATTTAAAGTAAATTAAAAAATAATAATTTTAGATTGGAAAGAAGAGAGAAAATCAAAATTAATGATTTGGAATTAGTTTTAGGTTTAGTTCACACAAAAAAAATATGGCAACTGCGTAAAAGCGTTTCCGCACTGGAGTTAATTAATCAATTAACCAGTCTTTGCTCAATTAGAGCGCTAATTTAGATCGATTTACCATGCAAAATAAAAATTTCATTTCTCTACATTAATGTTTAATCGAAGTAGACTCGAGTTGGATAGTTGGAGTTGCAACTCTGCGAGCTGTTGTCCAAGCTGTAAATTTGGCTGTTTTTATTGATAAAATAGCAGTAATGCAACTATACGTTAGATGTCGCTGCTGGAAATAATGGTTGTGGTTGTTGATAAAATAGTAATCAACTTCTTATGAACAGCAAAAACAAAAATGCCGGCAGTGCGAGTGGTAAAAATTTGTTTCACAATTATAATCTTAATGTATTAAATTAATTTGGCTGTGCGAAAAGGCTATAACTAAAAACATTAATTATAAGTGGCCTACACTTAGGCGCAATAAAAACTTTAAGAACTGAATTAGGCATAAAATTGTTAAAATTAGATTTTTAATCAAAATTGTTTTTTATGATATGAATAATTTTATAAATTCTCGGCAAACTCTTTTTTCTACTCCATTAATACAGCTTGTAAAAATTTATTTCAACTTTTCTGTTTTCTCATTGTTTTTTTTTTTTGTTTTTTTTGGATTCATGAACTGTAAGAGCGGATGAGATACGTACATATCTGAAGCTTAATTACTGTTGATAATTTATTTGAGAACGTTATTTAAGGTCTACATAAAAGGTCTACATCTAACATGTGTCGAAATGGAACATGCAACTGACACAGAATATTATAGAGCTCTTTACTCATAAAAAAATCTGGAATTTGAACAATGCACCTAATTGTAGGCAACGTATTTTGATTTCATGCAATAAATTAAACATTAGACCGATGTTCAAGTTAGTAAATATAAAAGCAGCAGGAGGAGTAAATAATTTTTAAAACAATGGTTAAATAACACAAATAAAAATTAGTTAGGATTAAATCTAATAATTTTTTTTAACGAAATTTTGAATGGTATTAATTTACTTATTTGGGATCATTAAGGGGTTTCGTGGGTTCAAAAAATATTTGTATACTCTCGCAACAAAGTTGCTAGAGAGTATTATAGTTTTGTTCACATAACGGTTGTTTGTAACACCCAAAACTAAACGAGTTAGATATAGGGTTATATATACCAAAGTGATCAGGGAGAAGAGTGGAGTTCAAATCCGGATGTCTGTCTGTCCGTCCGTCTGTCCGTCTGTCCGTGCAAGCTGGAACTTGAGTAAAAATTAAGATATCTTGATGAAACTTGGCACACTTATTTCTTGGCACCATGGGATTCCATGCTTTCGAAAATGAAATATCGTACCACTGTCACGCTCACAAAATGGCGAAAACCGAAAACACATAAAGTACCATAACTAAGCCATAAATAAAGCTATGGAAAAATAAATTTGGTATGAAGGATCGCACTATGAAGGGGCATATTTGGATGTAATTTTTTTGGGGCGGTGGGCGTGGCCCCGCCCCCAAATAGGCTTTTTATACCTATCTCGGAAACCAATAAAGCTATATAAACCAAACTTTCTGCACTCGTTTGTTTTAGCCATTTCTTAATACAGTCCAAAAATGAAAGAAATTGGATAATAACCACGCCCACCTCCCATACAAAGGTTAGGTTGAAAATTACTAAAAGTGGGTTAACTCACTAACGAATAACGTCAGAAACACTAAATTTCACATAAGAAATGGCAGATGGAAGCTGCACTCAAATTTTTTTACAAAATGGAAAATGGGCGTGGCGTCGTCCACTTATGGGTCAAAAACCATATCACAGGAACTACTCGACCGATTTCAATGAAACTTGGTTTGTAATAGTGTCCTTACATCCCAATGATATGTTGTGAAAATAGACCAAATCGCTTCACAACCACGCCTACTTCCTATATACCAGAACTTTGAAGTGGATCTGAATCGTTTACATTACAATATATAAAGTAAGCACTAGTGAAGATATCGGTGCAGAACTTTGCACAAATACTACGTTTATGGTGTGGCAGCCACATTCTAAAAATCGCCGAAATTGGATCACAGGTTTTCAAGGCCCCATATATCGAACATGAGGGCCTCAGTGCTTCTAACCTAATATTAGGGTTTCCAACTTTCAATGGACTTTATACAATATATATGACGAATATGTGCGTCAAATTGTGTATTATATAATATTAATAAAGTTAAATAAATAAATTGCGAGAGTATAAAATGTTCGGTTACACCCGAACTTAGCCCTTCCTTACTTGATTTTTTTTTTGTTGTTTGGCTTATTAATTTCTAAAACAATTAAGCTTATTCTATTCAAGAATATTATCCTAAATTTTCAAGTCGATCCGAATAAAAGTTTCGGAGATACAGAAAGCACTTATTTTTGTTCTCTTCATTTTGGATGATCCTGTCAGAAGTTTTGCTGACAAAGCGGATGCACCTTTTTTGAACGTCGAAAATGGCGTCACAAACGAGAAGTATTAATAATTTTTTTTGAAAATTTCGGAAATTATTCTTTAAATATGTATCTATAAGACAGAAAAAAGCCTTAATTAAATAAATAATTTTTTACTTAAAAAAAAAAAAAATATTGAAAATATCCTTCTTTTTACTCGACAAAACCCATGTAACCCCCTAACAGATGGAAATAAAATAATTTAAATATTCTGAATAAATGAAGGAAAACCCCATTCAAAGTATAATTAAGGATTAACCACGAGCAGGTTTGCGACAATGTTGATAATTGTAGAATGCGCCCGAATGTAGGCAACAGATTTTGATTTCATTGGAGTTATGCAAGAAAACAACATTTGGAGCACTGTTTAAGTAAGCAAGTGAAGAAAGATTAAGGAAACTAAACTATTCTCAATACATTAGTTATATAAACCAAATAAAAATTCACTTTCAACTTAACTGAAACCAATCTTATGCGCCGAATACTAGTTTGATATATTGCAAATACTTTCTATTAAAACAAATGATGCAAAACGCAGCAGCATACAGAACGCGAAATTAGGCGAGGTCAACCAAAAATGCCAGCTGCCAACTATGACCCCACAGCCAAAATGTTGCACACGACTTCAGCTGGTTGTTAGTATATGTGCTTTGTAGAGTTTTCTTTTCACATGACGCAGATAGCAACGCATGAAAAAATGCTTTGCATATGCAAGTGGCCAACGCTTAGCATTTAGTAGCGCCGGCTAACGGCAAATGAACGTGTTGAAATATTGAAGTGCGCAAAAGTTAAACAAACAGCAAAATAAAATAATAGCACAAAGCTTTTACGAGCAACGCGGTGAAGGTGCATACGTTGCATTTCGGGTGTTTATATGTACATATGTATAATGAATGTATGGAGAACGTACAGCACTTCAAATGCTACACATTGTGGCGTTTCACTACTTTTTGTTTGCCAACAACAAATTTTACCTGACCAAAATTAATATCCTGCCCAAAGTGTAAATGTATATATATATAAATGCATATATATTTCTACAAAAATCCCATTCACTTTCCAACGTTTGCGCTTTCGCATTCACATTCGCCACGTGCTATGCCATGCAATGCCATACAATGCTATGCGCTGCCATGCCAAGCAAATGAATGTGCGAATGCTTCTAACTCCCTTCGCTTGCTTTGTTGGTCAGAAGAACACATTGACGCTGCAACGGAAATGAAAAACGGACTTCAAACGCATTGAAAATGCAAAAGCAATCCACACTTTGGTTGTGCAGCTGCTCAGCTGTTGTTGTTATTGTATTCTGTTGTTGTTGTTGTTGCTGCAAAAATTTACGCGCAACTAAATCACGATTGCACTTTCATGCTAACGGATTTTCTATGCAAACAATATGTATGTATGTACTCTTTTGCCAAGCGCTTTCAATGCAACTATGTATGTATATGTGTGTGTGTCTGTGTGCGCATTGAGTATGCAACAAAACAAACTATTTACGAGAGTGTACAACAACAAAGAGTATGTGCGCATGCATATGGAAAAGAGCAGGAAAAGTTTTCCAAACCAACATTCTTGAATGTGTACTAGAAGCACTTGCACAAGCACACAGCCATTCACTCGAACATATATAGATACATACAATCACAGTTGTTGTTGTAGCTGAGCTATTGTAGCTATGTGTCAACACTTGAGCAATGCGCTGGCAAAAGGTTAAGGATAAATGGGCGTGTGGGAAAATGTTTGCGACATAGCGATAACGAATGGAAATGAGCGGAACGCGGTTGAGAAGGAAGTGAGTTTCATACAAATTTAATGGAGTCACAGTCACAGTGTACGAAAGGTTTTGAAAGTTAATAAGAAGTTTGGAATTTGAGGAGTAGATATTGCATACTATGGATGAGTAGATTCAACAAAAAAATTTCTATGATTGAGTGGCAAGAGATACTAAGTATGACTAGACCTAGACTGTAGGACCCCCAGAGGTTATCTAGTTATTGATGACCAGAGTATACTGAGTTTGTGGAGGGAACACTTCTGCAGCCTGCTGAATGGCAGTGAAAGTACAACACCAGGAGATGGCGAACCCGATTCCCCAATCGACGACGATGGAGCAGATGTTCCATTGCCCGACCGTGAAGAAATTCGAATAGCAATTACCCGCTTGAAGAACAATAAGGCGGCGGAGGCCGATGGATTACCGGCCGGCGAAGAGCTGATAAGGTGCATGCATCACCTTCTTTGCAGAATATGGTCGGAAGAAAGCATGCCTGACGATTGGAATCTCAGTGTACTCTGCCCAATACACAAAAAGAGAGACCCCACAATTTGCGCCAATTACCTGGAAAATCAACAACTGACCAGATATTCACCATGCGCCAAATCTTGGAGAAGACCCGTGAAAACAGGATCGACACACACCATCTATTTGTCGACTTTAAAGCTGCTTTCGACAGCACGAAAAGGAGCTGCCTTTATGCCGCGATGTCTGAATTTGGTATCCCCGCGAAACTAATACGGCTGTGTAAGCTGACGTTGAGCAACACCAAAAGCTCCGTCAGGATCGGGAAGGACCTCTCTGAGCCGTTCGATACCAGACGAGGTTTCAGACAAGGTGACTCACTCTCGTGTGATTTCTTTAACCTGATGCTGGAGAAAATTATAAGAGCTGCAGAGCTAAACAGAGAAGGTACAATCTTCTATGAAAGTGTACAGCTACTGGCGTACGCCGATAATATTGATATCATTGGAAACAACACCCGCGCCGTTCGTTCTGCTTTTTTCAGACTGGATAAGGAAGCGAAGCGTATGGGTCTGGTGGTGAACGAGAGCAAGACGGAATATCTCCTGTCATCAAACAAACAGTCAGCGCATTCGCGTCTTGGCTCCCACGTCACTGTTGACAGTCATAACTTTGACTAAGTAGGCAATTGAAAAGTAAAGTCCTCTCTCGACGAACAAAAATCAAACTCTACAAGTCTCTCATCATTCCCGTCCTACTTTACGGTGCAGAAGCGTGGACGATGGCAACATCCGATGAGACGGCACTAGGAGTTTTCGAGAGAAAGGTTTTGCGGAAGATTTATGGTCCCTTAAACATTGGCAACCACAGACGATGGAACGATGAGCTGTATGTGTTATTCGACGACATAGACATAGTCCAGCGAATAAAAAAACAGCGACTACGCTTGCTAGGTCATGTTGTTCGAATGGATGAAAGTGCTACAGCTCTGAAAGTATTCGATGCAGTACCCGCTGGTGGAAGCCGAAGAAGAGGGAGACCTCCACTCCGATGGAAGGACCAGGTGGAGAGGGACCTGGCTTCGCTTGGTAAAACCAATTGGCGCCAAACTGCCAGAAGGAGGGATACGTGGCGCGCTGTTTTGGACTCGGCTATTACCGCGTAAGCGGTGTCTACGCCAGTCAAGAAGAAGAAGAAGACCCAGACTGGTCCAACGCTGGTTTATTATCGGTGCCATATGATATTTTTACTCTAGCAACATGTTGCATAGAATATAAAAGTTTCGTTCATCTAACGGTTGCTTGTAACGTCTTAACCTGAACCGGTTAGATATAGGATTGTATATATCAAAATGATCAGAATGACTAGACGAGTTGAAATCCGGATGTTTGTCTGTCCGTCCGTGCAAGCGATAAATTGAGTAAAATTTTAGATATTTTGATGAAACCTGGTACATGTGTGTTTCTGGACACTTAAGAAGGTTGGTATTGTAGACGAAAATCGGACCACTGTCACCTCCACAAAATGGCGAATACAGAAATACCTATAAAGATCTATAACTAAATAAAGTTATGCAAATGATCAAAGTAGGGAGGAGCATATTTGGAAGTTTTTTATATATATCTACATTCGTTCCCTTATACAAATGAATGAAACCGGCTTATAACCACGCCTCCCTTAATACTAAAAGTCCCATAATTCAGTAATAAAAAACACTAGACACGCATATTTTTATGATGAAGATGATATAGAAGGACTGCATACATATTGGCATAAAAATGGAAAATTGGCGTGGCGTCACCCTCTAATGTATTATATTGTAACAATATTTCAGGAACTACTATCGGAGCAAAACTTTACACAGATATTACACTTATAATGTGACATCGCGCGTCTAAAAATCGTCGAAATTTGACTAAAAATTTTCAAGACCCCAGCTAGAGGACCTTAATTTTTTCCCCGAAAATATAGAAAATATCTCAGATATCCTAAACAAATTAAGAAAAGATGTTTTCCTTGTAATAGTGTGTCTCTGTGGCGGAAATGAGCAAAATCGGGTCAATACTTCCTCACCTCCCGTATACCTGCTATGAATTTTTGCCCGACTTTCACAGTTTTTTTATATCAATGAGTAAGATCAGGCATACTTATGAGATTATATATGTTGCAGTCGGTCAAAAAACAGTTTTTTTTATTATTTTATCTTAAAGTATACGTTCTTAAGAACGTTATCTCACATTTATAGAGGTTTAAGCAGTAGAAGCGAAGTTATAGCGCTCCGCTGGACTATACAAAAGTGTACTTGAACCGCGATTATCTCGAAATCATGTTTTTCCGAAAACGTCGCTGCGATGACTTGGATTGCCGAAAGAGTTTTCAAGCGAATTCTTTTTTTTTCTTTTCACTTCAATGTTATGCATTTTTCAATTCATTTCATCAGATAAAAAAGTTGCCTTTTTGAGAAAATCAAGTCATGTTTGTAGAAATTTTGTTTTCTCATTTCAATGAATCGTTCAAGAACACCACAAGTTCCCATACCAACGAATTTGTTTGTTTCTATGCTTTCAGTTGAGCAGATGAACTGGAGTCGAGGTCACGGCAAGCGTCTTAGAAAAAAAAGCGTTTTGTGTCAAATGTCATAAGTTTAACAGTTAATTATTGGTATTTTTTATGTTCTTGAGCTGATTTTACAGATTAGACATTGTACTACGCAAGACGTATACCAAGTATTCAATAAAAATATGGCTACGTACCTCTACAGAAAATCTAAATTTTCACCATTTTCCCGCACCTCAACATATATAACCCCTTGAGCTTAAACAATACTTTTTAATGCCTTTGTACCTTTGGCTTCGATTTGATTATATCTTCCTTAAGTTATGCATTAATCCAATTTATAATTGCCTTTTACCAGATCAGCTTACCTCACTGTAAGTAAAAGAAGTAAAAAAACAATATTATTAGAAATGATCAAAAATTAGGCACTGTGTCTGCTCATATTTATTATAATAATTGTATACAGATAATTGAATATGTTTATTAAACTATAAAAAAATCTAAATCGAATACTAAAAGCTAAAATATAACAAAATCTTTTTTAGATCTTATTTTCAAGAGTTCACCCCTAAAAAGCTTTGAATTTTCCATTGACAATTATTAAAAATAGTTTAAGATAAAAAAGTGACTCAAAACTATGTATTTACCTAAAAAAAAACTACTTTGAGACTATGACTTTGATGATAATTTAAATAATGCGCCCAAATGTAGGCAACATATTTGAATTTTAATGTTGATATACGAGGGCTGCTATATATATTTCTGGCCTAATAATGAAAATAGGAATATTTATCAACGAAAATGGTTTTATTGTTTTTCAAAATATTCTCCATCAAGATTTATACACTTTTGCATGCGCTCAAACCAATTTTCGAAGCACTTTTTTTGAGCCTTTTTTTGAGCGATTGTCAAATTGTGCGGGATCCAACGAGAATAAACTTTTTTTACGGCCAGGTGTTCATGCAATATCGAATGTATGCTGGTGAGAGAAATGCATAGGCATGCCTCTATCTGAAGGTATATTACATGACGGTCTTGCATTATCAGTTCCCATACGGCATCGATGTTTTCTGGCACAACGGCTGTTTTTGGACGACCTTCACGGAATTCGTCTTTGAGCGAGCGTCGGCCACGATTGAATTCGTTGTACCAGTTTTTCACAGTGCTATAGGATGGCGCTTCATAGCCATACATAGATTTTAGTTCATCGATGCACTCTTGTCGCGATAATCCACGTCGAAAGTTGTGAGAAATGGTCGCACGAAAATGTTCACGAGTTAATTCCATTTTTTGGCCGAGATGAATTTTTTAATTCCCCGTAAATAAAACAAGTCACGATTAAATGACAAAACGTTCTGAGTGATGTTATGCTAAAAAATGTCAAACTTTCCAATGGAAATGTCAGATTGCACCTGGCAACACTTTGTGTTGCCTAGTCCAGAAATATATATAGCAGCCCCTCGTACACTAATTGAAGACAAATACAAATTTCAGTCGAAATAAAAACTATAGCTAACTTTGTTCGTTCTACTGCAGCAAAGTGCATTTTTTTAATACAATTGCGGCAAAAATAAGCTTATAACTAAAGCCGCAAACTATTTCAAAATATTTATTTCTTCTCTCTCACACTACTTGTAATAATAAAAAGGCGTCACTTCACAAAATACTATGAATATTCCCGTTTAATGGATACAGCTCGTGTTTCTGCGTAATTATAATAAAAAAATAGTTTCTTTCATAAATAAAATTATATATTTTGTATTAAAAGTAATTTTCATTAAAAATAAAAAATTTGTATTAGAAGTCTCTAGTAATTTTAACCTTGAGCATAATAGATAAGGATTTATGTATTATATTTATATTATTAATTCAAATATAGTGGAGTTTTGCCGCAAATTAAATACATTTTTTTAACCAACCAGCAGATACAGCTCCACACATCCATAAAGCTCACACACTAAAAATATAGTTAATGCGCCTAAAAGCATACCATATCAATACACATGCGCTCATGCAAATACAAAAATAATAACAGGAAAATCAAAAGACATATTTTTTTGCTAAATTCGTATTTATATATGAATAAATAACTAAATTTTCAATACAAAATCAGCAACCAGCTACCAACAACGCGCACGTGAGTTCAAAAGCAGTTACACACTTTGACCGACACACAAATCCATTTACATTTTATTTTCACATATATTTTTGAACAAGAGAAAAAAAACATTTTTTTTTTATATTTTCCTACCTTTATGACTTGACTAAGTGACGCTTTCAATATGGCAGCTATTGAATTTGGCAAAAGCACTACGTCAAGCGGTAGTAAATTGAAAGGCCAACACCACGGACTGGAAACACGCTTTCATACATTTCATACTACATATGTGTGTGTATGCATATTTGTGCCGCACAAGTGATAAAAGCCGCAGAAAATGGGAAAGCTACAAAATTTGACTTGCAATTACATGGCGCACAATGCTTACAAGTGAGGGTATGGGTGTGTGTGTGTCTGTATACGAGTGTATGGTTTTGAATTGAAAAGCATTAACTCGAAAGGGAAAACTGCTAAACAGAAAAAAACATGTTTGAATGTGTGTGTGTCTTTTGCGCAATTTCAACTTATTTTCAATTTTTTAGCATACATTTGGGCGCAAATAAACAACGTTACACACACTCGCATGAACGCAATAAATATGCAGATGTTTGGATATTTACATACGTACGTATTTGTATATATACTGTGAATGTGGTTGTGTGTGTGTTTGCTTGTGTGCCACCACTTTCATGCCGCTTTGCAATCACATCAAAACCAAGGCAAATGTTATTTTGGGTTTTTCGCTTCATTTCAATCAACGTAAAAATGAGACAAGCAGTCAGCAGCAGCAGCCGCAGTGAAGAAAGCAAAGCAGTAACACAACAACAACAACAATAACAAGAAAGGTGAACGGCATACAAGTCAAGTTCGCAATGTGTATGTGTATGTATGTATATGCAAATGCGTAAAGTCTGCTTTTAGGCGTCACCGCAAACCACTACGCCATGTCGAGCGCACAGAAAATATTATTGCGGTTGTCTACTGTCAACACTTTCATGCCGCTGATTTATACGCACAGGCACACACACACACACTCGCAACTATACGCACAAACAAAGCGCGCAATGAAATATGCAAATATTTAAATTTTGCGTTTGAATAAAATATATATTTGAAATAAAATCTTTGGAATTCGTGAAATTGTCTTCTTCATTTTTTTGTTGCGCTAATTTAAATGCCTTTTTAGGCTGCATAATGTCGCAATTGTGGTTTGTGTGCATGTTTGTATTGGTGTGTCAGTGGTACTACAAGTGCTTTGCCAATTTTACAGAATTTCATAAATTTAATTATGCAAATTCTTTCTCACTCGGCAATTTGATTTTCAAGTGTTCAAGTGTTACGAGTGTTTGTTGACAATAGCAGCTAATTCACGTAGGTACTTCTGGTACTTAGTTAGAATATATTGAATACAACTTAATTTGCTGCAAGTGCGAAAACTTCAATTTGTGAATTTGTTCAAAATTATTTGGCTACAATTTCTTATGTAAATTAAGTGGAGATAGAAAAAAAATTGTAGGGGTCGTCACCAAAAGGGGGGTGTCTCATCCGAGGCTTTCGTAGATTTTTCATTGGTACTTCGTTTTTATGTGGTGGGTCCCAAGCCCTACGCACAACCGCATAAGCGGGCTTCGCCTTCTCACTTTAGCTCGCCTTCAAACGGATGTCTGTTGGCTACCCAGAGGATACTTGGTCTAAAACCGGAAGTCGTGAGCTGCTTGAACCATGTGGGGAAGAATCGTTTCTGGCCACTCCCAAGTGAATGACAATCAAAAACTTTCCTCACTTGCGTGAACTTCTACACATGATCCCATCCTCCGTGCTTTCGACAGCACGAAAAGGAGCTGCCTTTACGCCGCGATGTCTGAATTTGGTATCCCGGCAAAACTAATACGGCAGTGTAAGTTGACGTTGAGCAACACCAAAAGCTCCGTCATGATTGGGAAGGACCTCTCCGAGCCGTTCGATACCAAACGAGATTTCAGACAAGGTGACTCACTATCGTGCGACTTCTTTAACCTGATGCTGGAAAAAATTATAAGAGCTGCAGAGCTAAACAGAGAAGGTACAATCTTCTACAAGAGTGTACAGCTCCTGGCGTACGCCGATGATATTGATATCATCGGAAGCAACAACCGCGCCGTTTGTTCTGCTTTTTCCCGCATGGATAAGGAGGCGAAGCGAATGGGTCTGGAGGTGAATCAAGCAAACAGTCGGCGCATTCGCGTCTTGGCTCCCACGTCACTGTTGACAGTCATAACTTCGAGGTCGTAGATAATTTCGTATACCTGGGAACCAGCATCAACAACACGAACAATGTCAGCCTCGAAATCCAGCGCAGAATAACTCTTGCCAACAGGTGCTACTTTGGACTGAGTAGGCAATTGAACAGTAAAGTCCTCTCTCGACGAACCAAAATCAAGCTCTACAAGTCGCTTATCATTCCCGTCCTGCTTTACGGTGCAGAAGCTTGGACGATGTCAACATCAGATGAGACGACACTAGGAGTTTTCATTTACATTGGCAACGAGGAATACCGCAGACGATGGAAACTTGAGCTGTACGAGTTATACGACGACATTGACATAGTTCAGCGAATAAAAAGGCAGCGGCTACGCTGGCTAGGTCATGTTGTCCGAATGGACGAAAACACTCCAGCCCTGAAAGTGTTCGATGCAGTACCCGCCGGAGGAAGCCGAGGAAGAGGGATCAGGTGGAGAGCGACCTGGTTACACTTGGGATCTCCAACTGGCGCCGAACTGCGAAGGAGAGAGAGAGGTGGCGCACTATCGTCGATTCGGCTATAACCGGCTAAACAGTTGCAACGCCAATCACATACATACATACAGAAAAAAAATTGTGGCTTGAAATCGAAATCAGTCGTTTAAGAATTTTGGGACACATTTTTAGCGATGTTGGGACTAATTTTCTAAGAAATTAAAAAAAAAAAAATTATCAATATGTAGTGGTTTCAAATCAAATTAATCATCACTTCTGGTATAGAAATCGTTGCAAAATATATCGAAACGTCGTTAGCTTAGTACACATAATTGCTATATATGTATAGCTTATGAGTTTTCATGACACATATGCAAGATATATCGATAATTTCCGATTGCTTAAATATATTTTTATCGATTTTCTTGATATAAATGATGATTTAGCTGATATAGTTGCTATATATGTACATCTTATGAGTTTTCATGACACATATGGGCCAAAGTTTTTTTGTAAAAAAATTTTCGAACCGCCATAACTTTAAAACTAATGAACAGATTTTAAAACACCGTGTGACTTTTTTGTACAGAATTTCTCAAAATTAATATTTCATAGAAAAAAATGGAAAAAAAATTTTGTTTTTTGAATTTTTAACAACGTATACCCCCTTCGATTTTTTTAGAAAATATCTTAAAATGTTCCTTATTTCATCACCTTTTTACACCCCAAAGGGAATTTTGGGACAGCAATATTTGTATGAGCTACAAATAAAAAACCAACTCAGAACATGATGAAACATCATTGATTTACGCACTATTATTATCAGAATTTAGCGAAACCCAGGATTAACGACGTGGACGTAGCAGACATTTAATCCCTTTTTGTTTTTTTTTATATTTTAATTTTTTTTCAATTTTTTTGTATTTTTTCAAATTTTTAATTTTTTTTTTGTTTTTTTTTTTTTTTGGTTTTTGCTTTCTTTTTAAATTATTACGTAGATTAGATTCAAGTACGTGATAATTTTAAATAAAAAACAAAAACAAAAAAAAATTAAAAATTTGAAAAATACAAAAAAAAATAAAAAAAAATATATGCAAGATATATCGATTATTTTCGTTTCCTCAATTAATATTTTTTATCGATTTTCTGGATCTAAATGATGATTTAACAGATATATGTACATCTTAACAGTTTTCGTTACACATGTGCAAAATATATCGATTATTTTCGATTCCCGAATTAATATTTTTTATCGATTTTTTTAACTATACGATAATTGAGGAGCCATTGTAGCTATCTTATGAAAATTTGTTACAAAAAATATCGATTATTTTCGATTACTCCAAAAATGTTTTTATCGATTTTATTTCACTAAAAAGTAAATTAATTTTGCAGAAATTGTCAGTATTTCAATTTCGAATAAAATTGTACTAATATTAAAAGTAGATATTTCGAAAAATTAAACTCAAACAGTACCTATCATCATTATTAATTATTATATATTTAACGCAATTCGATAACTGCGGATATTATTACTCTAGAACTTCTCTCACTCGAATCACCATAATCCACAAAAAAACTCTGGGTTGGAGAGACTACGAGTTATAGAATTTTCTATAAAACATATAAATTTTCAAAAAGCTGTAAAATATAGATTTGTACCCTGTTTTATTTATTGACTTCGCATAAAGTAAGAAATTATTTTCAGTATTCTAATTAATTTAACATATTTAAAAATATATAAGAGTTATCTTGTTTAATTCAAAAGTAGTAATTTCACTAGATTATACTATATAAGTACGATTCATATTATCTATGCACCTAAAAAACATTGGAGATGATATACTGCTTACAAATGATCGATAACGGCATGTTTTAAAAGTCAATAGTTCGATAAATTTATATTTGGTAAATATAGATAATATTTTTCACAGCGGAAAATTTTTTATTTCCATTTATACCGCGTAATAATTGCCAATTGAACGTAATTATTAATTTAAATTATCGTTTCTTTTCGAAATTATTATTAACAATACGGCTATCCTAGTAGATTGAAAAGTAGATATTTCGACAAATTATACTCGACAATTATCATCTACATTATACATTTACCTAGAAATTCTTTGTCTCCAAATTATCGAGTTGAGGTTAAAAGTCGATAGTTCGATAAATCCATGTTCAATAACTTACAACTTCTACAACTTTGCTTCCGCCGTTTTTTTGTAAATTTAAGGCTTTATTGTGTAAAAACAGTTGCAAAAATTTTATTCAAAATATTGGCCGTCGCTAGCTACTACTTTTAACCATCTTTCTGGCAGCATGTGTATTCCGTGACGAAAGAACTCCTCATCTTTGGAGTCGATCCAAGTATCAATTCAATTTTTTACTTCTTCATAAGAGAAAGTGCTCGTTAGCTAGACCGTGTGCCATCGATCGGAACAAGTGGTATACAGATGGAGCAACGTCTGGAGAATACGGAGGGTGGAGTAAGATCTCCCATTTCAGCGTCTCCAAATATTGACTTTATCGTGTCTTTCCTCGTACTGTGTCAGTTTTTCTTTTAGTGCTCGGCTCAAACGCATCAATTGCGTTCGGTATCGTTCTCCTGTGATGGTTTTACTTGGCTTTAGCAGCTCATAATATATCACCCCCAGCTGGTCCCACCAAATGCAGAGCATGACCTTGGCGCCGAGAATGTTCGGTTTTGCCGTCGACGTGGAGGCATGTCCAGGCTTTCCCCATGACGTTATTCGCTTAGAATTATCGTAGTGGACCCATTTTTCGTCGCCAGTTACAATGCGATGTAAAAATCCCTTTCGGTTGTGCCTTTGAAGCAGCTGTTCACATGCAAAGAAGCGCCGTTCGACACCTCTTGGTTTCAAGTCGTAAGGAACCCAGATTTCTTGTTTCTGAATCATCCCCATGGCTTTGAGGCGTTTTGATACACATCTTGGTCGAGTAATGCTTCCAATTCAGTATCTTCGAAAATCTTCTCCCTTCCACCACCATGCCGGTCTTCAACTTCATAATCACCATTCTAAAAACGTTTGAAACCATTAGCGACATGTTCTTTCACTTAGGACAGCCTCACCGCACGTATCCGGAAGCATTCGATGAGCCTCAGCCGCACTTTTCTTGGAATTAAAAATCAAAGGAAAATTTCTCGCAAATGTCGAGAATTCGGCTCAAAAAGTGACATTTTCAGTTGAGAATAAGTTTGGGATGCAAACAGATCTCTACAAATATTATGTTGGGTTAATGTTGACACAAATGTCCAAGATCGATATAAAAAAAACGATTTAATCGACCAATGCTTGACCCTAGAGACGTCTATTGGAAAACGGCGGAAGCAAAGTTGTAGACCAATATTTCCGACGAAACAGTTGTTTACTTTTTTTCAAAATATTTGTTTTCTAATTACCAAAAGAATGTAATTAGTGCTTAAAATTATCGTTAATTTGGCTTAAAAGTCGATATATCGATATATTAGTATTCGTTAAGAATCGTTAAATAATTGTACCGATGAATAACTCATGACCTCAACTCTTTTTTCTTTCAAAATATCTTACTTATACTTCTACACTTATATTCACGTATCTATAATAAGGATTATTGATTGCGTGATTTGATCATTATTACCAGTAGACTGGACTGGAAAATTTAAAGTGGCTATATACATATGTAACCTTAAAATAATCTGAGCAAGTAAATTCAGAAAATTTCTGTTTACAATTTTATCAAGTGTAAGACTTAAACTTTAGATTAAACAAATAATAGTAAACTTCAGCAGCCATTTTGAGTGCGTAATATATTTTACTCATATGTAAGCTAATAGTACATACATACAGTGTAAATAAATATTTTACATATACAAGCACTTATCTGTGTCTATATAAATACATTTCGGTCAATGTAGGCGTTTTATGACCAATGCGTCTATTTCAAAAACTTTTACTAATAAAAGTTTTTAATTTCTTTGACAGCAACGTATAGCAAGCACAATTCTATATACTCGTTTGTATACATATAATACATATGTACATGTGCATGTGAATATAGGTAAGACAAAAACTTTTGTTATTTCATATCTGACAGGAAGAGCAATGAGAATAGCGTCCCAAACACGCATTTTCTTAAACAAGCACTTAGAAAAAGTTCACATTTTAGTTACACACTGACATTACGGCCTACAGACTGGCTACATTGTAAGCACGTGTGCACATACACATGTGTAAGAAACATAAAAATATTTCGGGGATTATGAATATGCATTAAGATGAGTGGCATAAAAATATAAACAAGCAGTGAATATAGCTGATAAAATATGGAGAGTGGTGAGAAGGCAACAAATATGAGCAGGGAAATGTTTTGTGCGACATATATATGTGTATATGACTTATATATATATGTGTCATGCATATATATCTACATAACTTTTAACTTCTTTGCTTTGTAGAGATAAGAAAATAGACACGTGTACCTAGAAGTAGCTTAAAATACTTGTTTACACACACATCTATAAACTTTTGCTTTAAATTTGGATGTCTATTTTCGTTTAATGTGTTTTATATGTTCTTTGTTTTTTTCGATTTGAGTGACATACGTAATTTGATGTGTTATTCTAACTTAGATTTCCTCTATTTGCAAGTATATATAAGTCTATAAAGAATATTGTTGAATAAGCTTCTTCCTTTCTTTATCTAATCGATATTATTTTGAATGCACTCTTTTTATACTCTTAGAAGATACCCATATAATTTGGACCACGCTCAAATCGGACAAAATGTTCTGTACCAACATAAGAATAGGTTGTCAAATATCTCCGCTTTTTTGATCTTTACTCAACGCTCCATAATCGGATTTAGTTCAAATATGCGCCGTTTCGTTCGATAATCTGTTTCCATCTAGGCGGCAACTTCATAATACCCCCCTCGTAGAAGCAACGCTCCTTATTTGAGGAAGAACCACTTTTCACAAGCCTCTTTTGAGTTCAATTTTACACCATCAAGAGCGTTCGCCATGAATAGTAATATGTGGTAATCACTTGGCGCTTTGTCCGGGCTATATGGCAGATGCGATAAAACCTCCCATCCGACCTTCGACCACGACCGTTTTCGCTTGATATTATCGTATTTGAACCATTTTTCGTCGCAAGTCACCATCCGCTTCAAAAATGGGTCGAGTTCGTTCCGTTTCAGCAACATATCGCATGCGTTGATTCGGTCCAAAAGGTTTTTTTACGCCAAATCATGCGGCACCCAAACATCAAACTTTTTTATGTATCCAGCCTTCAACAGATGGTTTAAAATGGTTCGGTGACTAACTCCCATATCCTGGGCGATGTCATGAGATGCCACGGTGATGAGCGGTATTCGTCGTCATAGGTCTTCCGCCCGCTGGCTTATCCATGGCGTCGTTTTTACCTCGCGTAACTTGTACAAAAAGTGCTAAACCGCAGGTGTCCAACTTAGACAGGTTTTACTGAATATGAAACCATCCGGAGATGTAATGCGTAAAACCCAGATGTCAACCCAATATATAAAACAAAGATATCTCAATGATAGATTTCACTCCAACTGTTCAGCTATTGCAACACGAACATCTTTTACGGAGATTGCATGACTTGGCTCCAAATATGGGACATGTTCTCGGTCGTTTATATGCGGATAAGTATGATTAAACTCTTCGAATAAGTAAGAAAGCCTATTTGAACTTACTCAAAATACCAAGTAAAAAAAACGAGGTCCGTGGGCGTGTTAGTGTCAGTATATGTATCTATCAAACTCGATGAAGTTAATCGAAATTTTATAGGCTCACTCCCAGCGCAAGTAATAAAATTTGTTTGGATTATTTTCGGTCCATAAATCAGACATACCAAAAATCGTCCATGATATCATTCCACTTCCAGAAAGGAGGTGAAGGAAATTATAATGGCATCCGTAGTTCAGGATACAAAGAAATCTGAGAGGAAACTACGCGTCACAATTCAACGGTAGCGACTCCACCATTAGAGGAACCCAAAGCTATTGTCAATGCACGTCACAATTCAACGGTAGGGACTCCACATTAGAGGAACCCGAAGCTATTGTTAATGCACGAACTTGCTCAATTTGTTCTTTACTTATTTTGTTCATATCCAGCGACGTAAGTCTTCTTTAAGCTAATTGATGATATACAGGAAACCTATCTCTATTATGAAATGTGAACTCACGACCTAACCATTACATAAGTATAAACTCCTAGAATACCATATATTAAAGGGTTCTTCAAAAGGGACGCTACAAAAGTAGACCGATAGGGACAGCAAAGGACCCCATATCTTCTCTCTCTTCGCTCTTTTGACATTTCTCTTCAGTAAAGTTTGACATTTCATAATGGAAATATATACGATCCAAAATTCGGAATCAGTGGACTCAACTGAACACTACGTCCTACGTACCTATGAAGCTAATTTATGGCAGAATGGCTTCGCCAATAAGCAAAATAAACGTTATTGGCAAGGCAGCAATCCACATGTACTCAATGAGCACCGCGAAAATATTACGATTTGGTGCGATTTTTGGGCCGGCGGCGTCATTGAGCCGTTCTGCTTCCGAATCATCAAGATCGACTCTCAATGATAACCGAATATTTTTGGCCCGCATTGGATGATATGGATTTGGACAATATGTGGTTCGAACAGGACGGTCCCACACGCCTCACAGCGACTGACACAATCGATTTATTGAAAACCAAGTTTGGTGAACATGTTATCTCATGAAACGGCCCAGTAAATTGGCCGCCTCCGTTATGCAATTTGACGCCGTTAAACTATTTCCTGTGGGACTTCGTCGAGTCAATGTGCTATGCCAAAAAGCCAGCAACGTTTGATGAACATCGTACGAATATCGGACGTGAAATTGCAGCAGTATCGGCAGATTTATGCTTGAAAACAGTCGGTAAGTGGGTTCAGCATCTGGACTACTGCAAGCGTGCAAGCGTTGTGCCCATGCAAACGAAATCTAGGCCATACATAACCTTTTGTAGCTCTCTTATTGAACAACCCTTTACAAGAAAACATTCTCTGCTATGAAATGTTAACTCATGGCTTAACCATCGCATAAGCATAAACTAGTATAGAATTCACTAGTATATTTAGGATTTTTTTTAAACTTATAGCATTCAAAACTTATAAAAATATAGTCCTGAAGAAATATTAATGTTTAAATAATAATAATAGTGTTCTTTTGCAAACCACAAAGCTTAATGTAAGTCAGCTAAGGCAGAGCTTAGCGTACATTGTTAAGTATACTCTAAAAGGCGAAAAAGGGATTATTTTAAATGTTTGGAGCACTTAACAAATAAGCACCGCAAGGAAGGGAAGGAAACAATAAAAAACACGCATAAGAATAAGTGAGCTAACTTTGAGCGACGCACCACTAACACACACACTTAAGCATTTGCCACACATTCATTTGTAACTTTTTATTTTAATCTCTTTTTTTATTTGTTGTTAAGCCTTGAAGCAACCACATGAAGGATATACAATTTTTTTTAGTTTACTTTTGCTTTACTTTCGCTCGCACAAAGTCAGTCAGAAGTCTATTTATCTACCACAACAATAGCCACTGCTAATTTTTCGCACACTCGCTGAAGGCAAGCGTGCTGGCAGCGCGGTGGTGAGCTGCTGAGGGCAGCTGTGGTATTCTAAATATATGCAACGTTAGTTTAGCATGAAAGTGCTGATGTTAGAAAAAGTTTTACTTTTTTCCAAGGTTTTTGAATTGAAGAGCAATCTTTCTGCTTCTCGGAAAATCTTGGTAAAGGGGAGCTTTGCAAGTTTTAGCACTTTTAAGTGTTATATTTGTGTGATAATTATTTTTTGTACGCTTACAGTTTATTTATAACTACTAAAAGGCGTTCAAAAGGAGAAATTCTTGAATGAAGAAAATTAAAAAAAAATCAGGTACGCATATCGTGGTTTATAAGACACTTAAAGAATACACAACAAGCGGCTTACATACATAAATTGCAATAGTTGACAGCAAAACGTGTTCATGCTTACTAGGGTGGGTTGAAAAGTAAATCGGACAAGGAAAAATTAATATTTTAATTTTCAGGTAGAGAGGAAGAAGACTAGCAATATGAATACATGATTATACATTCACTTCATTTTGTTATTAAAAGTTAGCCACAACCTCGTAATTAGTCTTATTCGATATCTGGTGTCTTGAAACGTCATAGTCCCATTTAGACAATTTATAAATGAGTGAGTGAGTGAGTCCTTGTGCAAAGTTTTGTTGCGTTAACTTCACTGGTGCTTAATTTCTTTATCTTGACTGACGTAGACACCGCTTACGCGGTAATAGCCGAGTCCAAAACAGCGCGCCACGTATCCCTCCTTCTGGCAGTTTGGCGCCAATTGGTTATACCAAGTGAAGCCAGTCTCCACCTGGTCCTTCCAAAGGAGTGGAGGTCTCCCTCTTCCTCGGCTTCCACGAGCGGGTACTGCATCGAACACTTTCAGAGCTGGAGCACTTTCGTCCATTCGAACAACATGACCTAGTCAGTGTAGCCGCTTCATTCGCTGAACTATGTCTACGTCGTCGAATAACACATACTGCTCATCATTCCATCTTTTGCGATATTCGACGTTGTCAAAGTAAATAGGACCATAAATCTTCCGCAAAACCTTTCTCTCGAAAACTCCTAGTGCCGTCTCATCGGATGTTGACACCGTCCACGCTTCTGCACCATAAAGTAGGACGGGAATGATGAGGGACTTGTAGAGTTTGGTTTTTGTTCATCGAGGGATACTTTTCAATTGCCTACTCAGTCCATAGTAGCACCTGTTCCAATTTTCGACTACGCTACCTTACAAGTTTCTAACACATCTTTAACTAACAATTAAAAAAAATTAATTACCATATTTTCGAATATGAAATAGAAGAAAAACAAGTAAGGAAGGGCTGAGTTCGGGTATAACCGAACATTTTATACTCTCGCAACTTATTGATGTAATTTTATAAAGATAACACAATTCGACCCATATGTTCGGCATAAAGTTCAATAGAATAACAAAAATCATCATAAATAGTATATGGGGACTGAGGTAATTCCTAAACCGATTTCACTCGTTTTCACCACCAAGATACAATGTATCGAAGACTATACGATCACTTAATTTAATATTACTTATAATTAGGTATATGGGATCTGGGGGAAGTTATGCCCCGATTTTTACCATTTCAGGAACAGAGAGAAACTGTTATAAGAAAAAAATTCAGAGGGAATAAATTACATTAAAATATCTGAGGGATTTACATAAGTATATTTTCGGGGAAAAATTACCCTTAGGCACTGAGTTCTTCATGTTCGATATCAGGGGCCTTGAAAAGTCATTGTTCGATTTTGACAATTTTTTCACAAGTGATGCAACAGATCATATACAGTGTTTGTTTAAAGTTTTATTTCGCTATCTTCATTGGTTCCTAATGTATATATTAAAAGGTGAAGGAATAAGATGAAATTAAAAAATGAGTTATATGGGAAGTTGTCGTGGTTGTGAATCAATTTCGTCCATTTTTCACACGTGTCATCAGGGTATCAAGAAAATATTATATACCGAATTTAATTGAAATCTGTCTAGTAGTTCATGAGATATGGTTTTTGACCCATAAGTGGGCGACGCCACGCCCATTTTCCATTTTGTAAAAAAATCTCAGTGCAGCTTTCTTCTGCCATTTCTTATGTAAAATTTGGTGTTTCTGACGTTTTTCGTTAGTGAGTTAACGCACTTTTAGTAATTTTCAACCTAACCTTTGTATGGGAGGTGGGCGTGGTTTTCATCCGATTTCTTTCATTTTTGGACTGTATAAGTAAATGGCTAAAATAAACGACTGCAGAAAGTTTGGTTTATATAGCTTTATTGGTTTGCGAGTTATATACAAAAAACCTATAAGGGGGTGGGGTCACGCCCACTTTTCCAAAAAAATTACATCCAAATGTGCCCCTCCCTAATGGGATCCTATGTTCCAAATTTGATTTTCATAACTTTATTTCCGCCATTTTGTGGGCGTGGCAGTGGACCGATTTTGCCCATTTTCGAAAGCAACCGCCTCAGGGTGCCAAGGAACATATGTTCCAAGATTCATTAAGATATCTTAATTTTTACTCAAGTTATCGCTTGCACGGACAGACGGACGGACAGACATCCGGATTTCAAATCCACTCGTCATCCTGATCATTTATGTATATATAACCCCATATCTAACTCTTATATTTCTTGGTGACACAAACAACCGTTAGGTGAACAAAACTATTATACTCTGTGCAACAGGTTGCGAGAGTATAAATATCGCATAAGCGATTTTAGTTGAAACCTCATACTCATAAACTTGAAAGTCATACTTAATGAGTCATTATTTCTTGTGCTTAAAAATGCGTCTTATATTAGATTAAAATTATGAAATTGAAATTGGCGCATGCTTTGTCCATATGTACGAGTATACGTATACTTGATACGAGTAGTGCATGCATGAACATTATCAATTGGAATGAGTATATATGTATGTATGCATGTATGTAGGCATTAGAATGTGAACAATGTAAATATGTATTATTGTGCAATTTTATAGCGTTCTCTTATTGGCATTCCTATAGATATTATGTATTTATAACACAGTCGGCGTAGGCATTTGTACGATAACATTTATTTTTGTAAACTATTTTATTTTTATACACACGCAACATTTTGTACAAGAGTATAAGAGTTTTAAGCCACTGGAGAGGTCTTAATTTAAGTAGATTTGAATAATGTTTTCGCCAATGAACGGAATCAGCAGACTATCACATACATAAAGATTGTCAAATATAACGGTATTGTCAAAAATCAACTGATTTGATTTCGATAAGTTTCTAAAAAAGTGTGAGTGAGTGAGGTCAGTATATAACCGCTATTTCGGTCTCTCTAGTAAAGATAAGATATAGCTATTATTTTTTTCAGCATAACTATAAAATTAAAATCATAAAAATTTAAAGAGTATATTAAGTTCGGTTCCGTAAGAATTCAACACTTCCCTACCAATGACTTTTAAGCTTCTTCTGGAATTTATGATGTAATTCTTTTCAAACTGCGATAAAAACATGAAATCATACATGTAATAAGAGTACTCATACACACATTCGAAAATACAATTTCGCATTATACATTTGAAAGAAAGATTAAATATTTAATTTAATTTTCCAAAAGCATTATTTAATACAGTCTTCGATTTGCTTCTACAGTTCAGATTGTGACTTTGTGCTGAATTAGTGTTACGCGGAGTAAAAATACTTAGAGAATTTGATTTTCTTTCGTTTGGGAACAAAATGCTTTTGAAAAGGCTTTTGGCGTTAAGTCTTTTATTAACCGTTATCGATTGGACTTCCTGTCAATGGTGTACCGAAATAAGATATGAGAAAGAAACTTTTAGACGACTGAAAGAATATGTAGAAACTTATTGGACTCAAAACTGGTTATACTTTGATGTACAAAGAACCAGATATGCGAACAAATGGGTTCCCGATGTAAGTAACTTCGAAGTTTTGCTATCATTTAATAAAGTTCTAGGATGTATGTAAGAGTCAAAGAGCTCAAATAGTGCATTTCGATTATCTTTAATGTGAGCGAGGCAGACAAAATTCAAGCTTGTGCTGGCAAGAGCTAGTCTTTCATAAATTTAACAGGGAATTGTCATTTTTCATATTTCACATATTCCTTCAATGCAATTTACACAGCTCCTTTTCATGTATTTCTAGTATCGATATGTAACAAAGACTAAAAGGATCTGCTGTGATGGTTACCGGATGAGCGGTTACTATTGCGACCCAATTTGCCGGTCTGGGTGCCAAGCCAATAGTCGTTGTACCGGTCCTAATGAGTGCACATGCAATCACGGTTACTTTTCCAGCACAGAGACTACATGTGAGCCAAAATGCACTGAAGCCTGTGGGCCACACAGTACTTGTACTCAACCCGAGCTTTGCACATGCGATTCAGGCTATACGGAAATAAGAAGTGGCATATGTGAGCCCATCTGTGAAGAGCCTTGTTCAGCGTATGCCAGCTGCACTGCGCCAAATACTTGTAGCTGCTTGACGGGTTACATATTCAACGAAAACTTGTCTCAATGTGTGCCAGAGTGTCAAAACGGTTGTCCCTTGAATATGTACTGCCAATCGCCAAATCAGTGCGCATGCCGCACCGGTTACAGACTACAATCGAATATCACGTATATTACTGAGGCGTCCACAGTGAGTTACAGCGAGTCATGTGTACCGATCTGCAGTGCTGGTTGTCCAGCGAATAGTGAATGTTACGCGCCAGAGGAATGCCGCTGCGCGGATGGATACACAGCGCTAACGGACGAAGACGGACAATTGAGTAATACGGGCGAATGCGTGCCGGTATGTGTGGACCAATGTCCAGAGCATGCCAATTGCGTTAGGCCGAATGAGTGCATATGCGAGTTCGGTTATGAAATGCTTCAACCGCCGCAACATCGGCCCTACTGTCAGGCGTTATGCACACAGAATTGCGAGCTGAATGGCAAATGTGTGGCACCGGACGTATGCGAATGCTTTGCCGGCTATGCACATGTGAACAGCAGCACTAGCGTCAGCAACGATCCGCAAGCGCCCTACTGTCAACCGGTTTGCTCCAATGGCTGTGCGCATGGCAGTTGCGTGGCACCTGAAATGTGCGTGTGCCACCCGGGCTACCTAATGGGAGCGCATGGTGTGTGCGAGCCTACATGCACGGGAGGATGTCAGAATGGACGCTGTATCGATGTGAACGTATGTGAATGTAATGATGGCTACCAACTAGCCCCGCATGAATTGAGTAAATGCGAACCCATTTGCAGTAAGCGCTGCGTCAATGCAGACTGCGTCGCGCCGGAACTCTGTCTCTGCCACGAGAAGTATCAACCGCTATCTGGTGAAAACCTCACCCACATATGTACGCCGATGTGTTGGCCGGAGTGTGTAAATGGAACTTGTATTGCACCGGATCAGTGTAGCTGTATGGAAGGTTATGTGCGATCAGCAAATACTACGCAGCCGCACACCTGCGAGCCATATTGCGCAAGTTGCAATGGCGGCTATTGCGTAGCACCGTCGAAATGCATCTGCCCTGAAGGTTTGGAGTTGACAGTCATTGGAGACGGTAACGAATGTACAACAATTACAACGACTAGTATGACAACGATTGCTACAACCGATGACACTACAACAAGTGAGACTGAAACAACAACCGAGATTGAAACAACATTATTAGCGTCCACCACTGAAATGACAATTGCTACCGATGACGCTACACCAAGCGAGATTGAAACAACATTATTAGCGTCCACCACTGAAAACATTGAGTGGTTCAACGAGAGTGCAGAAGTTGAGGTGCTGACAGAAGTTAGTATCGACGACGAGAAAGGAGGACGCTACATGGATAGTTTCACGGATACTCTGATAACTGCCGGCGCTGCTCAACCTTACCGAACTCTTATTGTTGGTCTGCTGTTCTCTGCAATAATGTCAGCTATGTTTGTTTAAGCGATAAAACAGCGATAATTCTTACCTCCGAAAAGATCTCGTATCTCTTAAGCAAACCACTCAGTTGAAAAAAAACACAGCAGTATTTATGATATATGAATTTTATTCAAAAGCATTATATTTTGTAATTATATTAAATAGTACAGAAATACTCAAATACATATATAAATATATATATATATAATATTCACAATTATACATTATACATAATAAAGATTTAAAATGCAAATTAAAAACTTTGAAAGTAAAAAACTTCTTTTTGGCACTATTTGTCTCTTATCACATTTTAAATTTTTCACAATTTTAACACCATATTTATTTTTTGTTTTTAAAGTTTTAAAGTTCATAAGTATAAATATTTAAAAAAATATATACGGTATTTTATCAGTTATGAGTATGTTACTCATACGCAATGACGGCGTGATAAGTATAGCGATTAGGTAAACAAAAAAGGGGATTCCCAAAAATTTCACAAACAAACGATTGATTATGAGTATAACAGACTGGTACATTTGAAGAGAGCAAAAATATTCCAATTGTAGCTCACTTTATATTGAGCGCATTTGTTGTAAGAGCATAATAATGTTAAGAGAATGAAATCAAATCCTATGTCAGCGACACTAGCGGCCGTTAGCAAAACTCTCTCTGCAAGAAATAAGTTACTGAAAATATTTAGCTATTTGCCAGTCAGAGTTGCATTCCAATTCCGATGAAAATAATATTTTTTTTGCAATTTTTTTTAACGAGTTTAATATGGGGTTATACTATATATCGAAATGATCACGATGACGAGTAGAGTTGATATGGGGAATGAGCAAGATGACGAGTATAGTTGAAATCCAAATGTTTGTTCGTGCAAGCGATGAGCTGAGTTAATATTAAAATATGTAGTTGGTACACGTGTTCCTTAGCACCATGAAAGGGTTGGTATTGCAGATGGGTGAAATCGGATCATTGTCACGCCCACAAAATGGCGATAATCGAAAACCAAAGATTTGATACCGGGGATCATATTAAAGAAATTATTTTAGGAATAGCTTTCTGTATAAATATATGTACATCATTAAGAAAAAAATTCAAACATATTTACATAACCTCAAATACTGGTTCGAAATAAATTTTGCTATTTAAGGAAAAAATATAGTAAATAAATTATCAAACTATTTACGATTTAATTAATTTATATTTTCAATTCCCTCGCTAAATGAGTTAGAATTTTTTTTATACTCTCGCAACAAAAGTTGCTAAAGGGAGTATTACAGTTTTGTTCACATAACGGTTGTTTGTAACACCTAAAACTAAAAGAGTTAGATATAGAGTCATATATACCAAAGTGATCAGGGTGACGAGTAGATTTGAAATCCGGATGTCTGTCCGTCCGTCCGTCTGTCCGTCTGTGCAAGCTGTAACTTGAGTAAAAATTAAGATATCTTGACGAAACTTGGCACAAATATTCCTTGGCACCATAAGAAGATCAAGTTCGAAAATGGGCAGAATAGGACCATTGCCACGCCCACAAAATGGCGAAAACCAAAAGCACATAAAGTGTCATAACTAAGCCATAAATGAAGATATAAAAGTTTGGAATAAAGGATCGCACTAGGAGGGGGCATATTTGGAAGTAATTTTTTTGGGGAAGTGGGCGTGACCCCGCCCACAAATTGGTTATTTGTATTTAACTCGCAAACTAATAAAGCTATATAAACTAAACTTTCTGCAGTCGGTTCTCTTACATACCCCACCACACACCATGAAAATAGTTGAAATCGGATAATAACCACGCCCACCTCCCATACAAAGGTTAGGTTGAAAATTACTAAAAGTGGGTTAACTAACTAACGAAAAACGTCAGAAACACTAAATTTTGCAGAAGAAATAGCAGAAGGGAGCTGTACTCAGATTTTTTTACAAAATGGAAAATGGGCGTGGCGTCGCCCACTTATGGGTCAAAAACCATATCTCAGGAACTACTAGACAGATTTCAATTAAATTCGGTATATGATATTTTCTTGACACCCTGATGACACGTGTGAAAAATGGACGAAATTGATTCACAACCACGACAACTTCCCATATAACTCATTTTTGAATTTCATCTTATTCCTTCACTTTATAATGTAAACATTAGGAACCGAAATATGGAACAATGAAGATAGCGAAATAAAACTTTACACAAATACTGTATATGATCTGTTGCATCACTTGTGAAAAAAATTGTCGAAAACGGACCATAACTTTTCAAGGCCCCAGATATCGAACATGTTGAACTCAGCGCCTAAGGATAAATTTTTAAAGAAAATATGGGTAAATCTCTCAGATATCTCAATTAAATTCAGAGGAAATTGTTTTCTTCTAATAGTGTGTCTCTGTTCCAAAAATTATTAAAATCGGGTCATAACATTTCCATATACCTCATTGTAGGTTTTTCAAAAGTATCTTCTCCTAGCTCCCACATACCTAATTATAGGTTTTTCAAAAATACGGTGAGCTTTGTTCCGCATATATGTATTGGTTAAATTTCTTCAATAAATTGCGAGAGTATAAAATGTTCGGTTGCACCCGAACTTAGCCTTTCCTTACTTGTTTTGTCTTTATTCTCATCAAAATACCCTTTTTACTATTGATCTAAAACTTTGATTCCGTTTTAAGGCTTTTTTGTATAAAAACGGTTACAAAAATGTTCCGTGCAAATGTCGGGAATTCGGCTCAAAAAGTGACATTTTCAGTTGAGAATAAGTTTGGGATGCAAACAGATCTCTACAAATATTTTGTTGGGTTAATGTTGACACAAATGTCCAAGATCCATATAAAACGATTTAATCGATTTAATAGACCAGTGCTTGACCATAGAGACATCTATTGGAAAACGGCGGAAGCAAAGTTGTAGACCAATATTTCTAAATATTTATTAATTATATGCAGAATTACAATAAGGATCTTCTACACTCATTTGGTACTCTTACTTTTTCTCTGCTACAAAAAATACATTTACCGAAGTGCGTATGAATTGCTAATCGTTTTTTGGTCTCTACTTTCGCTAATACTCATATAAATTGTTTTTTTTTCTATTTTCAGCCCAAACTTATAAGAATAATACAGTACAAATATGGTTATCATATTTGTTACTTTTATTACTGACTCAGCAAATAGTCGAAGATCGGTATTAAATAAAGGAGACACGCACAGTATTTACAATGTCTCTATGAAATCGAAAGGAAAACATTTATTGAACATTCAAGCAAACACTGAGAGATATTTACTTAAGTATTTAATACAGTGTTGCTATTTAGTTTGAGTATATTCAAAAGAGTTGCTTCCTATTTGAAAAAATAAATAATTTTATACGATATATAAAGAAGAGATATATGTAAAAAAATACGAAGGTATTCAAGTAGTTTATTGAAGGAAATTTCGAAACGAAACAAATATGTTTAATATTTACTTAACAGAAAACAAATTTGGGGTATAGTAGCACCCCTAAGACTTCAGTCGAACTGTAAGAATTTGTAAAAAAGAAAATTCTTTTGCGACCTTGGTGTCGTTAGGTTATTATCAAACCTCGGGCTTATGACTCTATCTCTAAAATATGTGAGACATGACAATGAAAGAGACATGAAGAGATGATAATGAAACACAAGAAAAATATGTTGGAAAAATGTTTAACGCTAGATGGTGCTGATGAAGAAAGAGATTTTAATGACGAATCGGCAGTGACTTGTGTAATTCATAACTTTTGAATAATTCTCAAGAAAAGCCTTCGATTGACAATTTACAGAGTGGCGAATCGAACAAGCAACAGACACAATTCAATAGTAAAAGGGAAGGTAATACCATTTCAATTGAGTGCATTCATGTATTCAACTATATAAATTTGTTTTTACTCTTGCAACGATAAAAGAGAACTCAAGGGAAGTTGTGGCATAACCTGTAGTGTTAACCAAGTAGATAAATGACGTAGTGAAGTTGACTTTTTTAAGGCATCACTGAATACTTAATGGGCTTTACGACCAGCTCTCACGTGTTTATAATATACTTACAGATTTATCATTATGCGCTGGAGACTAGCAGTCATTCAATTGTGATATAAAAATAAACAATCAAAATAAAAGTAGTGAACTTTCGCTATAATATCACCGCTACCTGGAATACTAAGTATCAGATTTTGTATGATATTTAAGTGGAAATTCGCCAAACTGCACTGATTTAACTTTTTATCGCACACACCGCGATGGTGGGTGTGACATCACCACACCTATAAATGCAGTTAGTTAGAGTACCAACTTATTAACGAGTTTTTATTTCATTCCTTTAGCGTTGGCGGGGACCGTTGACAGCAAACAGTCGACTCACGTCACAAGTTATTAACGTAAAATTATATTTCCATATAGCGAGTATGTAGAAGTACATAACATTATATATGTAGAACTTGAGTAAATATATTAAATGATCAACTTGAGACTTAGTTGTTGGGCGACCGTAGTAGTAAGTTTCTTCTCATATAACCTGTTAGTCAGAATAAATACTAGTTTATTACTAATACCAGTACGAGAAGAGAGTAGTTCGAGAAGGTAGTGGTCCGAAAATTATCAGATGAAAGCTGAGAATGACATTTTTTGCTTTCTTTTTATTACTTTTTTGAAACCAAACGAGTTGAATTTGACCATTATTGAATTCAATTTAATTCTAGTGTAAAAATAGTTTATTTCTGACCGAAATCTGTCATATGATATCTCGGACTTTGTCATTGACCACTCATAGTACTTTGTCATATAAATGTCAACTGCCATTTCGATTGAAAGCAGCTCTACGACTCCGATCAGTTGTCTTACGGTTCATATAGTTCATAAAATAGTTTACTACTGGTTCAATCACGCCAGTTTAGTTGTTTCACGATTAAAGTGTACATATAATAATTTGTTGTAATCGAAACACGTGCGGAAATCAAAAATACCGAATTACGTTTGCCGTGCACACAGGTGGTAATTAAGTGATGTCAGCGAGTGCATTCGGTAAATGAAAGAAAATAAGAGTGAGGAAAACGTGACTTGGAAAGTAAATTTAACTTTGTTTGTACTAACGGGTGATTTTTTTGAGGTTAGGATTTTCATGCATTAGTATTTGACAGATCACGTGGGATTTCAGACATGGTGTCAAAGAGAAAGATGCTCAGTATGCTTTGACATTTCATCATGAATAGACTTACTAACGAGCAACGCTTGCAAATCATTGAATTTTATTACCAAAATCAGTGTTCGGTTCGAAATGTTTTTTATCGACAAATTTTGTTCAGCGATGAGGCTCATTTCTGGTTGAATGGCTACGTAAATAAGCAAAATTGCCGCATTTGGGGTGAAGAGCAACCAGAAGCCGTTCAAGAACTGCCCATGCATCCCGAAAAATGCACTGTTTGGTGTGGTTTGTACGCTGGTGGAATCATTGGACCGTATTTTTTCAAAGATGCTGTTGGACGCAACGTTACGGTGAATGGCGATCGCTATCGTTCGATGCTAACAAACTTTTTGTTGCCAAAAATGGAAGAACTGAACTTGGTTGACATGTGGTTTCAACAAGATGGCGCTACATGCCACACAGCTCGCGATTCTATGGCCATTTTGAGGGAAAACTTCGGAGAACAATTCATCTCAAGAAATGGACCCGTAAGTTGGCCACCAAGATCATGCGATTTAACGCCTTTAGACTATTTTTTGTGGGGCTACGTCAAGTCTAAAGTCTACAGAAATAAGCCAGCAACTATTCCAGCTTTGGAAGACAACATTTCCGAAGAAATTCGGGCTATTCCGGCCGAAATGCTCGAAAAAGTTGCCCAAAATTGGACTTTCCGAATGGACCACCTAAGACGCAGCCGCGGTCAACATTTAAATGAAATTATCTTCAAAAAGTAAATGTCATGAACCAATCTAACGTTTCAAATAAAGAACCGATTTTTTGAGATTTTGCAAATTTTATGCGTTTTTTTTTTAAAAAAAGTTATCAAGCTCTTAAAAAATCACCCTTTATATTGAAAAGAGACGTGTTTACTAAAGCCTCCAACAGGTAATATTAGGTTGGCAAATATCTCCATTCCGCATTTTTGCTCTTTATTCAATGATTTATAAAAAGTGTTACAGTGATCTGATTTACTTCAAATATGCGCCATTTCGTTCGATAATCTGTTTCCATCTAGACGGCAACTTGTAGAAGCTCCCTACTTATTTTCAAAGAGCTCGGACAGCCACTTTTCACAAGCCTCTTTTGAGTACAACTTTACACCACCAAGGACGTTCGCCATGGATAGGAACAGGTGGTAAACACTTGGCGCTATGACCAGGCTATATGGTGGATGCAATAAAACCTCCCATCCGAGCTCCCGTAGCTTCTGACGAGTCATCTGCGAAATGTGTGGTATGGCGTTGTCCTGGTGCAACACTACACCCTTCGTGTTGGCCAATTCTAGACGCTTCTTAAAGCGGTCCAGTTGTTCGCAGTAGATGGTAGAATTAAGCGTCTGGCCATATGGGAGCAGCTCATAGTGGATGATTCACTTCCAATCCCACCAAACACACAGCAAAACCTTCCTGGCCGTCAATCCCGGCTTGGCCACTGCTTGGGACGATTCATCGGCCTTCGACCACGACCGCTTTCGTTTGATATTGTTGTATTATTTTCGTCGCCAGTCACCATCGGCTTCAAAAATGGGTCAAGTTCGTTCCGTCTTAGCAGCATATCGCAGATTCGGTCAAGAAGGTTTTTTGCGTCAAATCATGCGGCACCCAAACATCAAGCTTTTTTGTGTATCCAGCCTTCTGCAGATGGTTTAAAATGGTTTGGTGACTAACTCCCCTTTCCTGGGCGATGTCAGGAGGTGTCACATGCTGGTCTCACTTCATGTGTTTCCATGATTTGATCGGTTTTTGTCGTCACAGGTCTTCCACCGGCTGGCTTATCCTTGGTGTCGTTTGCACCCGCTCTGAATCGTCGAAACCAATCCTCCGCAGTTCGAAGTGAGTACTATTCCCCAAAACACCATTAATCTCCCGGAACGTTTCTCTAGCGGAATTGGCTTTAAGGCAGGGAAACTTTACGACCTAATATAAGTCTTAAAGTCAGCGGTAGAAAGTAGCTTAAGGAGGATGGTAATATAAAGGTCGTTCAAAGAAAATCCTATAAAATTTTAAACTTGTTTTTATCGAGTATTAACCTTTGATACTTTCTGAAAAATGCATAGGCTTCAACTTTCCGAAAAGTGTTTAGAACTTGAGAGCACTCTTTTTTAGTGAGAAGAGCAAATGTAAAGCTTAAATTTGAACAGTGACCTCTCGTAAGACACTGTCAAACCTTTCATGTATGTATTTCTGGCGGAAAAAAGCTTCTCCAAAAATCACGTAATAGTTTTTAGGCGGCTTAAAGGACTAAAGCAACTACATTTGTGTCTGCTAAGCTGGTGTATGAGTATATGTAATTTAATTTTAAGGTCATAAAAATGCAAATAGTTTACATGGTTGAGCGTATGAAGTCGCTCTCCTCAAAATTATTTTGCCAAAAGATACTTCAAATTCATGTGAATTAGCGAAACTTCATGGCAAACGAGGGTAATGCTACCAAATTAAATGGTAATTTATTTAGACGTAGACGCTGGAATCTGCTAAGCAGCCATCATTTAAGAGCATAGTAGTCTGTTAGTTGAGTTGTTGTAGCGCTGCATATGTTGTTTTTGATATTCCGTGCCCTTAGAGACTCATACAAACTTACATAATCGATGCTATAACTAAAATTTATTTTAATACTTGAAGTTCATGTTTCGTGTTAACCGAAGCGAGGTGGCGCTTGATGTGTTAGAAGGGGAAAGGCAGTGTATATATAAGTTTGTACAGAGTTGTTTAATATGATGCCAATATGAAAAACTTTCCAACAACACATGCAGTACTCGTGAGCTGCCAAACGATTTGCATGCTTATAGCAGAAAAATGTGCGGTTATATAGCGAGCTTCTTCAAGAGCAGCAAAATGGGGGAAATCATGTGTATGAGCACATATTAATTTGCTTGTTATTATATGTTGTTGTTTTTTTTTTCAATGCGCATTGTTAGAGATAGTGAGGAAAACATATTTAAGCTGTAGCGAATTAAAAGCAGACAGTGGAGGGAGAGACCCTCTGGTAATATAGGGTTAACAAGTAAGGAAGGGCTAAGTTCGGGTGTAACCGAACATTTTATACTCTCGCAATTTATTTATTTAACTTTATTTATATTATATAACCATTGAAATTTGGAAACCATAATATTAGGTTAGAAGCACCGAGGTCCTCGTGTTCGATATATGGGGCCTTAAAAACCTATGGTCCGATTTCGGCGATTTTTAGAATGGGGCTGCCACACTATAAACATAGTATTTGTGCAAAGTTCTGCACCGATATCTTCACTAGTACTTACTTTATATATTGTAAAGTAAACGATTCAGATCGTCTTCGAAGTTCTGGTACATAGGAAGTAGGCGTGGTTGTGAAGCGATTTGACCTATTTTCACAACATATCATTGGGATGTAAGGAAACTATTACAAACCAAGTTTCATTGAAATCGGTCGAGTAGTTCCTGAGATATGGTTTTTGACCTAAAAGTGGGCGACGCCACGCCCATTTTTCATTTTGTAAAAAATCTGAGTGCAGCTTCCATCTGCCATTTCTTATGTGAAATTTAGTGTTTCTGACGTTTTTCGTTAGTGAGTTAACTCACTTTTAGTAATTTTCAACCTAACCTTTATATGGGAGGTGGGCGTGGTTATTATCCGATTTCTTTCATTTTTGGACTGTATTAGGAAGTGGCTTAGACGACTGCAGAAAGTTTGGTTTATATAGCTCTATTGGTTTGCGAGATATTTAAAAAAAACCTATTTTGGGGCGGGGCCACGCCCACTTCCCCAAAAAAAAACAAATATGCCCCTTCATAGTATGATCCTTCATACCAAATTTTATTTCCATAGCTTTATTTATGGCTTAGTTATGGCACTTTACGTGTTTTCGGTTTTCGCCATTTTGTGGGGGTGGCAGTGGTCCGATTTTGCAACCTTCCTATGGTGCCATGAAATAAGTGTGCCAAGTTTTATCAAGATATCTTAATTTTTACTCAAGTTACAGCTTGCGCAGACGGACGGACGGACGGACGGACAGACAGACATTCGGATTTGAACTCCACTGTTCACCCTGATCACTTTGGTATATATAACCCTATATCTTACTCGTTTAGTTTTGGGTGTTACAAACAACCGTTATGTGAACAAAACTATAATACTCTCTGTAGCAACTTTTGTTGCGAGGGTATAAAAATATGGTCGTACAAACTTTCTATAGTAGAGAGTGGTATGAAGAGGATATAATTTCTATGTAGAACTTTAGGGGAGCAATTTTTCTTAATTAGTATACTCACATATGTGTCTGGGGTACCATAGGGGTGAAATTTTCAGCAATTTAGTTTGTGATTTCATTTGAAAAATTAAATAGGTCACACAAATCCTACATTTCATATAACAATGGCCATTACTAGAGTATCTAAATCGCTGTACATTTCGTATTTTTTGTACAGAACTTTTGATTTAATCTTTAAGCTTGGCTTTAATTTGCTATTTATGTGCTTTGCTTTTAACTCTTTGTAGAAAGTTGGTAATAGGTCTGAAATTGAATTTCTAATAAATCCTCTATATCCACGTGTTTATTATTTTTTCCCATTCCAGATTTACTTTCTATACCTCAAAGGTCAAATTATTACATCGAGGCTCACATGCAGAGCCTCTCAACGGTTTTATGATCTTGAAAGTCAAACTGGTGAATACGATACAACCAAGAAGAAGAGTTTGAAAATCATGATTCCTATTAATCAGAATAAAAATCTATGATTCGGCATCCATGTAAGTGATCACTTACTGAAATCTTCGCAGTTTTAAAATGAAATTGATACACAAGTAGGGGGTTTTACAGTCCCTAATATTCAACATCATCAACGTATAGCTCAGCCTTTTAAAGCAATAGTGAATTTCAAAAAGTCCTCACATCGGACATACCTTTTCTATAAAATACTTTTTATACAAGAGAAATCATGATCTCTCCATAGCAAATATAGAGTTCGCTGAGAATTTGTTAATTTATAACGAAATCCCCCAGTTTTCAATCAACTCACTCATGATAAAAATGTGCTCGTTATGTCAACTAAAAATTTCCTCAAAATAAGCTTTTAATACCTAACAATTCCGGTAGGTGGCGCCGTAATCGATATTGAACAAAATTTTGCATTTATGGACATTTCGAAACGAAAAAGTACCCGCCAGGTGGCGCTAGAGTCTCATTGTTAGTAACAATGTTTTCATTGTATCATCATATGATTCGTCCCAGTTTGCCCCGATTGCCTCAGAACCGAGCTTCGCCTTTTCTTTGTAAACAAAAGTACCTTCAGGGAATTAACGAAATATATATAACGTGTAACGCGTGGAAATTGTAAAGATTTTGATCGAACTCAGTAAAATACTCGGAGGTTTGACTTTGACTTTTCATATAAATATTATTAGATCTGCAACTTTACTTCCGCCGTTTTCAATAGATGTCTCTAGGGTCAAGCACTGGTCGATTAAATCGATTTTTTTTTATATCGATCTTGGACATTCGTGTCAACATTAACCCAACAAAATATTTGTAGAGATCTGTTTGCATCCCAAACTTATTCTCAACTGAAAATGTCACTTTTTGATCCGAATTCTCGACACTTGCGGGAAATTTTGCTTTCCTTTTTTAATTGCAAGAAAAGCGCGGCTGAGGCTCACCGATATTTGCAACCGTTTTTATACAAAAAAAAAACTTAAAAAACGGTGAAAGCAAAGTTGTAGACCTAATAAATAGTTTCAGATGTAGCTTGACCGGGTGAAACCCGAAATTTATTGGATTGTACTCATTGTACAGCTATCCCTGTCAGTCTAATCTGCCTTAAAATTATTTACGTTATTATTCATTTAGGGCGAAGTTTTTAATGAAGTTTTGTACCATCTCAGATTCTCTAGCTCAAGATCACTATTTTACGATATCTTACTTCAGCGAACCATAAGTACAAATCGCTCTTCAGATATCTATTTTCTATCACATTTTTGTAACAGACACAACTTTAACTCAGACTATACATAAAAGTAAAATTTTAAGTCTAAGTTTTCATAATTCAAAGATCTTACGCCACAAATGATCTCAAGCAACCGATTTTATTAAAAAAAAAACAGAATAAAGTTAAAATACTTCAAATTTACAATTCAAAACCATCATTCACACTTAAAACCTGCTGTAATCCGCTTTCGCAACACAACCAGCCACAACGAAGAATTGTAAATTTCGAAAGAGTAAGAACGAGCAATGAATTATTCAAATTTCTTTGAAGACAGCAGAACACTGGTCGAACACCAATCAATGTCAACTACAATTCTGCATTGTGTCAAGTTAAACAAATTGGTGCGATCATAAATTTCCCAACTGTCACAGCGAGTATACACCTTCCACGACCAAGTGAGTTGGAAAACGTGAAGGACGACAATTAAATTTAACACCCGAACGAATGGGACAATTTGCACCAGAAATGCATACAAATTTCCGAAACGTAATGGCAAATGGAAAAATGCAAATGACACGAGTAACATGGTCAAAAGCAAAAAACAATAAAACCGAAAACACAATAAAAGAGCGCTAAGCAAAAGCAATAACAGAGAGGAGAGTACAACAAAACAACAACAAAGTGTCGAATCGTTGGCATATCAAATCAAATTCAATTAACATCATTACCGGAGAGAGACGAAATTTTTAATGAATGTCATTGCAGGGAGAAACAACAAAAAAAAACAACATGAGAGAAGCGCAATTGGATTTACAAAAGCATTGTTAAGCGGAGCAACACATGGCAAAACAAGTGACAATTGGGAGAGAATACGAAACCAGGAACAATTGCAAGAACACCAAACTGCTTGTAACTCACAAAAGTGCCACTAAGCAACCGAGCAACAGCAGCAACAACAAAAAACAATTTTTTTCTACATATCAACCGACTGACTGGACGCTTGGGTGACCAACACAAATCACTACCATGACATCGGCAACAAAATAACTAAAACAACTACAGCAACAACAACAACCACAGTGACAAAGCAATTGTTGGAATAATCGTTGAAGGCGATGACGCCAAGTGCGGCATTAAGGCGATGGAAGTGAAAAGTGCCATTAAAATCGTATGCAAATATGCTAACGACTGCTCAGTGCTCCGAGTGTTGAGTACTGACCGACAAGCGGAGCGGGTGGTTGCTCTAAAGCAACATCTCTAAAGCTGACGAAACAAACGTACGAATGTTGCAAATTAAAAGTTGTATTGGAGAGTTCTATAACAGAACTGTGTGTTTGGAAGAGCATGTTGTTGTGAAAATACATAGCAGTAACGGAAAATTTTGAAAGTGGTAGTGAGTGTGTTCTGTTGAAACCAAAATGTCAAGAATAATTATGATTTTATGAAAAAGTAGGGGATTTTTATGAATTCTGTTAGTTCATGCTTAATGTCCCGCATTGAATATCAATATATTAATGAAACATCTTTAGATCATCACAAATCTGCTAAGGCAATTGCAATTCGCTTTCATACATATCTTTGGATAGCGCAACGAGTGCGAACACTATATTTCAGACAACTTGACCAATCGCCTCTGTCGATATTTTTAACCTAAACGCAAAGATGCTTAGCGGTAACTTACCAGTGAGTATGCTTTTTGAAGGCTTGGACTTTAAGGCAAGCAGTCTAGCCATCTACCCTAATAGGATCTTGCAACACGTAAATGACCGGCACTCCATGATCTCACAAGAGGTCCAGTCATACCACAGTAGCTGCATCAATGCTTATGTCGAGCCAATGGCTTAAATCTAGAGTGCCGGTTTTAACAGGATTGAGTGATTTTTATGTAAAGTTAAAGACTTATTGCGAAGTTTTTGAGAGAAACATGTCTGAGAATGAAAGGTATATCAAGACCATCTAAGAACTACTAGTTCTAATGAAAAATATATGATAAACAACTAAGGCAGGGCTTAGTTCGGGTGTAACGGAAAACTATATACTCTCGTCTTACATCAATAAATTAATTTTATTAAGATAACACATAATTTTACCCATATATTCAGCATAAAGTCCACTAGAATAACGAGAATCATCATATATAGTGCATGTGGGCTGAGGGAATTCCTGAACCGATTTCATTTATTTTCACCACCAAGTTACACTAAATCCAAGTCTTAATTTGGCTAAGATATTTCACATGTTAAGGGGCACTCCTAGTGTGCAATTTCAAATAAATCGATTTTTTCATATTTCGTTAGATTACACCTTTAAAAATAACATATTAAAATTTCAAATCGATATCTCAAATAGTTTTTGAGTTATAGCAATTTAAAGAGCAGCTAGAGAGTCTCATTAGCTACGAGACGTACCTGAGAAGGCCGGAATCACTGCAGCAGTGAAGGACCTTTTTTCGCGCCTTTGGAGATGGACTATAACTTAAAAATTATTTAATTTGCTTGAAAGCACATAGTTTTTCTCGTTCTTGATAACTCGGGACTTGAAAAGTTATTTTCCGAATTCGACAATTCAAGGAACATCCGTAGCAAGTATCATAAAAATTTCTTAATTTTGACTCAAGTTGTCCCTTGCACGGACCATCAGACATTCGGAATTCAACTCGTCTCGTCATCCTGATCATCTTGATGTATTATATATAATCCCTTATCTAATATAATAATATTTCAACAGGTTCCAAAATAGAAAATGCAACTCATTGCACTTCAGTAAATTAATTAGTATGGACCATTGTGAATTGATTAGTAAAGTTCAAACCGAGTACACGAACATCAAAATTCACGACTTAGAAATGCAATTTAACACAGCAAATGACTAGATATAATAATAAATCAATTTAAAAACATTTCCTTTCAAGCGGCATACTAATTAGCATGACTGTACATTCGATACAATGGAATATTTGCCAATGACAAGCTTAATTAAAAGCAAGTGAAACAAGAAGGTGTCTAACGATTTAAAGCGAAAGTTGAAGTGCTATTTGTGTGACATACGAGAGCACATACATTTACATATTTACATACAATAGAGCCAATTAAAACGGAAAACGGCCAACAGCAATAAAGTCATGCGCACAGCTGTCGCAGAAGGGAACATGTAATAAACACACGATTATAGTACATACACACATACATACCAGTGGCGGATCCAGAGACGATTCTGGGGGGGAAATTGAATTTATCCTTCGATTTAGGCTTCAAACCTATTATTGCGAGAGAAATACAGTACAAATTATGAACAAAAATTATCAATTCCAATTTTTATGTAAACAAAGTTGTTATAATCGAAAAGTCAACCATATGCATGCATTACATAGTGGCTCATTTTATTAAAAATTCAAACAGAAAAATCCTTTTACATTGCGTGATGACTTCATCGGCGGTGATTTCGATGTCATGATGCGTATGAAGCAACGCTAATCCAACTAGTCTTTCTTGAAGCATGGTCGTCCTAAGCCATGTTTTGATGCGGCGAAGATAAGAGAAAGAACGTTCATAGCTCGCGTTTGATACGGAAAGTGTACAGAATACTCGTTGATAGGTGTGGATTGTTGGGAATATGTCGACATCACATTTTCTTAATATTTCCAGTGCAGATGTTGTAATTTCGCTGCCTTCAATTTTTTGTTGCTTAATTCACCTTTGAATTTCAATATTTGTAGGCATTTTTCATCATCCAGAAGATTCCAGAATCTTTCTATCAAGCATCCGATTACATCATCGATTTCGTTTTCTTTTAAAAGACTTGCTTTTTCTGGGAGCAACACACACAATTGGTAACCATCCAAAACTTCTTGTGAAAAACAAGCTTCCAAATCTTCTTTGATCGTATCCATCAGAGGTATGTAGACAGAGACCCTGTAGTAATCTTCGCAAGTTTTCACGTCGTAATTTTCGCGTTTCGTTTGTCGACCACATGTTCTCGGTTTCGCTTCGTCAACATCGAGTTTTTCCGCCATTTTCTTGGCTTCTGAATAAATCAATCGGAATGTTTCATCAACTTTTTCCCTCTTTTTTTTCCAACGTGGCAAGCAACGTCCCAATCATTTTTGATGCCTTCGCCAAATCAATTGCTTCCTTTTGAAGAACTACGCTAAGCGAATGGGTGAGCGATAGAATGACGCTGTTATCGTCGGGAATCGCCGGGTTCCGAGGACGAGGGCAAGTTAAAACACGGGTTCTATATGCAAAATTGGCTACTACTATTGTTGAATAAACAAACCTAACCTCAATTTTTATGTAAACACTCGTTTGAATGTCAGTGTCACTTTATTTTCCAGAATAAGGTATAACTTCACAGAAATTGACGAAAATGAAATGGGTAACTTGGGCAACTTATAGTTACTATATAGATGATTCCGCTCAGCCGAGCATAGCGTGATTCTATTGGACAGTCAAATTGAGGCGTTTTTGGCGAGATAAACGGATTTAAATGAAACGTCACCATGCGTCGAGTGTTTGTATACTCAATAGTACCAATTGTACAGTGTGAGACATATATGCCCGCAGAGATATCGAATACTGACGCTAGGTGACACCACGAACTACTAAAAACATATAGACACGATGCCGCTTGCGACTATCGAACGCCCCATTAATTCGATATCTCTGCGGACATATATGTCTCATACTGTACTCAAGACTTCGACTCTATCTCAATTCAGAATTTAGTGCTTCCGCTGTGAGTCGCCCAGAAAAGGGTTAAATAAGTTTAGACAGGTCATATAATGCAATTTATAATAGTATCTTGTTGTGATTTTCATAGTGTATTTGGTGAGAAGAATGTCACTGTTGTATTTTCATTTTTTTATTGCAGATAATATTTTTCTAGCAAACAAGTAAAATTTTCAGATTCTACGGTTCCAAGGGGGGTGGGAAATTTCCCTAATTTTCCCCCCGTGGATCCGCCACTGTACATACAAATATATGTATCTGGTGTAAGTACTCAAGTTTGCATTCGATAATTTGTCAAACAGGTGCACAACAAACACCAACGACAACAACTGCGACAACGGTGACCCAACAAAAGTTAATAATGCAAATATGATAATATTGCCACAGCTATGTGCGCGTTCGTGCAACGTCAGCATACGGTATGTGGAATTTAGAAATTGCAGTTGCAGTTGCAGCTGCAGCAATTGTGGTCGCACAAATTTCCAATTTCAATTTCGCAAAGTTAAATGATTTCCGTGGCCGACGTAGCGAAATCAACCGCCATTGCGCGCGTCCACCCCAAGCCAGTTCCACCACAATATAGCACACAACTCACCACACCGCATTCATTACAATTTAGCGCAATTTGCGACGCACTAGCGGTATTTGCTGGCGGCTATGAGTTGTGAACTCGTGAAACACCGCCGACACCGCTGCCACCGCCACCACCGATTCCAGTTCAGTAATGCTAATGAGCTCAATGCAAGCAAATGTCGCCGAATGTCAAAAGTGAAAATGAGAAAATGTGCAAATGCCAAATGTCAGCGTGAATGATATGGGACCGCCGAAATGAGTGTTGAGCGATAAATATTTCAAAAATTCCGCATACAATGAAGTGACAGCGCCGACTGCACTGTATTGCTTTGGTTTAATGTGTGGCTCTTGCCAGCGAGGAGTAAATAGAAATTCCTATCACTTTTCATAGAAATGTGGAATGCGCACATTTCACACTTACCGTTATCTGAATTTTGTTTTTTTTCTTGTTTTTTTTTTTGGAACTTACAGTTAATTTCTATTATTTGTGCAAGTATTTTTAAAATATCTAGGTATGTCAGTTATTGCAGACAGTTTTACAAATTATTTCTTAAGCAAGTAGCTCTTCGCTCACTGTATACTTTGGTTAGCATGCTGAGAGAATTAAAAGTATAGCGAAAGCAGCTCATTATAACGAGCATAGTATGTGGGTAATACGCGACATTTCCTTCGTTGTACACAGTTTAGTTTTAAAATTTATACGAGGTGTGTTCAAAAAATAACGGGAATTTTAAGTGAGTCCAACTCTCAACATTTTCTTATTATGCTTTTATACTACTGATATACTGATTTTTATACTTATACTGTATTCATTGGTTACTTTGTCCGTAGGAGCCGCTAAGTTTAGACATGTTTGTGATGGTTGATCTATTTCGGGGTTCCCTACTTTGAAAGAAAATAACACAGAAAATATAATGGGGAATGCTTATTATCATTCGAAAGCACAGTCTTTGGCATTTATTTTTTAAAGACTGTCTCTTTCAAATGTTGCTCGCGGCTACGTGTCAGATGGATCCGTCTTTTGAATCCAATTTTCGATGACTCCTTCGAGAATTTCGACTGGAAACTAGCGAATGACACGTGTGATATTTTTGGCCTGAATCGAACGATATTGTATGCATAGACTTTAGACTTTACATTACCCACAGGACAAAGTCTAACGGTGTGATAACACACGATTTTGGTGGATCGGTCCAAAACGGGAAATTATCTGCTCGCCGAAGTGTTCTTTCAATAAATCCATTGATTTTTGCGATGTTCTTGTTGAAACCAAATGTCACCGAGATCACGAGCTTCAATTTCAGGCATCACTATCATGGCGCGATAATGGTCGCCATTGACAATCGACTCTTCATGAACGTTGCCTCTACTCGAATCACCCGATATAAGCTTGGCGATTTTCGTTTGTTAAAAGCTCACACTTCGTTGCTTGTTCGTGAATTCTTGGTCAAAAACTATACTGTAACGACTGGAGAGTCGTTTTACAATCATTCGAGAAATCACTGAAAGAGTCAAGAAACGAGTTCAAGATGTGTTTCGACGAATTGCTGGCATAAGTAAATAATATCGAACAGAGGCTATTTAAAAGGCGACAACATAATGTAGACGAATGAATAAATATTATTTTCAAAAATTAAAATTCCCGGTATTTTTTGAACGCACATCGTATTCTAAATTATGAGAGACTAATGAGATTTCCATACAAGAAAATCTATAAACCATCTTATTTAGTAGAAAATATCACTTTTAGACGTCTATTTCTATAGTTATGAGGTCAACTTATATTACATATCGACAAATTAAGATCCTGAGAACGGGTGAAAGTGATAAATATATTTTTTAAATATTTTTTACTGGCAAAGCTAATATTTGCTTAACCTAAATTTCAATTAAATTTTTTTTTCAGGTTTTTAGCGATTTAAAGTATTTAATTAAACTTATTGAATAACTTAAAAAATAGTTTTTTTGAAACGATGGCAACCCTAGCAAATATCACCAACGCTACTGTGCAGCCCTTTAACAAGTTAAAAAAAAATTAATATTAAGAATATTTCAAAATTTTCATTCCACCACATTTCACCTTACACATTTCATAGCTTTCACAACGAGCAGGTAAAATTCATTGCAAGCAGAATCTTTGGAACGTAACACATTTTTATGCTCACCCAACTCATGCCATCAACGCTAACGCATTCACAACAAATGCATCCGTTATGTCCGAATAATGTCAGAGGAAATGACTCTGCACTCGAAAACTTTAAAACGAAAACAAAAACAAAAAAACAACAAACAATAACATAACAGGACGCACATCAACTAAAAGTGCATTAAGATGCCAGGCAGTGACTAACATACATTCAAACATGATATACATGGCGTAGTGTAGACACGCGCAACTGCATATGTATGTATATATGTATTTATCTAGACACATATGTATCATTTTTTTTTCAAGCACATGCGATGAGGGCAGTTTTCAACTGACATGACATCAACACAAAAATTTAAAATGTCAACTAAGAGTGCTCGACAAAAGCAAAGCCAACAACACAAAAAATACAACAATAACAAAAACTAACAGTATGTGCAACAAAAACTCACATCCGCTGACACGCCTATTTGTTTCGAGTTATTTGCATGTCACTAGGTTTCGGCGGAAAGCGCTACTCTCCAACAGCCACTAGTGGGACAGTTAAGCGCATATGTGTGAGTGTCTTCACATATGCGCTTATAAGCAACACAACCGTTATATGTATATATATGCATTTTGTGTTGCCTTTTTTCTCAAAACTCACCCGCTTCGCTTGTGTTGCCATGGCGTATACTTTACCTGCACTCAAACCTTCAAATCGACATTTCAGTCGCTGCACCGTTTGTGTTGTTGTTATTTTTGTATTTTTTGCGCGCATTTTTCTACCTTTGCGTATACTCTTATCTAGCTTGTTTCAACTTTTTGCTGACTCTTTCCTGCTGTTTTATATCCCTTTTTACCGCTGCGCCATACGCGCGCTTTTCTTTTCGCTGCGGTCACACGTTGTGTCCGACAAATGGAAGTGACAAATAAAAGTGTAGTGATTTTTCCTTAGCAACGTTTTGCTGCTGTTGCCTTTTAAACGTTTTTTGTTGTTTGCAGGTTGACGCTATCGTTGCCATTTTTGCCACTGCCCGCCTTATTGCCGCAATGTCGTTAATTCATGTTATTTGCCGTTGTTGTTATTGTTATTGTTGTTTTTGTCGTTGGCTTGTGACATTTTAAAACCACTTCTTGTCAGATTGCGTACATTGTTAGTTTCACAACTGGCTTATATAATAGTATTGCTCGAATTTTATTCTAAAGAGAGACAGCGATGCCATTTTTGCGCATTTGGCGGACGAGAATGGCTAGGCGTTGGTTGCTGTGTTCTTTTGTGTTTATAAAGGTATATGAGATTTATAACTTCACTCAGTAGTATATTATATCTGGAAACATATTGCCAAGAATTCAACTAATTTAACTAGTTTCTTTTTTATGTTCACATCTCTCGAACCATGGAAATTTTATTTAAATCAAGATCTACACACAAAACCAAATCTCTCCCGACCTACTTAAAGCTCTTATCTAAAGATTTTAGTTTGCCAAGGTAAGTCTTATTCCGCATAACATACATCTTCATTATAGATTGTGAAATGTGGATGAAGACGTCAAAACTTTAGGCAGTTTCAAAAATTTCCAAGAAACATCTTCACTGACCACGAGTACTGAAAAATATTTAACGCAGATTTTATTTCATTTTGGGAAGTGAAGAAAAGTCTCTATCTTATCTGATGTTTCAATATTTAAGTTCATTATCGAAAGCGTCAAACTATTTTACTATCAGACTCATTTGGGTGCCGGGTCACAGCGGAATCGGTGGCTCGAAAGAAAAGTCACTCGTCGTCCTATTTCACCATACTGTAAACTAGCCTGGGCTCCGTTGTCTTCTTGTGCTCTAGCGATGGATCACTGGACCGCTCGGTAAAGCTGGTTAACGACCACAACCTGCTCTGTTGCGATATCATTTTGGCCCAAAGTGGAACTCAAGAGGTCGCCTGAACTACTTACACTTCAAAAGGTTACCTTGCCGCAATAGTAGAAGCCCTAACCCTACATTTCTCTCTACTCTCTGTATGGCAGATCTGGTATTATTACTAACTCTCAATGATATTAGACCCAAAATCTTTAAATTCATTATCGAAAGTGTCAAGCTAATTTACTATCAGACTCATTTGGGTGCCGGGTCACAGCGGTATCGCTGGCTCGAAAGAAAAGTCACTCGTCGTCCTATTTCACCATGCTGTGAACTAGCCTGGACTCCGTTGTCTTCTTGTGCTCTAGCGATGGCTCACTGGACCGCACGAGCTCGGTAAAGCTGGTTAACGATCAGAACCTACTCGGTTGCGATATCCTTTTAGCCCAAAATGGAACTCAAGAGGTCGCCAGAACTACTTACACTTCAAAAGGTTACCTTGCCGCAATGGTAGGAGCCCTAACCTACACTGCGGAATCTGCATACATGCAACGAAACTAAGAATCCAGCCCGATGCAAACTGTATAAAGGAAGGCGACATGGAAACATCAAGTAATTTCCTTCTCCAGTGTCTAACGTTCGCAAAACTGAGGTTGAAATAATCGGTAACTACATCTTTAGCGAACTAAACGAACTTGCCGGAATGAACATTAGCCGCCTCATAACATTAGTTATAGGTTCAAAGCGCCACGGCGGCACATTAGAGTCTTCTTTGCGATCCATGCTCAGGAGACGAGGGTCAGCCTTTGAACCTAATCTAAACTACACCCACAATCTAGTCAGGATTAATCGCAATAATTTTTAGAAGGGCTTCCGTAATCGATGCTAAATAACATAAAAAAATACAAGGGTATTTGTATCTTAGATATTCCCCACCTGAATGCATTCCATCCACGTAAACTTGTTCTGAACACACCCAATATCCATACAACTCCACTTACAACTATTTATAATGAAATCATTAAACTAAAGACAGTTGCCCGCTAATACATATTGAAAAAATGTATTAAAAAATATAAATCCTGCAACGTATGGAAACTTTAACAAAGACGTAAAAAGTGCATGTGTGGCATGCAACGTATGCTAAGTCATGTTTATGGATGAATTTAAGCACGTAAGTAGACACATAAGCACAACATAATAAGGATTAAGAGCAATTGCCGAGAGAAAATTGAAAGGATGAAGGTGTGCAACACATTGCAGTGACAATGCAACAATATGTGGCATGCTACGCCGAGACTAGGTGGCTACTTTGTTGATATAAAGCTTATATTATATTACTTATTTTATTACGAAGCGTAGTTGTTGTAGGCAACTAGTAGGTTATTAAAAAATGTATAATATTTAAAAGTAATAAAACATATTAACGCCTACATGTTCTTTGCTTTACAGCGTTATTAGAGGTTAAGCTTGCAACAAGTTTATATTTGCTAGCTTGTAGTTCTCAAATTACACATATAAAATTATATAACCTTCTAACTTAAGTATATAAGTACTCATATATCTGCACTTAAGCCATAACTTTCAAAGTTAAACATAAATGCTTGGTATTCTCCGCTAATTCTACAGCTGAGCCATCAAATCAAAGTGCATAACCACGCACTAACACATGCTCATTAATTTTTATTTTTTAATTTTATTGCAGTGTTTGCTTAGCACCGACTTTCGTAAAGCATTGTGAGGCAAGTAAATAGCCATATGCTAAGCTATGCGTGCATGCGTGCCACATTCAACATGCAACATGCAACATTGAAACTCGACAAACAGTCCTTGACTGCTATGAAATAATGGCAGACACACACATACACATGCAGTTACAGCAACAACCACATAAATAGCAGTAAAGTTTGTTTTGCATAAAGAACTCGAACACACACACACACAAACAAAAGTTATCCTACACCCACAAACATTGTGGCACTTACGCAGTACTCCCTTGGCTGGTTGCTGCTGCAAAATTAGCCTTCAACTTTAAACTTAGCAAAATGTTTTTTTTTATTGTTGGTCGACATTCCGGCTGCCGCTGGCCAGCAACAATTAAGCGGGTACTTCATGCAAACGCAGGCATATAAAAGCGTAAATGTGTGTGTGTAAACAACGCCACTAGCACACACACTCGTACATATGCAGGCTCAAACAAGCAACATCCTGCAGCGTTCACACTTGCCACAAACCTTTTTTCATTTTATTTATTTTTATTTTGTGGCATGTCCTTTGCACAAGTTTATGTAAGCACATGTTTTCAACTGCTGGCACTATTTGGCGCTGCAAGCACACTTTCGCCTGCCTTCAGCTATTTTGCCGACCCTTGCAGTGCGAATTTGTTTACATATGTACGAATAACTGTTTATTTGAATGGCGCTGCCTACGTAGATAAGTGTTTGTGTGTCTGTGTTGGCGCTTGGCCGACCAGCAAACTTAAGACACTTTTAACCAACTAAATGCGTGGTTGGGTTTGAACTCAAATTTATTTGAAATTCCTTTGGTGAACACCAGCCAACAGAAAGCGGACGAATTAATTAAAGCGAAATAGTTTGAAAATGGTCAACAACTATAATTGGTTGTAAATTTATTGAGAAGAAATATCTATATTATAACAGCGCCACTTTGTAAGAGTTATGGAAAATCTAGAAAAGCGTAAATTATTTGTGCTCATGCTAATAAGCACATCACTCACCTCCTCTCCTTTCAATTTGCGTATTATATTATAGAAAATATTGCGGCTTATTTACTTCCTTTTCCTGACCAATGACCTTTGGCCGAGGTTTGTTTAAATTTTGGTCGAGGTCATTGATCTTTGGCAGGGGTTTGTTTACATTTCGGGCCGAGGTCATTGATCGTTGAGAGGAGTTTGTTTACATTTTGAGTCGAGTTCAATGACCTTTGATAGGAGATTGTTTACATTTTGGGTCGAGGTCATTGACCTTTAATAGTGGTATTATAGTTTAAGAAGTCATGTGACGCCAAGACTACATTTAAAAGGGTCACTTAATGTCAACTTTCATTGACCTTTGACAGGGGTTTGTTTACATTTTTGGTCGAGGTCATTGACCTTTGCGAGGAGTTTGTTTACATTTTAGGTCGAGGTCAATGACATTGGATAGGTCGTCGACCGAGTTTTGCTATAGTTTAAGAAGTCATGTGACGTCAAGACTACATTTAAAAGGGTCTCATTATGTCAACTTTGTTTAAATTTTGATATTCGCGCAGAGTTAATTATTTTTCAGTTTGAGATGGCAAGTGATTTCCGATTTGTTTATATTTGGTAATCAGGTTTGCTTGCATTTTATTGATTCACGTGATGTCAGAATTTTTTATATTTTGAATGGTCCCATCTTTCATATATTGAATGGTCAATTGGAGTTAGATTTTTTTTTGAAGGGTAGCGTGGGATCAGAATTGTTTATATTTTGTATGACCACTTGGGGTAAGGTTTCTTTGAATTTTTTGATTATGAGAAGTCAGGTTTTTTATATTCTGAAGGGTCCCGCGAGTTCAAATTAATTTAAATTTAGAGGGATCACGTGATATCAGAACTGTTTATAGTTTGAAGGGTCAAGTGAGATCAAGTTTGTTTATTTTGAAGGTTCACTTGAAATCAGAATTGTTTTTTTTTGAAGTTATACTTCTTATACGACTTCGGAAAAGGTTGCGATAATTGTTTAACGTTTCAGTGGAGAGGGAATAGCGTTCAACAATTAACGCGAGAGAGAGAGAGAGAGTGAATGAGAGTAAAGCAGAGAACTTAAAGCACTTGCCATGCTTATGCTATTTGAGCAATTCTTGTTTTTGTAGAACAATGTTTAAATGTTTGGGTTGGTGACATATTCACATGTGTACGCATATGTATGATTGTATGCTTGCGCATTATTTTTCTTTCGTTTCTGTTTCATTTCTGCGAATTCTCAACTATTTTGTGTGACTTTTGGTTGAAATACTCTGCGTTAGCTAATAAATTTATAAAATGTGAATTTAACAAAGTGTTGGTCACTCCACCATATTTTTATCCTTTCCCTCTCGCTAGTTTTTGTTCATACAAAATGATATGCATTTCTTGGAATATCATTAAGAAGTATAACTTCTTCCGCGCGTAGGGACTCCACGCACCTTTTTTTAAGAATCACATGAGGTCAAGTTTATTTACATTTTGGGGATCACTTAATATCAGGTGTATTTCGTTTTTGATTGATCATGTGAGGTCAGATTTGTTTAGAGGATTTGTTGCGTGAGGATCTTTCATGTCTTTGGAAATCGCCCCAAACTCTGTACCTTTTTATCGGCACTAGCTTACTTTATAAAGTCCTTACAGATTCTTAGCAATGTAAACCACTTATAATATTTGTTTTTATTTATATTAATATTAATGAAGCGTTTAATAAATGCATATGTGTAATTAAATGAGATATGAAGCTTTTATGGAAAATCGAATTACAGCAAAAGCCCACACACGAACCGCAGGTGGTCGCGCTTCAATTCACCACATGTCAACGCCGCAGCTGTGCTAATTAACGCCACAGGTTGTTATGCCATTATTTAAATATAATTATAATAGTTGACATAAGTAAATATTCGTATATGCAAATTGATGTACATTTATATTACATACTCGCATATGAATATGTAAATAATATGTTAAACAGTACAGCATTTATGCACCTTCGTGCGCTGAGATAGGTGTGTCATTTTACTTAATGACAGCTTTTGGAATTTAGTTCGGAAAAAATTACAACATTGGAGAAAAAAGTTGAAACATATCTTCGATTTTTTTTTAAATATCTCGAAAAAACTGTAATGTCCGAAAGAATGACCACATCGGGGCTCCGTAGTCTTAGGGCGCTTCACTACTAGATGAGTAGGTCTCATCTGGCCAAGGAAAATGCCATAAGTCCAGGGGCCGTGAAGTAGGGTTTGCTTACATTTTATGAATCCGCGTAAAGTCAGCATTGCTTATATTTTGAAGGACATTTGAGGTCAGATTTATTTATATTTTGAAAGGTCACATGTGATCTGAACTCACGAGATTATCAGGTGTCACGTGAGATAAGGTTTCTGTACATTTTGAAAGGTCACGTAAGGTCTAGCTTGCCTACATTTCATGATAAGGTTATATTGAAGGGTTTACCTGTATTAGTCTTTATTAGTCGTAAGGAGGATCATTGTCGAATCATCATATCATAAAAATCTTACTGGATGTATAGCAAGAGTTGTGTGGAAGTAGATAGAATCAACAACTCCTTGAAGTGTCAAACATCTTGGTTTTCTCAGTCATGCAGGTTTTAGTAGAGGTTATACAAGGATTCTCTTCCTAGGAGTTATAGAAATAAAATACATCAAAACTAAACTAACGAGATAGAGTTAGGGATGAAGTGAGATGAAGTTAGGAGGGACGGATCGACATACGGAAATTAATTCATCTCGACATCCTGAGCTTTGGTATTAATAAATCTTTATCAATATTCACTTGCTTTTGATATTAGAAACCACTCTTATACTCTGTATAACACGTTGCAAGAATATAAAAATACGTTTAAGTTAACTTTTAATTAAAACAAGTAAGGAAGGGCTAAGTTCGGGTGTAACCGAACATTTTATACTCTCGCAATTTATTTATTTAACTTTAAATATATTATATAATACACAATTTGACCCACATATTCGTCATATATATTGTATAAAGTCCATTGAAAGTTGAAAACCATAATATTAGGTTAGAAGCACCGTGGTCCTCGTGTTCGATATATGGGGCCTTAAAAACCTATGGTCCGATTTCGGCGATTTTTAGAATGGGGCTGCCACACTATAAACAAAGTGCAAAGTTCTTCACCGATATCTTCACTAGTGCTTACTTCATATATTGTAAAGTAAACGATTCAGATCGTCTTCAAAGTTCTGGTATATAGGAAGTAGGCGTGGTTGTGAAGCGATTTGGCCTATTTTTACAACATATCATTAGATGTAAGGAAACTATTATAAACCAAGTTTCATTGAAATCCATCGAGTAGTTCCTGAGATATGGTTTTTGACCCATAAGTAGGCGACGCCACGCCCATTTTCCATTTTCTAAAAAATCTTGGTGCAGCTTACATCTGCCATTTCTTATGTGAAATTTAGTGTATCTGACGTTTTTCGTTAGTGAGTAAACCCACTTTTAGTAATTTTCAACCTAACCTTTGTATGGGAGGTGGGCGTGGTTATTATCCGATTTCTTTCATTTTTGGACTGTATTAGGAAGTGGCTAAAAAAAACTACTGCATAAATTTTGGTTTATATAGCTCTATTGGTTTGCGATGTATGTATGTGATTGGCGTTGCAACCGTTTAGCCGGTTATAGCCGAATCGACGATAGTGCGCCACCTCTCTCTCTCCTTCGCAGTTCGGCGCCAGTTGAAGATCCCAAGTGTAACCAGGTCGCTCTCCACCTGGTCCCTCCAACGGAGTGGTGGTCTCCCTCTTCCTCGGCTTCCACGAGCGGGTACTGCATCGAACACTTTCAGGGCTGGAGTGTTTTCGTCCATTCGGACAACATGACCTAGCCAGCGTAGCCGCTGTCTTTTTATTCGCTGAACTATGTCAATGTCGTCGTATAACTCGTACAGCTCATCGTTCCATCATCTGCGGTATTCGCCGTTGCCAATGTTCTGAGGACCATAAATCTTGCGCAAAATTTTCCTCTCGAAAACTCCTAGTGTCGTCTCATCTGATGTTGACATCGTCCAAGCTTCTGCACCGTAAAGCAGGACGGGAATGATAAGCGACTTGTAGAGCTTGATTTTGGTTCGTCGAGAGAGGACTTTACTGTTCAATTGCCTACTCAGTCCAAAGTAGCACCTGCTGGCAAGAGTTATTCTGCGCTGGATTTCGAGGCTGACATTGTTCGTGTTGTTGATGCTGGTTCCCAGGTATACGAAATTATCTACGACCTCGAAGTTATGACTGTCAACAGTGACGTGGGAGCCAAGACGCGAATGCGCCGACTGTTTGTTTGATGACAGGAGATATTTCGTCATGTCCTCATTCACCTCCAGACCCATTCGCTTCGCCTCCTTATCCATGCGGGAAAAAGCAGAACAAGCGGCGCGGTTGTTGCTTCCGATGATATCAATATCATCGGCGTACGCCAGGAGCTGTACACTCTTGTAGAAGATTGTACCTTCTCGGTTTAGCTCTGCAGCTCTTATAATTTTTTCCAGCATCAGGTTAAAGAAGTCGCACGATAGTGAGTCACCTTGTCTGAAACCTCGTTTGGTATCGAACGGCTCGGAGAGGTCCTTCCCAATCATGACGGAGCTTTTGGTGTTGCTCAACGTCAATTTACACAGCCGTATTGGCTTGCGATATATGTATAAAAAACCTATTTGGGGGCGGGGCCACGCCCACTTCCCCAAAAAAAATTACTTCCAAATATGCCCCTTCATAGTGCGATCCTCCATACCATACCTTTATTTCCATAGCTTTATTTATGGCTTAGTTATGGCACTTTATGTGTTTTCGGTTTTCGCCATTTTGTGGGCGTGTCAGTGGTCCGATTTTGCTCCGAAAGCAACCTTCCTATGGTGCCAAGAAATAAGTGTGCCAAGTTTCATTAAGATATCTTAATTTTTACTCAAGTTACAGCTTGCACAGACGGACGGACAGACAGACATTCGGATTTGAACTCCACTCTTCACCCTGATCACTTTGATATATATAACCCTATATCTAACTCGTTTAGTTTTGGGTGTTACAAACAACCGTTAAGTGAACAAAACTATAATACTCTCTTTAGAAACTTTGTTGCGAGAGTATAAAAAAATATTGATTTGCGAATTTAACGTCATGTTGTTGCCACAAAGCTTACATTTAAGAGTTAATTTGCATACCTCTAGTATATGTATTATTTGAAGATAAATAAAAAATTAATAATTATGCATTATGCATACATATTTATATTACATAATCCCTTTTGTACTTAACGCCGATAATCAACTTTTTTATAGCGGATTAGCGAAAAATCACCGCTTCTTTTGCTCCCCTCCTGCCTCTTTTTGTAACTTTTGCTTTATCGGCTCGTTAAATAACGGAATTAATAAATGCAATTAGTTAGAGTCATCTGTTGGCCGCAGCTTACGTATATCAAAACCGCAAAACTTAAATGTAACTACCGAACAACAAAAACAAATGCACGATAAAAACGGAAAATAGCAAAGAATAAAGCAACAACAATGCGAATCAAATTAAAAACGAGGAAACCCCAGTGTTAAGTGCAAACGAATGGCAAGGCAAACCAACAGTTTTTTGTTGTTGTGCGCACCAATTAATTTAAAAGCACCAAAAGGCAGCGAGTAGTCGCAACAAAATCAAAACGGAATGCACAAAAACAAAAGATATGAAGTGTGGTGAAGTGGTTTTGTTAAAAAATATAGATTAAACATATAGACTCAAATATATATTATATTCTATATAAAATATATAGGTTAAATGGCAGAAAAAATGTGTATTAAAGACAATTAAACAGTGCAAAATATAACCGCAGACCGCAGCGCCAATTTCATAAACGAGCACATAATGCTCGAGCACTTAGCCGAAGGCGCAAAGTGGTTTGTTTAAACACAATGTTGATAATTTTCGCGTTTGTTTTTCGATGTTGATGTGAAATGTGTGCGGTGGCAAAAAACGGAAGTATAAACTGATAAATAGAGTTAAATTGTGCGCACAAGCCAATACTTTTTTCAAGCGTAATTCCAGAAGAAGTATTATACTTTTAGTTTTTAACAATAATCTACTAAATAAAGGGTGATCCATTTCGAGGTTCTCTACTTTTGAAAGAAAAAACACAGAAAATTCAAATTTAATGGAGAATGTTTATTATCATTCGCAAGAACATTCCTTTGCAGTTATTTTTAAAGATTATCTCTTTGAAATGTTGGCGTGGCTACATCTCAAATGGACCATCTGTTGAGTCCAATTTTCGGTGACTCCTTCGAGCATTTCGTCCGGAAACTGGCAAGTGACGCGTGTGATATTTGATTCCAAGACCAGAATCGAAGCGGGATTGTACGCATAGATTGTAGACTTTAAATAGTCTCACAGGAATAAGTCTAACGTGTGATATCACATGATCTTGTTGGCTAAGCGATCGACCCAAAATGTGAAATTATCTGCTCACCGAAGTGTTCTCTCAATAAATCCATTGATTGAGGCTATGTGTGGGTAGTGATGTCTTGTTGTTGAAACCTAATGTTGCCATGGTCATGAGCTTTTTTTAGGTATCAAATAATCAATTATCATGACGCAATAACGGTCGCTATTGATGATCGTCTCACCGGGATCTTTTTTAAAGAAATATGTACCGATGATTTAAGCTAAGCTACGGCAGCTTTATTTTCTTCACTGCATCTCGAGATGGGTTATGGTGTTCCAAATAGTACGTTCATGAGTTTTAATTTTTGGTATCAAATAGTCACTTATCATGACGCAATAACGGTCGCTATTGATCTGTCAAAAAAAGGCCCATATGTAATACAGGTAAGGGGACATTTTCTTGAGTTTACAAACTAGTTAATTAATTTAATGCACTTTATTTATAGAGGTGAAAAGAATTAGACGATGAGTTATCAAAGTTTCTAACAGATATTTTTGGAAGGACGACTCCAACATGGGCTTTCGGTACTAGCGAACGAAATTCATGTCAATTTATAATAATCTTGTAGATTGTGTTTTCAACCGTAGAGAGATAATTTTTGTATAATTTCCGTGAAAGTTGGGTCTAAGTACCCGAACCCGAAAGTACTCGAATTAGTAGCCACGCAAGAAATGTTACCCCGGATTCTCCAAAAATTTTGGTTGGCTGTTCTATTTTGTTACTAAAAACAATATATATCGATATATCTATCGAAATCTGATATTTTATATCAAGCAAGATCTTCTAAGCTTACAGAATCAATAGAATAGTTTTTTCTTTTATTTCCCAAGATCTTTCTATAACACGCACCCCAGACTCCAATGCATAAACATAGAAAGCAAGGAAGATATGGGGTATACTCGGTCGCAAAATTGGGTGCTGCCAAGCTAAGTGAATTCCATCCAAAATACAGATAAAAATTTTGGACTAACCCTAAAAAAACGGAAAAATTATAGTGTTTTTAATTGTTACAGTTGAATGCAATACTAGGCTGCTTTGTTGTTGTTGTTGTTTATTGCATAGCAGCATATGAGTAACCACAAATAAATGTACGTTGATTTTCCTTATTAATGACTTCCACATCCGTTTCCGTTGCCATTATTTAAACACACCCATATACATATGCAAATACACATGAATGGAGCAGGAAAGTGAGCACTTCTAAGGATGCATGCATGCACCCACATATACACCACAACACCACACCAGTACTTTTCACACACTTACATATTACTATATAGATATACATATATGTATATGCATACAACATTGTATTTGTATAGTAAATTACAGCAAGCAAGGCCAATGCCTTAGCTAAACTTCCTTAACTCGATTCATTGCGAAGCAGCGTGCAAACCATGGTAATATGAAGTGTGTGTGTATGTGTGTTTTGTAGAGAACTTTGTATGTATGTAGGAGTGTGTGTATGCGCTTGGTGGCTGTTGCGGTTAGCTTGCAGTTACTACTACCGGCTACTGTTAATTATGGGTCGTAGTTGAATTAAACAACAACAACAATACATACATAGGCAATGAAAACAATGTCAGCAGGCTATGCGGTCGCCTGTTCACATACATACATATATACATACAGTCATGTGTACATGCTTGTAAGCTTATGCCAGTACTTTGCAAATGCACTGCTTTCATAAGCTAAATACAAGTGAGTATGCCTTTGCTTAATGTGCATAGCTTTGAAATATTATCGATTGCCCAAGAAGCTATTGTAAGGTATTAGCAAAGCTATTTATTATGCACTTTAACTATGGTCGGTCGAGACAATGGTAAAGGAGTCGCCTAAATATTGACTTGCGCTTGGTTTACTGGCACATACCGACTCACATAGATCTCTTCTAGGCTATTTACTTAAATACAGTTGCAGGCATATGCACATATTTATGTTTTCTTATTGTTAACTCAGTGCAGCGGGACTTCACTTGCAGCTAGCTAAAATAAGCAAACATACACATATACTTATATGGAATAAGTCCACTCATTACATACATACATACATACATATGGATATGTTTACATGGGATTTATGTTTGCAAATTTGCAATAATTAAGATTACAACGTGTATTTTCTGCCTGCTTGAATGAGGCTTATCAAGCAAATAATTGTGGCTGTTTAAGTGTATTAAGTATGATTTGATACAAAATTTACATTTCATAAGTATAAGCATAGTTGAAGCATGTGTATTAATAATATAATTTTCCACAGGTGCAGGGTGTACGATATGTTTAGTACTCTGAATATGCACATAAAAGTGTAGTTGTATTATAAATACATAGATATGTAAAAGGATTTTCAAAAGGGACGCTACAAATGTAGAAGTCCCGCTGTTTTGACTTTTCTCTTCATAGAGATTTGCCATTTCATCATGGAAAGATATACGATCCAACAACAAGTCGAAATTATTAAAATTAACTACCGAAATTCGGAGTTAGTGGTCTCAACTTTCAGAGCGCTACGTTCTACATACCGATGAGGCTCATTTCTGGCTGAATGGCTGCGTCAATAAGTAAAATATGCGTTAATGGTCGGGCAGCAATCCACACGTACTCTATGAGTCACTAAAGCGTCCTGAAAAAATTACGGTTTGCTGCGATTCATAGGCCGGCGACGACATTGGAGCGTACTTCTTCCGTGATGATCAAGACCGGTACGTTACTGTGATACAATGATAACCGAATATTTTTGGCCGAAATTGGATAATATGAAAATGGACAATGTGTGGTTCCAACAGGACGGCGCCTCAAGCCACACAGCGAATGTCATAATCGATTTGGTGAACGTGTAATTTCACGAAATGGCCCAGTCAATTGGCCGCCTTGGTCATGCGGTTTGATGCCGTTAGACTACTTTCGAACACTTTTTGCAGCAATTTAGAGCGGATGGAAAAAAAACATTGCCTCATTGAAAATCTCAAGTTTAAAAAAAATTTAGGAGACGGATCCACGCCCACTTTTCGAATCGTTTTGAACCACAGATGTCTCTTCGTACTGTGATCTTATGCATTTTTATAGCTTAACTGATGGCTTAGTTAAAATAATTTATACTTTTTCACTTAACATCACTCTGTCTAGAGTGTCAAGGAGCATGTGCGCCACGTTTCATCCAGATAGAAAAATTTAATTCGCTATCGATTGTACGGACAAATAAACATTCGGATTCCAACCCGTCTAATCCTACTGATTATTTTGGTAGTTATAAATCAATATCCAACTCTTTCAGTTTTAGGTCTTACAAACTACATATACAATAGTTGAAGCAAAATACTATAGTCTTATTTCGAGAGTAGAAAAATATTTTAGTCTCAGTTAGCCATAGGGACCGCACTAAGTACCTGGGAGTCGTCTTGGACAGTAAGTTGCTATGGAAGCACAATGTGGAGGAAAGGGTAAGGATGGCCAGTAATGCTCTATATGCATGCAGACAGCTGCTCGGCACTACCTGGTGGCTTTCTCCCTCTCTTATGCACTGGTGCTACACAGCAATAGTAAGACCAATTCTGTTCTATAGTGCTATTGTGTGGTGGACAGGCATAAAGAAATTAACTAACCGGAAGCCAATGGAAAGGGTTCAACGACTCGCAGCGCTCTGTATAACGGGAGCTCTAAGAACCACTTAACCTGCCACCGATAGATCTCTTTGCCGAAACCTATGCAAAATCAGCTGGGCGACTACTGGCGGGTGGAGAATTTACGTATAGAACTTTTGGGCACAGCTCGGTGGGTAGGAGCGGTTTGGCAAGTACCGACTACTTGACCCCACTCATGAACTGGGAAAGAATATTCCGAGTGAATCTGTAAAAAGACGGCTGGCGTAAAGGAATAATAACGGATGGTTCGAAAATCGAGGACGGGGTAGGAGCGGGAATATACTGTCCGGAGTTAGGTGTAGGGCAGCCTTTTAAACTTCCGAACCACTGCAGTATTTTTCACGCGGAGGTGTTTGCTATTGGGAAAGCCGCAGAGCTAAGCCCTCAATGCAGCAGCCGGCTACTCCAAAGTCAATATCTACGTAGACAGTCAAGCAGCAATCAAGGCAACAACCTCGGTTTGCGTTTCAGCCAATAGCGTTTTGGATATGGATGGGTGGCAGTCGAGAGAGTTGCTATGAACACGTATCTGCACTTCTACTGGGTGCCAGGACATAAAGGCATTGAAGGCAACGGAATTATGGACGAACTTGCCAAGAACGGTGTAAAACTGTCTTCCGGAAACGCGACCGACATTGGCACACCCATGCACTGTCTTTACGATGATCTGGACAGGGGCATGACAAGAAAAATCCTAACACGTTGGAAAAATATAACGGGGTGTAAAACCTCTAAAGCCATGTGTAAAATGGTGGACCAAAGGTACACCAAACTCATACTGTCACTCGATAGAAGGGACTGTAGGAGTTTGGTGGGAATACTCACATGCCTACAAAATGGGACATAGAGATCGAGATGACTGCAGGAAATGTCAAGAGCAAGGTGCAATAGAAACATTGCTGTGCACCTGCCCTGCATTGACAAGGCAACGACTTCGCTACTTGGGGGCCTCACAATATGAGAATCTGGAAGAGGTATCGAAAGTGAAGCCACAAAAACTTTTAAAATTCGCGTCAAGCGCAGGCATCCTAAAGGATGACTACTCCTCGTGGACAACGTGACGACACTCCGTCTGGTATCGCAAAGGCGAATTGGCCTACCAATATAACCTAAACTAACCTAACCTAGCCTAGCCGTGGGACAAGCTTATATACATTCTTAACCAACGTCAAAATTTAAAAGAATTAATTGTTAAATGCAATACTCTCTCTATCTAGAGAATTTTCTGAATTTGAGAACATTCAGATGGTTTTAAAGCTTAGAAGACTTCGACACAGTGTATGTCTTAGCAGCCATCACAACTCAATAGACCTGAACTAGACAGCTCTTATTGAAACTAAATATAGCATACAACACCAAACATGTTCCCCATTAATTTATACTCAAGATTCTGTGAAGGATTTAAAAAACGAAGATTCACACCCAAAAACTCCAACTTAACGAAAACCATTATGGCACTCGAAAATCCTTTTCTACCAATGATGCTCAACAGTTTTACGAAAATTGCATTGCAAACAGAAACTGCAAGTAGACTTAGTCGGACCAATCGCACCAACTATCCAATATTACTCTATTTAAAGCAAGCAAACACACAAACAACCAGCAAAGTCAATCAACCGGCGTTGACTTAAGAGTTTTATTACGACTGTACTCGAATCGGTTTTGACTTAAATATGCCATTTGCATTAATTCACAGCAACTTGGCAAGGCGCATCCATCACAGCTGACCACAAACTGCTGACGCTTCTACACGTAAGTAGGTGAGTGCAAGATGGGTTGTGGCAAATAAAGCGCGGATGTGCGAGATGAAGCGGGTTAAGTGGGTTGGTACTTGGTCATGCGATGTTAGACACATATTGGTTGTGTAGGATATATGTGTGTCATGTAGTTAGATTGCGCTCGATGTGTAAACAGCAGAAAACCGCATACAAATTAAACCCAAATGTCAATATACCAGCAGAGTCTTGAGAGATGCTCGACTATATAGGTACTCGTATGTGGCAGCACTTACAAATGCAGGAATGTGTCGCACAGACATCTTGGTGAACAAACACACCCCCCTCCTGCATGTAAGCGCAGGCAACCGGTTAATGGCAGTAGCGTGAAATTATCCTTTTTAGCAGCATACACACGGGAGGAACAAAAGCAAATGAGAATGAAAGTCAAGCGAAGAAAAGCCCTCAGCTGAGCTGCAATGAAACTGGGTAAATTTCCCAAAGTCATGACAGCGGTTAAAATGTGAAAGAGACGGAAGCAGAACTAAAACTTAAAGCGGAACCAACATAAACTAAAGAACTCTCATAGACAAACACACACACTCGTAATCTATATGGGCAAACAAGTAAGCCACATGTAGGTAGTATATACATGCATATATAAGCACGTTAAGCAGTTGCAAAATGACTAAAAATAAGCGAGCAAACAAGCAAGCGTTACGTCGACACGCAACGCCGGATAAATGACAACGGTTGTCAAATTAGTCAAGTTGCATAAAGGAGAGCTTGCGCTAAGAGCTTCACCAAGCTTCACCGAGCGTGGAGAGTAAACGCCGCAAGTGACAGCCATAATTAGCAGTCAGATCACTTGCAATTAGTGCTGACAATTTGAGTAATTTAAATTGGTGCAGTGTATAATGAGAGCGACAAACAATGCGCAGAATGTCAAGGGTATCACCAACCACCACCGACGGGATGAGGACAGTTGACAAAAGTACATTTATTTTTAATTGCCACAAAAGTGCAGCGTGCATAGGGGAATTCCTTGGCAAAACTATTTCAAGGTGCATATATTTGCATAACATATATTCTAGTGTGTCCATGAAAACATATAGCTGCTTGAATGAAGTGTAGATATGTTTTGAAGGGATTTAAGCAAATATGGAGTGTATTTATGTATTATCTTTAACTCTTAAGCGAGTTGTGTTAAATAGATTGAATTTAGAATTTCTGAAGGCATATTCAAATAATTGGAGCATTAGGAAACGGGAAAGTGATTAACTAGCTAATCGTTTGAACAATAGAGTAAGTGAGTTCAGGGTTCCGTTAGCATAGAAGCTTTATTTAAACAGAAAATACCACAGAAGCATATGTATATTTATACCGAACTCTTAAAATAACTTTACCTTTTCATAGATTCTGCAAAAAAGCTTTCTTTTAAGGGGTTATATACAATAGGTAGTAATCACTTGGTGCTATGTCCGGGCTAAAAGGTTGGATGCGATAAAACCTCCCATCCGATCTTATTGTCCTAGTGGAACACTACACCCTTCCTGTTGGCCTATTCTGGACGCTTCTGGTCGATCGCCTGCTTCAAGCGGTCCAAGTGTTCGCAATAGATGGTAGAATTAAGCGTCTGGCCATATGGGAGCAGCTCATAGTGGATGATTTCCTTCCAATCCCACCAAACGCACAGCAAAACCTTCGTCTTGGCCACTGTTCACCGGCCTTCGACCACGACCGTTTTTGCTTGATATTGTCGTATTGATCCATTATTCGCCACTTCAAAAACGGGTCGATCTCGTTCCGTTTCAGCAGCATATCGCAGGCGTTAATTCGGTCCAGAAGGTTTTTTTTTGCGTCAAATCAAGCGGCACCCAATCATCAAGCTTTTTTGTGCATTCAGCCTTCTGCAGATGGTTTAAAATGATTTGGTGACTAACTCCCATCTCCCGGGCGATGTCACGATGTCCATGCCGATCTAACTCGATGTTTTCCATGATTTGATCGGTATTCGTCGTCACAGGTCTTCCGCCGGCTGGCTTAACCTTGGTGTCGTGTTCACCCGTTCTGAATCGTCGAAACCATTCCTCCGCAGTTCGAAGTGATAGAGTACCATCCCCCAAAACACCATTAATCTCACGGAACGTTTCTCTAGCGGATTTACATTTAACGAAGGAAAACTTTCAAACTGCGGAAATTTTGTTTCTTTGAATTTGTCAACTGATTCTAGTTAATTTGGGTGCGCTGAATTCAATAGTAATAGTGTAATCAGTTTGTCTCTAACAGCTCTAGTTTTCATGATATAACTTTTTTATACACTCCACTTATGACCTCCAATTATGACCGTATATCAGTTTTTTCCAAAATTTCATTTCAAATTGTCTCTTAAAAGAAGCTTTATTACGTAACTAAAATTATATATATATACTAGCAGACCCGGCCACACGTTGTTGTGGCTAAGGTATACATTAAATTAAGTTGGTCCAACCTTGGCTTAGGCGACGATATTGATTACTCGAGGTCGATTTATGTTACGCAGCATGATGACAACTCACACTACTTTTAATTGCAAAGTGAGTGGTGATAGTACAGGCAATTTTAAATAGTTTGTGTCAACTCTCCTGGACCGAAATTCTAAATTGTCGCATTAAGATCATCGATATCTTTGTTTTTTTTTACCACCAATATAGGTCATTCAATCAGTCATTTATGGTTATCATATTGAGGTTTCATGTCAGGAAAACTTCTCTTTCAAGTCAATGAAGTGACAGAAATCTGTTGGAAATGCTATTAATCCATCGAGGTGTCAACTACGACCCTAAAATTTCCAACTGCTTCTACAATCGCAATTTGATATTGTTCAAAAACACTCATATGTTAGTTGTTAATTGGCGATTCTTTATATGTCGCCACAAATTAAATGATTTTAGGCATGTGATTAGCCCGTCAGTAACAGTTGATCCAGGAATAATTGGAAGAGTCTGGCGTAAATCACCTGCTAACAGAATCCAGTCTCCACCAAAAACGTTCATCGACAATCAAAATCTTTTAAAATTCCTGTGCAGTACCTCCAGGGACTTCTTGAATATTTGGAAAATCTTCGTTATAGCGCTATTTTTTGGCGATTTTGCCGACTGGTGTTTCGTTCATTTGCAATTTAGGAGTAATTTCAAGGCCGAATGTGCCGTTTGTTTGCCTACTAACAGGTGCCTATTCCTGTTAACCTTGGAAACCTTGGAACCTTGGTGAAAATGAGTGAAATTGGTTCTGGAATTACATCAGCCCTCATATACTATATATGATGATTTTCTATTGGACTTTATGCCGAATATATAGGTCATATTGTGTGTTATCTTAATAAAATTACATCAATAAATTGCGAGAGTATAAAATGTTCGGTTGGACGTGAACTTAGCCTTTCCTTATTTTTTACAAATTGTTTTGGGCTATCGACACAACCTTATACAATTGAACAATAACAAAAATATTTTAACAAAGCAACAATGACAACCTTCAAAATATTTTTTTTTTTTGTTTTCTCTTTTTATATTTTTCTTGTCAACTCGAATAAAATTCTCTTATTGATATCTTCCTCGCAATTTTTCCATATTTACCCACTTTCTAATCTTTTTTCTGGCCTTCCACAAATATTTCAAGACTAAAATTAGCCAGATCGGTTTGAACTTCAACAACCAATAACTTCCCGATTTTAGAAAATTTTTAATTTTCTTCGCGGAAAGTTAAAAAAATTTAGGGGCGGACCACTCTTAACATTTAGGAGGATGAAAAATAGATGTTGTCCGATTCTCCACCCTAGCCGATATGCACGCTAAGATTCACGAAAATCGATCGAGCGGTTTCAGAGGAGTTCAATAACGTACACCGTGACACGAGAATTTTATATATTAGATATTATATTTTTAATGCTTTGTGAGAGTTTTTTTTATTTTAATAAATCTATGTGAAACAGTTTTACTTCTTTTAATTTTTTTTATATTTCTATGAAAAATTTTTACTTTTTAAATACTTAAAAAAATTCGGCATTTTTTGGCAATAACTATGACAGCAAATAAAAAAATTTAATGAAAATAAAATGTTGGAAAAAAACTGACAGACGGTCATAATTGGAGGTCATAAGTGGAGGGTATAAAAAAGCTATATTATGAAAATGTTGACAATGGGTGTTTATGTCTAAGGTTTTTCGTACTCAGTGTCTGAAAGGCAACTCTACCAAAGAGTCGAAGAGATACTCATTGGTTCAATAACAGCTTTGGTTTGGTTCGTATTTAACTCTCGTGCACATCATATTGACTCCCACTTTATAGCTGAAAACTTTATAATGAACGGAATATCCATGAATATTTCATATCCTTTTTTTTGGAGGATTATGAAGTAAAATAACTTACTCTAACTCTTTTAATACAAATGTCATCATATATGCATGCAAGATGAGATGATTTAATGTGCTAAAAGTTTGCTTGTTTACCTAGCATGGTTGAACTTCCCAACATTCGAAATTCACTTGCCACATCTGGGCAATTATGCTTTCCTGTTTGTTGTGCAAACTATTTTATTTAAATTTTTACCAATACCACACCCCGGGATGCTATTATTTTTTACATGCTAACAGCTAAAGCAGTGACATATATACAAGGTGTGTGTTAGGTGTGCTACACTTGAGAAACTTTCAAAAACAACTTCGAAAACAGCACATTGGCATAACTTTTCGCTTCCCGTAGCGACACTTCAAAAGTAGGGGAAGTAATAACTTGCAAGTCAAACTACTTGTACCCAACAGAGAGATGCTTGTTTTTAGCATGTTACTAGTGTGTAATACTATATATATGTATGTGTATAGATAAATAGTCGCATACGACACATACGGGGAGTATGTGCACGAGTGTCATTAAAGTCTACTTAAGCAGGAAATATCGTCACGCCGCTCGCAAACATACGATATACTTATTTTATATATACCATATAGTATATATGTACCTAAGTGTACCTAAGTGTAACTTAGTGTGCGGCATGAAGGTGTTTACCTAAGTATAACCTACCTTAAACTGCGGCAACTCAAACCTACTTAACCAACACATATGTATGTACATACAAACTCATCGAAGTCGGTAAAGCTAGTATATCTGCCATTGTTGTTATTGCTGCTGCTGTTGTGGTAGGTTGAAATCATTACCGTACCGTCTGGTCCCACTTGTGGCATTCGGTTATGGTTGCCACTATGACTATGACTATAACAACGGCTGCGCCACTGACAATGGCAGCCAGTAATAATAATATATGAGTACAGTAATTTACAAGGATATTGAAATACATATAACGCTAATACATAAATTCAGGTGTCTGTGTGGACAGAGTACTCCTTTCATTTTATACTTGCAATCGCTTGACTTAAATTGGGCTGTGCTCCTGGTGTTGGCCGCACAATAAGCTAGTCAATAGCCAAGTGAGTGTAGCTTAGTGACGTGATAACCATAAGTCTATTTACACCATGTTTTCATATGTATAATATATACATATATGTATATTAGTGAAATGCAACGTGTTTTTTATGCCATTTATTGTCGACAATGCCAACTTCAGGGTCCACCCTAATTGACTTGCGAACATGCACACCTGATGCTTTTGATCGGGCAGGCGTAAGGTGTGAACAACAAAGGATTATACCTGCACATATTCATATCTAAACAATATATGTAGTTCTATAATAATTCTCTCCGGTGTGGGTCATAGTTGACAGTGAATAACAAGTATGTAGTTGAGTTAAGTTGAGGTGTTGAGGTCTTGGTTACTTCCGAAACTAACCGTTGTGTTTTAGGGGGTGTAGTTGTTTATTAACTTCGCTCATTTTCAGTTCCTCAAGGGCTCCAGTGTAGTCTGCTAACTTAATATCTAAGGTAACTGTAGAAAAAACCAAACTCTACAACTCCCTCATAATTCCCGTCCTGCTTTATAGTGCAGAAACGTGGACGATGTTAACAGCCGATGAGACGACACAAGAAGTTTTCGAGAAAAAGGTTTTGCGAAGATTTACGGTTCCTTAAACATTGGCAACGGCGAATATCGTAGACGATGGAACGATGAGCTGTATGTGTTATTCGACGACATAGACATAGTTCAGTGAACAAAAAGACATCGGCTGCGCTGGCTAGGTCATGTTTTTCAAATGGACACAAGCGCTCTAGCTTTGAAAGTGTTCGATGCAGTACCCACTGGTGGAGATAGACCGGACAGCATTGGCGTCAAACTGCCAAAAGGAGGAACGAATGACGCGTTGTTATAAACTTGGCTATAACCGCGTAAGCGTTTCCTACGCTTTAAACAGTAGTTTACTAAAGTTATGGGGTTTACGATTTCCAATAGACTTGGCCGGACCAACCATTCTCCACTGTTATTATTTATATTTTTTAAATAGTGAAGCTCCCACTACAAATCTTATCAAGCCAATGATCTGAAAGCTTTCGTAAGCTTGCAAATACTGATCAAGGCTAACCCGTAGGTAGAAAATGGAGAAAGACAAGATAGAGAAGATTGTACTGAAGATCAAGAGATCAAACATATAAAAGCTTTTAAAGCATTTTATAATAAATTACAGAAAATAGCGAACTAAGTCAAAATAAAAATCAAATAACCTTTGACAAGACTTATTTTTTTCCAAACAATCCATCTAAACTTTTTCGGTATATCAACCTCATATCTACGAACATAAATTGTTCGTTGATCGTGAGGCTAAAAATGTTTGACATCAAATATACTGTACGAAGTATTCGAAGCTTTACTGCTGGAATCGTTGCCAGGATTCCAGCTACATATCGCTTAGTAAGTTCTGGACGCAAATCTGGAGGTACACTGTTTTTAGCTGCTGAACTACCAAGAGCACTAATCTTCAACCCATTAAAAAGAACAAGCACTGTTGCATGCACAGAATGGATTTGGCGGGCAATCTTCAAAACTTGAAGGATTGTAGTTCGCAGATGCTTTTGGCTAAGAATATATAAAAAGCATGCGAAACTTCGATGGAAAAGCCGAACTCACAATTATCGACAGATCATTACGATATTCTAAGTGTCAAACTCATCTTCATTGCTCTGAAATTCTTTGGTAGATCCCAAAAGCAAGTATTAAAAAGCTTCGGAGCTAAATTTTCAATATTCTGTGATTATCTAAGTAACATCTATCTAAATATTGTAAGATTTAGCCAATCAAAATTTTAAATCGTGAAAATATTTAAATCACATCCTGCAAGTATCAGTCCAATCAATTTTCACAACATATCATTCCATACAAATCACTCACTTAAACCATGCGGTAATCAGGCATACCATCAATTTATGCCGACACAAAGCGCAACAAAATTCAATATTTCCACAAAAACTTCAAAATAATGCTCCGTTGAAGAAAAATCACTTATTTCCCAAATCAGCGCTTTTGCAGCGATAAAAAGCAACGTTAAAGTGAAGAGCGCACGTAAGCTCGAAGTTACGTCAAGTACTCAAATGTCTATCAGCGGCACATAACGACTTGCATATTCATATTTGCCACAATGCAACACGGGGAAGAACAAACACACACAAGCTGCTACAACATAAGGATGTCTGAAGCACACATAAGCAGCAAAGGCATCACCATCATCATCATCATCATCATAAATAAGAGCATCAGCGGCAATAACCAGCAGCAGCATGCGGCATAACAGCAATCATAACAATGCAACTATCAAATAATATCAGGAGGGAAAAGTGTATAAAATAAATTACTTGAGTGTATGCCAAAACGTCGTTAGTTTGATAGTGCCTGTGAGTTTTTGAATAATTTTTTTTCCGAACAGACCGAACTGCATGTAACATACACTTGGAGCGAGGCTTGTCTAAAGGATTTCGTGGTGGTGTGTGTGCGCGAACATATGCATAAGTTTGATTTTTGGAAATCGTGGGCAATCATAAATCAAATTTATTGCTTTAGTCTCATTGGAAGCTTTTAACATGCACATCGGAGCATACACACACACATACAAAGTGTGTAGAATATATGAATACTCAATTTATGATCTGAGCACATTGGTTGCCTTATCACACTGAATGCTGAATCACAAAGAAACTTGCAGTCATACGATGCAAGGCATAATGAGAAAAGCGCCTGGGGTGCTTTAAAGCTTATTACTCAATTACACAGTTGCTCAAAATGGATAAGTGAATAATGAGTTTATGAATGGAAGCTTATGCATAAGTCACAAAGCCATAAGGGTTTATGTGAAATAAGACATTATCAAACTTTTCACCTTTGCAAACAATCGAATAATATACGTTTTTCTTCTTCTTGATATTTCAACTCTTTCCTGAAGTTTAATGAATAACGTATAAAATTATCACATATACTCGTATGATTTATTAACAACAAAGCTCTTTGTCTAAATGCATCAGAGCTTTTATTACCAATTACCCGGCCACCGCAGAATCGATAGTAACTGCAGCTTGCAAGAGAGGGTACTCTAGCAACATTGACGGACAACAACCAACACCTATGCAGTGACGAATTGATTTCTCTCAGCAAGGTCCATCTCTACGTGATCATTGGTGTACTTAGTCGACATTATCCGATAGGTACGCATGTGTTGAGACCAGGGATCCTAGCAGTTACAAGTTTCCAAAGCTGTTTGGAGGTAAGCGAGGTAGAATCATCTAAGCATTTCCTCCTCCAATGTTCTACTTTTTCCAGACAGAGGTTAAAACACTTGGAAGGCTCACCTTCGGCGAACCTAGCGAATTGACTAGAATTGACATTAGCCAACTCAGGAAGCTTGTAACAGATTACAAGCGCTTTGCCGAATCACAGGGGTCTTTTTGATCCAATACGATTTTGTTGGTATCACAAATGACAGTGACAGTTCTCAAAACTGTCCAAATGAGATCTTTCTGCATATGCAAAGAACTGCCGTATAACCTAACCTAACCTAACAAGAACTATGTTTTCAAGTTGATCGCAGTTATATTGAAGTAACTACTATTTTCGCTTCAGCACAACATTTTCGTTTCACACGTTCATAAAACTCGACCATCTCCTTTGCTTGATAACCTCGAAACCCAAAATAGAACGGTATTGAAAATAACAGACATCACAAGCTTTTGATTCAATGTAATAATGTTGTTTTTAATGAATTTATATACTCGGAAAGAGTATAGAGAGCGACTATCTCGCATATGTATGAGTTCTATAGTCTAGAGTCCGCAAATATTATGTCGAGATCGGTCACCACATGGGTTGGCTACTTGACGCTGAAATTCTACCGAAGTTAAATCTCTCCCTGGTTCAACTGTATAACAAAATGTTTTAAACGCCAAAAAGCTTTTCTTTCACTTAAGACGGAGAAGAAGACCAGAAATAACAATGGTATTGCACAAATTACAAATTTATATTTAAAGCAGCAGCACCGCAATTAAAATTCCCTTCACCTCTATCTATTGTATTAATTTGTTATGCAAGATATTTTCTCCTTCGTCCAAGCCTTTTGTCTACAGCAATTTCTATACGAAATGAACTCTATATTTTCACCTTTGTCACTTTACCGCTTCTATTATTATCACTACAATTACAATGCTGCCATTTCCTTTCGGCTTTTCACCTTGTCTCATCTTAGATTGTGCAATAATTACGATTTCAGTTTGGCGCCCAGACACAAGAATAAAATAGATATTGAAGAAAGATGATTACAATGCTGATAAAATGGAATATTATGGCGCAATTAGAGCAAGTTTCAATGTTATTAGTATAATTGAATTGAATATCTCAACAAATAATGTTAAACTTTCGGCTTCTTATGCAAATATATGAGTTGTTGAAACCAATTTACAACTTTTAGGATGCTATAACTTGTATTATAGTGCATGGTGGCTTTTCACTCAGTCTTCCGCCTTTAAGAAGTGATTTTGAATGCTCCCTACAACACCAAATCCAGAAAAATTACATTTACAGTTTTCTGTCAGTCAATTGTTATTCATTCAATCAGCCAATGCTTATTACGACCGCCTTTAAAAAGTATCTACGGAACCATTTTTTAAAATGTAGGGTCGAGCCTTCCAAAATCTTGGAATCTTTAATTGTCGGGATCGGAGCAACTGACAATCATCCATATTCTTCTTAACAGGTTTTAACAGCGGAAAATGATTTTGGAAAATTTAAATATCGCGTGGCAGACACGCGAGTCACATTAAAATCTTAAATTAAGATTTTTTAAAGCACTTACAAGCAATTAAATCATGTTTAAATGCATAAATATTCATAAAAGTAAAAGCAATAACAACTTAAATCAGATTCAATTGTATTTATGTATATAAGAACAAGTTACGAATTTCAAGTTAGCTTTGAACTTAAGTCTGCCAACTTTCCAGAACATTCCCAATATAGGTACTTCACATAATTTTGGAAGCAAATAACGAACCGGTTCCACTATAAATAACCTACACGGTATTGAAGATGAACCGGAATACTGTAACTTAATTGTTTTGATAGGTTAATGAAGCCAAAGGGACTGAGTTCTGCAAGGAACAAAGTGCATTATTTCCATAGTATATGTCAACAAGTGGAAAGTAAATGCAATAATATTATGGTGCGTGGATCTAGCATCCATGTGGATTGCGGTCAAAACTATAATATCACACAGAAGAGTCTAACTTCGAAATCCAGCAATCTTTAGTTTACTGTTATATTTCTGACATAGAAGATATACATAGAATGTTTTACGATTTCGAAAGTGAACCCTCAATTAATACTTAACATATTTAGAATGTCACAAAAAAGAGGCAAAACCTAGGAAATGCGAAAAAATACAGATGGAACAGTTTGATTATCGTCTTAGGACTGGCCTAAAGTTGACAAGTGATTTGAGCCAATGATTTTTGAGAATAATTCAATATTGTATCGAAGTCTAATCTAAAATCCGATCAGACCAGATCCAGATATGACATTACACCCTAAATAAATAATAGGTCTTTAACAAAAACCCACAACCGCAAAAATGATAAACGAGTGAATTATTTAATAAATGTACACAAAGATCCAAATAACAATGTTGCATGAAAAGAATTAGAATGAATAAAATTAGCATAACTGGTAGAGCTTTAGAAAACTACAATGAGCATGAGAATGAAAAAAACAGTATGCGGGTCAGTCTTATTTTGGAAATCCCCAAAAAGCAGCAAACAAGAATCACCCTCAAACTTTTATAACCCACTATGAGACAATATTTTCAATTTTTATTACCGTTTATTAGTATAATTGACGACGCGTAACACGTTAAACAGCAACAAGCTTTACGGCCACATTAAAATCATTACAAATAGTCTAAACAGAATTGTAAATAAGGAAGGCAATCAAAAAGAAATTCCATTCAGTCTCAAATATGAGTCATGCATACGATTTGAGCGCTTTAAATGCCGCGTATTCAAAAATATAAACAAAGAAGCACGAGTACAAGCGATTTCAAAGAATAATAAAAATCGTGGCAACAATAACAAAATTAGTGGTGTCTGTATAATGTTTGTTGTGTTGTTGTTGTGCGCGAAATGAAAGTGTTATTTTGAATAGCTAAACTGGTTTTTCTTTCAAAAAGTTTATGCAAACGCTCAATAAAATTGGAAGTGAATTAACGGAAATTCGATAATCAATAAAAAAAAACAAAAGATTTGTAGTGAGTGGTGTTATTAATGTTAGTGGAGACTCAGAAAGTAAAAGATACAAATTAAACGATAGTTTTCGTGTAATTTTAGAGATTGTATTCGAATGAATTTTTAATTATAACTCACTCATTTTGCGAAAAAAAAAGTTCCCGAATGCTGCACTGTAATGTTTTCCAATGAATATTCTGCTTCTTGAAGTGATCATACGATCTCCAGATGTTCTGTGACTGTTTTGATATGATCTATAAGAAATAAGTATTGTAATTGCAGCCATAACCCCTGACAATTAGTCAGAGATCAGGAAATATACTTATTTTATTCGTTCGATCTCAAATATGTCATTTGATCTGTCAATAATTTGATATGAGATCAGGAAATATCCCTATTTTAGTGTTATATTTGAAGACCCGAACTTCAAATTGCAGAAAAGCTTTTTTGGATAAAAAAATCACTATTACAAAATAATTATTCTCATTGAATCAGTGTATAATATAATAATATTTATTAAAGAATGAAATATCAATAACAATAACATAAAATAACAGTATTGTAATGAAACACACAATTAAAGTTACAGTTTTGTATAAAAAATTAAATCAACTTGATTTCACTTGTCAATCAAATTCATATTATTAAAAATATAATTTATCATATATTTTGTTATCATTTGACTGACATTCGTGTAAAAACAATAATAATTCGCATAAAAGACAGACCAATCATCATATAATTAACATAAACGAAATCAACTCTGACGGACGCTGCTCATGCCAAAATTTATGGTTCGCTCAACAAATAGAACGGTACCGCCGCTGTCATTTGGCCAGTCACCCATTCAAATGATGCCGTCAGTTTGTCATATTATTAGCTACTTTATATTTGTTATATTTGGTTTATGCGATTTCATTGACTGCACACGAACAAAAACGGCGACAGCTCAGACGGACCCACAAAAAAAACAAAGCATGCGTTGGGTAATCATTAATAAAATGAAACTAAAATCAAATTGTATATCGAAAGTTAAATTTAAACAGACAGACAGACAAGTGTCAAACAAAAAGCAAAAGTTAATAATACTAAAATTAGTGTCGTGCAAATATATACAAACTCATTTATGTGCATACCTTATTCATAATAAGAACCGATTTGTAATTACATAATGAGTGAAAAAAGCTGTAAAATTGTTTAATTATCATTCAGTTTAATCAATTAAATCCAGAATTGCCCACCATGTTTAGTGTCAGGAAAGGTGAATTTAGGGCGTTGATGTGTTAATTAAGGAAAGATCTTTTATTTCAACAAAACCAGTTTTAGCTCAATTAAGTCAAGAATTTACAAACCAAAATAACTGTTTTTTAGATTCAGCCGGTATCGTGTAGTAAATATTTACTCAACTGAATTCATAACCTCAAAAGCTATATTGATACACTTTGTTATAATTTTCCAAACCAAATCGTAAAAAATATTATAATACATACAGTAGTTTGAAATATTCCCATCCATTATAAACAGTAATTTTTCAGAAGAATCTCAAAATGCCGATCTTAAGTCTTAGATTTCCTTGTGGATAGAAGAAACAGTACGATTTATGAAAACTAAGAACTGGTTAATGAATTCCCAGATCCATTTCAAATATGGACTCATTTTTCACTACGATCACTTCTCTTTAAATACGATATTCAAAGGATTATACCGTATAAATCACGTAGGAAGATTTATGATTAGTTCACTGCACTCAGTTGATAATTGAGATCACAAAAAAAACTCTCTTTACGATCCGTCTAGGAGATAAATCTAACATAAACTAATCTGCACTACAAAAACAAATATATTCCATATTCACAGATACAAACAAAACTGTAACTTGCTGATACATATGTATACCCGCAACATGTTGACAACCTCAAATAGAACTTGAGATCACGAACAAACTGTCTTTAGCTGACCAAGAACGATCCGTCGCGGAGATCGGCAATAAAATCTAACATAAACTAATCTACCCTACAAAAAATATCTACAACAAAACTGTAAATTGCTGATACATACACTCGCAACATGTTGTCAACCTCAAATAGAACTTGAAATCACGAACAAACTATCTTTAGCTGACCACGAACGATCCGTCACGGAGATCGGCAATAAAATCTAACATAAACTAACCTACCCTACAAAAAATATCTACAACAAAACTGTAACTTGCTGATACATACTCCCGCAACACTTAGCAACATGTTGATAGCCTCAATCGAGACTTGAGACTATCCAAGTACGATCCATCTGGGAGAGCGGCCATTAAATCTAACATAAACTAACCTACCTTACAAAAAATACGTATATTCCTTCCATATAGTTACAAACAACAAAACAGTAACTTATCAGCAATACCAAGCAACATGTTGATAGCCGCAAATGGCAATGTTGCTGAACAAACAAGTAATACGAGATGAGTACAACGAAAAAGCATTAACCGTCAAACGGTTTTGTGCTACCAACAAGTTCTGTCTCATTTGAAATATTTTGCAACAAGCTGAAGCTGAAGCCAGCAGCACCAAACCGATCAATTAATAAAAAGCCAAAGTCAAGCTTAAACCGAACGCAGTGTGCAAGCGACGCGAGTGACGGTAACAGTGTGATTATCAACGGCGACAACGGCTTAGTTGAATTTACGATTTTGAAATTCAATCAAATTGTATACGTAAAATTCTTTGAATAAAAAGGTGAAGATGAAATATCTATTTTTTGCCACTTTGCTCTGTGCGGGCATAGTTTTCTGTAATGCTAAGTTGGAAGAAAAATTTTCGTGGAAACAACTGCAGTTTGAATGGCCAAGTGAACAAGCTGAACAAGATGCCATAAGCAAGGGTCAATATGTGGCCGAGAATAATTTGCCTTTGGGCTTGGAGCGTTGGAATGACAAATTATTTGTCACTGTGCCAAGGTAATGTTTACAAATACATAAAGTGAAATCGCACAAAATTACATAAATGACAAAAAAACACAAATAAATATTAAGTCAATGACGCTTTGGTAAAGGTTGGCAACATGTGTGCAGATTTTTTGTGGCGTGAATATGAATAAGAATTTAAAGCAAATGATTTTAGAATAAATTCCGGCAGTTTCCATGAATAAAAAGTAGTTGGAAAAATAAAACTAGCGTAATTTAACGTTTAATATGGTTTATTGCTTTAATTGTTTGCGGTGTTTTTTTCTCAATTATACTTAATTTGTTTCTAATATAAATTATGAAAAAACGTGTTGCTTTTATTGAAAGCGTGTTTTATTATTTGTCATTGTTTTATACCGCAATTATTATTATATATACACTAAATGTTTGGCGAAATCAACTAAAACAAAATGGTTTTAATTTATGCAAAAAAAAAAAAACACAACTAAACGAAAGCCAGAAATCTGAACCAACTAGTTTTCACTACCGGTTTTTTTGTCATAGGTTTTAGTTTGTCAAGTTCATGATAAGCAAAGCAGTAAGAACCGCACCTAAATAGCACAATATTTATACATAGCAGTAAACGTATATGCATATGTGTGCATATGTAAAAATTCTACCATTTTTTAAAGAGATAAATATTATTTATAAACTAAAACAAATAAATATCTGTAAAAAAAATGTGTTACTTACCAGTTTTATGCTTTTTATAAAGATAATACTTTTATTGCAAATATTTGTATTATTTATATTGGCATTCATTTTATTTACTAAAACAATATTTCGAACAAACACTTTTATTTACCCACATTTTACATATATTTTAATTTGACACATATATTTTTCACACCACAAGATTTACTTATTTTTTAAATTGATTGAGGCTTCCAATGCCTTCTTTAATATGGATTTTAGGACAGACAAAAAAACAGCTTTAATTTTTTCACACTTTTCAGCCATAACTACATTTTTTTACCATAAATAAACCTAAGAACTTCCAGACATACAACTTTCACATTGCATATTATTTAACACATATTTTTTTCGCTAAAACACACATTTATTTTAGACTAAGTGAGGCTTTAAATGCCTTCTTTTTAAGGTGGACACACGCAATGATAATATAACACTTAAATACATATTTTTTAAACATTTCGAACATTTATTTAACAACTTCTATAATAAAAATAAAGAAATTGCAGCTTCTTCTAATAATCTTATTATACACATTTCATTTTTTTACAACTCGCACATATTTAAGATTACATAAATGAGGCTTCAGGTACCTTCTTTTATTAGGGGGACACACGAAATAGTAGTATAACACTTAATTATATATTTTTTATACACTTCGGTCAAATATTTAAGCACTTCAAGAGGAAAAAATAAATTAAAGCTTCTACAAATGTTACACATTTCACGTTTTATAACTAGCGAATTTTAATCATTAAATAAGGCTCCAGATACCTCCTTTTACAAGGCCTTTGGGACAACTTTAGCACTTATGAGCTCAATTTTTAACATATTTCAGATATTATATGATATATTGTCTTTATTAAAGACTTATAAAAACACATTTCACCTTTTATTTTTTTATTTGAGCACACTTTTATCACTACACAAGCACATATATTTTTATAGTAAATCAGGCTTTTTACTTTATTTAATAAGGTTCTGAGTGAACACATTGACAACTTTCACAATTAATTTTTCTTTTCACAAAATTTGCATTTTTGTTTTTCATTTTTTCATATCATCCATGCATTTTGTGCTGCTCCACTTTTTGCAGATTTCTTTTACCGAAATTGGCTTTCTTTTTGGTAGATAGATTTCTCTTTCCTGTTCTCATAACGCGTTGTTGAAAATACCGGAATTGCAGTTGTCCCGACAGCTAGCACACTTCCACCTTTCTAACTACATTTTCGAGTGCGCCGCAGGAGCTGTTTGTTTTACTTTATTTATATATCCAAACTTTATTTAAAACAACTTAATCGTTAGTTTTTAACAAATTATTACAACATTATCACTTCTTAACCGCTGCAAAATTTTTGCATTCTGTCATATTCACATATGGTACATATATGTACGTATGTACGTACTTATTTTAACACCTTTGCGATGTGTACAACAGAGCAACATTTTTCCAACAAATCTTCTGCGACAATCAAATTTTTTTCATAGTTCATTGAACAATCTATTCACACGCGCCTGAAGAAGAATCAGCTCATAGCGTTTTAAATGTTATTAACATCGGACTTATTATTTTTTGTCACATTTTACTATGAAACAAAACTTTTTGCACCTTTTAAAAAAATTGAATTGCACAATAATTCTTATCGTACTTATTTCAATAATTCTTTGCGGAAATGTCAAATGCAGCGCGCGAACGATAAACTAAAGAACGGATGAAAGGCATATTTGCTGTGCACTTACATATATATGTATGTATACATGTACATACATTTCAACTAACACTTTCAACATTTCCGTTCTAAGCAAGACACACACTTACACACGGATTTCCGATTGTCACAAGAAATTGTTTATTTTTGCATAGTTTATTTCATTGTTTGAAAGTCGTATTTCTTTATTTATTTTCAACAGAATTGCTGTTTAGCACCTACAAATTAGATTAAGAGTTTAAACGCCACTCCGGTTCTGTAAATAACGTCCAAACCCAAAATGAGTCACTTGCGCCGCTCCAAGAGGCTGCAATTGCTATTCTGTATTGCCTGCGTCAATTGCACCCAACTTTTTTGCTTAAATTATTGCTGCAGCATTGCGCTTTATATTCTTACACATTATTTTATAAAAACACACACTTTTTAACACTTTATTGTTGAAATTAAATTGCACTTACATTTTTCTGCGCTGGCTTGCTGAAATTAATTTCCAACTGTCAAAAGGCCGCAAAAGGAAATCATAACTAGTAAACAGAGATTAACGAGTTGTAATAACTGTTTGTTTGTTTGTGTATTTTTATGGGTGCATACCATACAAACGAGGAAGCGGTAATTATGAGAAATAAATAGAAATTTAATTAGCTATAAAATATTTTTAATATATTTATTTATGGGTTATTAGGTATGCATACAATAATATATATTATTTGTATAGCTAAATTAAATGGTTTATTTGAAATGATTACTCAGACATTACACACCTCATTAGTGGAGCATTCACAACATATGTACATACATACGCTTAGGTTATGTGTACATAACAGCACACATTCATTGGCTGAATGCTGCATATTTCTGCCGAGTCATTGTTATACGGTTATTTAATGCATTACACAGACAATTTATACAATATATTTTTATTTTATAATCAAACAAATCCATTTAAACAATTGTTAATGCCACAATTTGTGCCGCTTGTAACACCATTACCAATCTGGTAAAAGTAATGTGATATTATATTCAATTACTGTTAAACTTCTAATTATCATCGTGACAGCGCAAGTGATCTTAGTTCAATGCAATTCAACTTAATGGCGAAACATGTTTTGACCCACTTTACCCTTGGCGCTCCATTTAACCGCAATTTTCGGTATCGCCTGTGTGTTGGCGTTGAAGGAACTATTACATAGCTTAGCTGCCAACTTTGTACTAACTAATTTGAATTTCGTGGTTTTTGGCTATGCGCGTCTTACAGCAATTTGTTGTTGTGCGCTTTAAATTGCAACATTCTAACTGTAATTATGCAAAGTAGTTATTGGCGCAGCTTTTGCAAGCGATTCTTTCTTGTAATCGCTTACAATGGCAAATTGCATAACTTTACAGGTAACTACAGACAACCGTTACCTGCTCTATACGTGTAAACTGTTAATTATACGTTTGGCAGCTCTCAATCTGATGGGCAACTCAATTGCTGTGTGAACTCATCAACCGATTTGTGGTTGATTTGTAGTGACTTTGAGTTTTTTATTATTAGTTTTTTTTTATTTTGTTAGGTTGCGAAAGAGTTCATTGGAAACGTGACTTATTTGCGTAAAGTGTGTGTCTGTATGTTTATTTCTGCTGTTTGAGAATGGCAAACGAAAAGCTTATTTATAGTTTTTTTTTTTAAGTATTTGATATTGTCTAGTGCTCTTAGTAAAAATAATATTCATTAGAATTAATAAATAATACTTTTATAGGAAAAAACATATATATTTTTTATTTTTCTTGATTTTTTTATATTTTTATAAAAATTATGTAATACTGTTTCTATTTTATATTAATAATAACTTAAAAATAATTAAAATATTAAATTTAATTATTACTTGTTCAATAAAACAATTTTTAATAGGAAAATAATTATTAAAAATAAAACATTTTTTATTTTTTTTTCATTTTTTTAATTAATACTGTTATAATTTTAATTTAATAATAACTTAAAAATAATTTAAAAATTTAATTTAATTATTACTTGTTCCATTAAACAATTTTTAATAAGAAAACAGTTATTAAAAATAATATTTTTTAAATTGTTCTATATATTTTTTTTTTTAATTTTGTAACACTGTTTTTAAATTTATTTTAATAATAATAAATTAAATATAATTATTATTTGTTCCATATAATTATATTATACAGCATTAATTTACTATCGATAACAAACCTAAAAAATTTTCAGAACTCCGTTTTCTGTACTTGTGTTCACCCTGTGTTGAGAAACAACTCTTGATGTTATTATAAAATTACATTTCCCAGCGCCAAAATTTTTTCAAATAAAATAACTGTAACTATATTTAAATTAAAATTCTTATACAAACACCTTTTTATATTTCCAGATGGAAGGCCGGTATAGCTGCTTCACTGAATTACATTGATCTTAACACTGTGGATAAATCACCAAAATTGCGTCCTTATCCAAGCTGGGAAGCCGCTTCGCTACCAATCGATGTAGAACCACAAGAAGCCAAGACACCAGCTATTGGACGTTTGGATGCTGACAAACCACAGTCTGCCGAAACCGCATTGAAGGATAATGCCACCATTATATCTACATTCCGCATACAAGCCGATGCTTGTGATCGTTTGTGGGTTTTGGATACCGGGCTTGCAGATATCCTAGGCAACCCCAAGCAAATCACACCCAATTCCATCGTTATCTTCGACTTAAAGACAGACAAAGTATTGCGCCGTTTCGCCATACCAAAGGACCAGATTAAGGATGACAGTTTCTTTGCGAATATTGTAAGTGTCTGTAGTTTTGTAGATTCTGGGATTTACTAAACATATACTTTATGTCTCTTTAAGGTAATTGATGCCGAACGCACAGAATGTAATGACGCCTACGCATACATACCCGATTTGGGTGCTTATGGTCTGATAGTTTACTCGTTCCGTGACGATCGCTCATATCGTGTCAAACATAATTTCTTCCATTTCGATCCACTACAAGGTGACTTCAATGTTGGCGGTGTCAACTTCCAATGGACAGATGGTGTATTCGGTCTAGCGGTTGGTCCTTTGAAAGCTGATCACACAAAAGATATTTACTTCCATGCTTTAGCCAGCACCAAAGAATTCAAAGTCTCAAATCGTGTCTTACAAAATGAAACGCATGTAACGAGTCCAGCCGCTTATTACGACTTCGAATTTGTGGGTGATCGTGGCATGAATGGACAATCTACTACGGAAGTGTTTGACAAAGAAACCGGTGTTATATTCTATACACAAGTTAATAAGGATGCCATTGCCTGCTGGAATGTGAAACGTCCATACGATTTGGAATCACAAGGACTTATTGATTCTGATTCACACACACTGGTGTTCCCTAATGACATGAAAGTCGATAATGAAGGTACTGTGTGGGTGCTGTCAGATAAGATGCCGACATATTTATACAAAGAATTAGATCCCGCAGCAGTGAACTACCGTGTTTTGAGTGGAAACAATCGTGAACTTATCAAAGGCACACCATGTGAAGCTTAAGATTACATATTGACATTTTCAATAAAAAACGTTGGCAGTAGTCGAGCGCTAGTATACAATGAAATACATTTTTAATAAGTTTATATTTATGCAAAGCACAAATTTTTACACACTACGTTTTAAGTTATTGTTTTATGTGCAAAATTTTATTGTTTACTACTTGTTGAAAAAAAATTGTTTAAGCACGCATATTGTGATTTTATGGATGAAAAATAAATTACAAATATAAAAACATAAAGAAATGAGAAATATTATGGTTTTTCGAAAACACGCGTTTATTTCTGAACTGTTGCAGTGGTTCATTTTCATAAAAAAATTATAACGTTTGTTTAAAATTGATTTCACATCACACAAAATCGAATATGCTATATTAATTCACAGTTTATGTTTGCTTGATATTATTAAATACGAATACATGTAAAAATCAATGCCGTTAATTGTATTGAAGATCGTAGTTAGCTTAGATATCATCTTTAAGTAAATTGCCAGCCAACTCCACCTTTTCGCCAGGTTTAAATGCAGGCATGCCAATATAAGGACATGTTGAACAACGGAACGCATCACCCAAGTAGCACTAGAAAGAGCATTGTTAGTTAAAACTGAAACAAAATAAATAAATGCAGCTCACATTGCCACAACTGGATTTAGCATTTGCTGTGTCTGCCTTCGATTTTTGTGCTGCCTCGGTTTCAAGTTCTTCTGCCAAACCACAAGAACAATTTTTACAAGCCTTTCGTTTGCCAGTGGTGCCACAAACTGTATATAATGAGAAGAAATTAATAAAAAAATATGTATATTACACTGTCTATTAGCAGGCATAAAAAATTTTATATTCTCAACTCACCTCTTAGGCTTTCCGGATCCGGTTTTTTCTTATCTTCTTCATCCAACAAATCATCTTCATCGATTAGCTCTTCATCGCCATCACCATTTACTTTCCAAACTGATTTTGGTTTGCCATCTTTCTTAGCAAAAGACAGCTTGATAGCAGAGCCAGTTTCGTAATTTGGTTTCTGACTAGTCAATGTACCGTCATCCTTATTTATGCTAACATTGATAAATCCAGAAAGTTTTAGCTCTTGTTGAAATACTTCCGGTGTACCAAAAATACTGGCTAAATGTAGTTTGCCATTTGGTTTCAGTAAGCGTAGCAGCTTATCAAAAGCATCTGTCAACTGTGCGTTTTCAATTACAATTAGATCGAATGTAGATTCGCCGTAAGTGGCTACATTAAGATTTGTATGAGATAAAAATTTTATTGTAAATTTCAGCTGAGTCACTTGCAAAAAGTCAAGCACCTACCAAAAGTTAAGCGATTGATATTCTCTAGAACAATTTCACCGCCAGTTGCCTCCTTCAATTTTTCAGTACTAGCCTGTACAAGTGATGATTGTGTCCATATGAAAAGTGTTTTCGCTGCGCCTTTAAATTGCTCCATTTTGTTTAATAATAAGTGATTTTGGTGATTTATATATTTATATTCACAATCTGTTAAGATAGTTTGTGTATACTTTATAGATTTTTTATTGCACTCACGGCGGTATTAAACAGCTGATTTAGACACTTCGAATTATAGTTGTGAATGTACATCAATAAATTTCGAACATCCGCTCCAATTGCAAAAGTTCTGTACGATTTTGAAATACTAATTTCATCACACTACCATTTTGTCAAATTTCCAATAAAAATTTTAATTGTTGTTAATTAATGCCAGAAATTATTGTGTGGAACATACATATTTCTATAATAAATCTCTGATTTTACAATGTCTCATTTATTACCACTTTGTTGAACAAACCCCTTTCCAATTGTCAAAATTTCGAAATGTCAAAATTCACTTGTCGTTAGTCTGGCAACACCTTTTCTCTCTTTCTCGACTCCATCTTGGACCGCGTGGACATCTTTTCCTAAAGGTTAGTGAATTTTCTGTGATATTTCGTGAAAAAGTGCTTAAATATCACCAAATTCACGCTAAAAATATCTAATCAGAGTGCATAAACAGCAATGTGAATACCCAATTATGAAATTCATACTAAATATTTGTGATTTTTGCAGGCAACCAAGACAAGCAAAAATATGACCAATTCAAAGGGTTATCGTCGCGGCACCCGAGACATGTTCTCGCGCCCCTTCCGCAAGCATGGTACCATTCCCTTGTCCACTTACATGCGTGTGTTTAAGAACGGTGATATTGTCGACATTAAAGGACATGGTGCCGTACAAAAGGGTATGCCCTACAAAGCATACCATGGCAAAACCGGTCGCGTATACAACGTTACTCCACATGCTGTCGGTGTCATTGTAAACAAACGTGTGCGTGGTAAGATCCTACCCAAGCGTATCAATGTACGTATTGAACATGTGCACCACTCCAAGTGCCGTGAGGACTTCTTGCGCCGCGTTAAGGAGAATGAACTTAAGCTGAAGGAAGCTAAGGCTAAGGGTGTGTATGTTAACTTGAAGCGTCAACCAAAGGCCCCAAAACCAGCGCATTTCGTTAAACAGATTGAGGAACCAATCCAATTGGCACCAATCCCATACGAATTCGTTGCTTAAGCGAGACATTTTTTATGTATGTAAAATCTAATTTTTAGAAACTATGAAAAAATAAATAGAAACATATTCTATGGAAACTGAACTTGTTGAACTTATTATAATCGGACAGTGTGGGAGTTGATGCAGTAAAGTATCTGAATAAATTATTAAACATTTCCATTTAAACCTAGCTTCGTTTTGTTAAATTAACAATGGCATGAATTATGTCTAATAGAAAACCTAAATTGTTGTTAAAAATTTTTAAAAAGAGAAAGAACGATTTTTTACATAATTAGTTAGATTTTTATATTTTTCATTTAAAATAGATATGAACCATTACAGTTTAAACGGTTCTCAATATATATGAACAATTACAGTTGATACGGTTTATTTAGTGCTTGTTTTAATAAACAAAACGGAAAATTACAGTTTATTACTAGTGTTAAGAATCAAGTACCCGATAATCATAAAGGGAATTTTGTTATCACTACGTCATTTTGAGTTTGTCAAAATTCATCCCTGTTGGCCCGCCAATTCGAACGTGAAGAAACAACACTGGTTTTGACATTTACAAAATTGGGTGAAATTTTCCACAACGTGCTTTTTAACTTTTCTTTCACACGTCTGCAAATATTTTGAAATACGACTTAATCGTCGGGAAACCAATTAATTTGGTTTGATTTTACGTTAAACAAGAAATGTTAGGAAATTCTGAAGTAAATGTAACGAAGTTTAGCAAAGGTGAAGTTATACAATTAAAACGCGGAAGTGAAAGAACATTGCATACAATTGAATTTTATAAACGTATACATCCAGCTGAGGAGGTTAATCACTTTTCAGTGAGACATTCTTAAAGAAATAAAGGCATCCCTATTAAAGTCTAAACGTAACTAAATAGTGTGTAAAATTGGTGGTTTCAAACGGAAACAAATTAAAACTGTGCAATAATGTCGTCAGTATATAGTGCAAAAACGGGCCTTTCGTCCATACTCAAGGCATATTCACCAGCCGAACGCGAAAGGGCTAAAAACATAGCCATCAATAAGGTGCGTTTTGAGATACCCAAACTAAAGGGTATCTTACATGCAGTTGAAGCCGTCAATACGCACAACAACTACCAGCCCTTAAATGAATTTGTTGCATTGCTAAAAGAAACTGAATTAAGCGTAAGTATATGGCATAAACTATACACGCATTGTTTACGTTTACTTATTCATTACAATTGCAGGACAATGAATTTTCACAAATAATGTCGGATGCACACAAATTGATATATGATCTCAGTCCAAAGTTTACAAATCTGGTAGAGGCGCTTATCTCGCTACCATGGACTAAAAGAGAGCCGGCGGCATTACAAGCCTATATGGAATTCTATATAGATATTATGGTGGCACATAATAAATATGTGCAATTCGGCATACCCAAATTGATTTCCTACTGGATACCAACCGATGTTGATGAGGCCATGTGGCCAAATGGTACGCCAATCGACAATGTTAAGACAGAATTAGAGGCTATACATAATTTGTTAGATCGCATTCTAACTGCTATACCAATGAGCTTTGAAATTGTGCTGGAAACTATTGAAACTAAGTTTCCATATTTCAAGCGTACAGCGCATGTAATCGCCGGTTATGTGCATAATGTGCTTTGGTTAATTGAATATAAACCAATTTTCACAGAATTCGTCATACAATTGTTGTTGCAGAAGTGAGTTAAATATTTCGTTTGTAAAAGTTATTTGTCTAAAATATGATTTTTTTATTTGTAGACTGGTTATGCTGGATGTTAATGCACCAAGAACTGAAATAGAGGAAACAGAATGTGAAGAAGATGAGGAATTGGAAGAAGAAAATGAGGACCAAGAAATATTCGAAATGGACGATTGCCAAAAATGTTAGTTGACAATCACTTGTGACAAATACTTGTATAAATTAATTAATTGATAATTACTTTTATTAAATAATTTATTGATAATTAATTGTATTATTAATTAATTAATAATTTGTTGTATTTATATAAACTAACCTCAATTGTATTTACTTGCAGCCACTAACGTTAAACAAAAAGATGTTGATATGTTGCCAATGAAGCATGCAATTGCACATACGCTCGATATTTGCATGAAGAAAATGTTGAATTTCTTAGATACAAGAAATCCGAATGTATTGAACGCAAACGCCGAACAAAGACTGCAATTGAACAAATTTTGGAAAGTGCTGCTTACGGCTTTTGATAATGTGATATTGCCATCCCACAACACGCACCATGTGCAGTTTTTATTATTTTATTACTGTAGTTTTAAGGTAAGTTGCTTTCAAAGCACGAAATAGATATATATTTAAATAATTTAAATGATTTACTTATTTAATGCAGAATACCATCGCAGAGGCTTTTCTACAATCGCTCTGGGACAAAATTAAAAATCCAAATGTCTCCGCAGTCATACGCCAGGCAGCAGTTGGTTATATAGCCAGCTTTTTGGCGCGTGCAAAATTTGTGCCACTACAGTAAGTGCTTACTAGCGGTTTTGTTTTGTGAATATTTAAATTATTTTAATTCTATTTTTTATTTAATTTATTTTTAAATCATTTTTTTTTTTAATATAATTTATTTTTAAATCATTTTTTTTTTTTAATATAATTTATTTTTAAATCATTTTTTTTATTATAATTTATTTTTAAATCATTTTTTTATTTAATTTATTTTTAAATCATTTTTTTATTTAATTTATTTTTAAACCATTTTTTTTATTTAATTTATTTTTAAACCATTTTTTTTATTTAATTTATTTTTAAATAATTTTTTTATATAATTTATTTTTAAATCATTTTTTTTATTTAATTTATTTTTAAATCATTTTTTTATTTAATTTATTTTTAAATAATTTTTTTATTTAATTTATTTTTAAATCATTTTTTTATTTAATTTATTTTTAAATCATTTTTTTATTCAATTTATTTTTAAACCATTTTTTTTTTTATTTAATTTATCTTTAAATCTTTTTTATTTATTATAATTTATTTTTAAATCATTTTTTTCTATAATTTATTTTTAAATAATTTTTTTTCTATAATTTATTTTTAAATCTTTTTTTTTATAATTTATTTTTAAATCATTTTTTTATTTAATTTATTTTTAAATCATTTTTTTATTTAATTTATTTTTAAATATTTTTTTTAATTTAATTTATTTTTTTTTTATTTAATTTATTTTTAAATCATTTTTTTTATTTAATTTATTTTTAAATATTTTTTTTAATTTAATTTATTTTTTTTTATTTAATTTATTTTTAAATCATTTTTTTTTATTATAATTTATTTTTAAATCATTTTTTTTCTATAATTTTTTTTTAAATCATTTTTTTATTTAATTTATTTTTAAATCATTTTTTTTATTTGTTATAATTTATTTTTAAATCATTTTTTTTTATTTATTATAATTTATTTTTAAATCTTTTTTTATCTAATTTATTTTAAAATCTTCATCTTTTCTATTTCCAGCATACTGAAGTACTATCTAAAAGAACTCTGTGATTGGGCGCATCAGTATATACAACGCTGTGATCAATATCGTCAAAATGGCTCATTGAAAGCGAATATTGTATTTTTCTCATTGTGCCAAGCCGTCTTCTATGTTATAGCATTTCGCAGTCGCGATTTAACGGCCGACAGAAAAAGTATGTTTTTTCTTTTACCTTTATCAATTTTATATATCACTAAACAACATTTTTCAATTTGCAGGTTTACTTTTCCTACAATCGCTACAACTCTCCGCAATAGTCACTTGCAACTTCAATCCACTACGCGTGTGTTTGCCGGCTGTGGCGACCGCTTTTGCTGGCGTAACGCGTGCCTATCAGCTGGCCTATTGTCATGCGATACTGGAACGAAATGCGCGTCGTAAATTAGCCACAGTGTATGCTAATGATACAGCCACACCAGAAGAAACGCTCGACACATTCTTTCCTTTTGATCCGTATTTGTTGAAAATGTGCGTATTTAGTTGTTGTTGTCATTATAATTGAAATGCTAATACGGTTTTTTGTGTTTTAGGTCGGAGAAAAAAATTATGCCACATTATCTGCAATACCAAGCCAGTGAAGCTGAGGAGGCCGCCGTAGTAGCCACGCATATGTCACCGTTGCGTCAGCGTAAACGTGGCGATTCTGAGATGTGTGATGATATTGATGATTTCATTGTAGCCGATAAGCGACAAAAAATCATAGAATTAGCACGTAGTCAGGAGCGTGAAGCGCAATTCACATACGGATTATCGCCGGGTTTTCATATGTAAAGCACACATAAATTTTGATATTGTTGGTGTCATGGTGCTGCTTGCATTACTTTCCTACAAATGTTGTATGTATTAGTTTTTATTTTCACAACAGCATAATTGTTTTTATGCTTTAAAGTTGTTTATATTATTTTTTTTTTTTTGTGAAAATATTTGATCTTAAATATTTAGTGGTTAAAACTTTTAACAATTATAAATTAATGCAAACACTATTTTAAGACTTTTCAAAACAAATGTATTTTCCTTTCCATGTAACAATGAAATTATTTTAGTTTAGTATACATAACCTAGTTGTAGAAATTACAAAAGTTGTATTTAAAGCATTGTACGGTACAACAGTGAAATCAAAATAATAACCATAAGGTTATAATAATAACCATTTAGTTTTTAACTTTTCGATATGCCATGTTTCACTTTTAAATGTGCAATTCTTTGACCAGAAGTGCGAAATTTCTGTGCACAGTGTACACATTGAAACGGTTGCGCACCGGTATGCAATCTTAAATGCACATTGAGCGCCTTCTTGGTCAAATAGGTTTTCGCACAAACGATGCAGATGTGTTTTGTACGCTCTGTGGCATGTGTTAACATATGCTGCTGCAACGTGCTACGCAAACTGAAGCTTTTATTGCATGTGCTGCATTTATGCAAACGCTCACCTGTGTGTACAAGTAAATGACGTTTCAGATCGCTTTGTTTGCGGAATTGACATGAACAAATTTGACATTTATGATAAAGCGTTGCATTTTTTGAACATTTTTGATTTTTATCACACACATTCGTTGCAAACTTACGATATTTTGTGATTACTTTAAATTCCACAACTTTCACGGAGGCAGTGTTTGTTGTGCCCGTGACAAATGCTAAAGCATTAATTATATTTTTTGTATGCGGTGACTGTTCGTATTCGTGCGTGTTTAATAAACGTTTCAAATGCGTTAACATGTGTGCTTTACAACGCGTCTTATTTTGAAACACACGCGTGCAATAGCTACATTTGTAGCAACGTATAACAGCTGAAGCGGATATGCGACGTTTACGCTTATAAGCGCTATGGTATATACGACGGTGGTGGCGTAAGTTGGTGGAACTTGAAAAATGCCTACACAAAAGAGAATTAATAAGCATTTAATAAGTACAAATATATAAGTATTTAAAAAACCTTTCGCAAGCAATGCATTGCCATTTAGGCACAACACGACTCCTCTTTAAGTGTTGCACACTCTTTGTGGCTGCTGGTATGCATTCTACCGAGGCAGATACTGGTAAATCACAGTCGGTTTCAGTGTTACTAGCATTTGTATAAATCTCAGCAGGTGCTGGCAGTAGTTGTTGCAAAAATTCAGCGTCGGCATCAATTTGTTTATGCTTGTGGTAAGCAAGTGCAGTGCTGGTTTTGAACAGCTCCTCACAAGTTTTACATTTATATGCAATTTTGTATATTGGAGCATGAGTGCTAACAATATAAATTATTAAATGAATAATGTGTTTATATTAAATGCACATAGTAACTAAATACATACCTAATATGTTTGTCCAGTAAACGCAATGAACTGAAGGCTTGACAACAAACTGCACATGGATAATGTTTAGCGAGTATGCCTTGTTGCTCATCTAAACGATGTATCCGCATATGGTCATGTAGTTTCGATTTGATGCTGAATGTGCGCTCACACAGTGTGCAATTGTAAGGGCGCTCGCGTGTATGCACACGTCGGTGCCTTAAATAATATCAATACATTTTTATTCAATATTTTATACTTATATAATAAACTAACCTTATGTAATCATATGACTTTCGAAACTCTTTAACGCAGTATTCACATGTATATACAGCGTATCCATTTTTCCCTACAGTACGCTGCACGCTCAGATAGCACGCTATGCCTTCTGCGTTCAAACTATCTTTGAGTTGCACGCCATCGTTTATGCGTTTCTCCGCTTGCTGCTGTGTTGGCCTTTCTTTAAAATCTATGTGCTTGTTGGAAACATTTATGTTTGAAGTTACTAAATCTCCTTCAGTTTCCAAAACTGGTGCTTCTAAAGCATGCATTTCCATTTGAAATGTTTTCAATTGCTCCAAAACGCTTTGTGTCAACGCCAAATCGTCTTCCTCGTCAATTTCATCATATGCAATTTTAGTTTTAGTTTTATCTTTGTGCACCAAATTTTTGTGTCTACTAAGTTTTTGTTTGTTCCTATACACAGAACCGCAATGGTCGCAGGCATAGCTCGCTGTTTGTGCTGATATGTTTGGCGGATGCACTTTTTTGTCGTGTAAACTTAAATTACTTTTTTGCGCAAAACTGTAAAGTATTAAAATAATATAATAATTAATAAATATTTAATTATATACGTGTCTTACCTAAGCGGACATTTCGCGCATTGGAAACGCTTTAAATTTGAATCGTGTTGTTCCAAGCAGTGCCGTCGCAATGAGGAATTTTGTGAGAAACGCTTGTGGCATTCCAAGCACTACGCAAACAAAATAAATCTTTGAATAGAATATTTTTTGACAAACATACTAACTTTACCTCGAAAGGTTTATCCTGCAAATGCACAACTTCATGACGGCACAGAATCGATTGTTTTGTAAATCGTTTATTGCATGTATGACATATAAATCGGCCAGCTTTGTGGTTACTTCGAGTTCCTTGGTTAGCAGGAAGATCTGCAGAGAGCTGCTGTAAAATTAAAGATTTCATTTAACTTTTTTAAAATAATTAAAACACTTACGCTGTCAGCCATAACAAAAAATATGTTGTCAAATGTTAAAAATTTATTATTTAAGTAATAATTATATATTTATGACTGTTTTAAGTGAACTACGTTAAAAATTCTTTTTATTATTGAACAAAACAGCAAATCAAAACAAAAGGGCGGTAGAATGCTGCTGAGGAATTGGGTAACACTGAAAATTTAATAGGATTTTTGTTTGTTTTGTGTTCCGTATTACTGCAAGTTGACTGAATAAACAAAATAATAGTTTAATAACTTTAGTTTATATGCCATTATTAAATAATTAATGCACAATAAATACTTTCAGTTCAAAAATATAGTTTTTTTTTCAATATATAAAATTAAGTGTTACCAATACTAAAATTACATGTTTTATATAAATAATCTGGTAACACTTAAAATATTTGACATTTACATGTTTTTTTAAGTTTTTTCTACGTCGTTTACCAAATTCACGCGTGCTAAGCAGAGATTACATTTAAATAACTTCAAATATCGATGTAAATATATATAATTAAACAAATTTAAAAATGTCTTTATTTGTGTTGGATACTGCTGGTGACACAAATTTGCTAGAGCGTGAATCACATGGTACAGCTACAATTGAAAGCAAATCACAATGGCGTACTCTGGAAGAAGGCGTCAGGCAAGGACTGGAAGCGATCAACCAAGAAGTAGAAGTAGATGATAATGATGAAGAGGAAGATTACTTTGGTAATTAAATAAATTTACAACATTTCAAAATCAATTTATTGCACAAATTAATTTCAGGTTTGCCGCCACCGAATGTTGACATCTCAGAAATCATTAAAGAAGAACTAGCTAAAATACAAACACCCAAAAGTGATATTGAAGAAAAATTAGACAAACTTTCTGACAGAATCGATACAATCTTATTGCAAATGAAGGAAAAACCTATAAAAATACCCAGGAGAGGTCACAATAAAATGGATTTCTCTGATTACAATCCAGCGACTGGTAAGTTCGATGTAGAACATCAAGTAAAAACCGATGTAGAAAAGGAAATGGCGAAATCACAATTGGTTGCTGGTTTTGGAAGATTAAAGGAGTTGCCGTTCGTAACGAAAAAGAAACAACGTGAAATCAATAGGGTAAAGAATATACAGTGTATTAAATTATATTACACATTGCAAAATGATGATATATTCGACATCTTAAGCCGCAACTTGTATGAGGCGGTCGTTGCTTTTACGCATTGTTTGAAGAAGATTTCATCACAGAGACTCGTGCATAATTTGCAAGCAAAACAATAGTTTCACCCGTTGTAATCTTAGCAGTTGTGTCAGAACTTGTGACAATTGCTGTAAGGCCGATGGGACAGTAATCTTTACCATATTAGACTGTCAACGGTAGCAAAGTTTTATGCCGTTGATTTAATTTGGAACGTACATTTATTAATTTTTTGAAACGCACTGTTTTGTCAATATGTATAACATGAAATCTTCCTAGATGCGTTAAGTACACATTGATGACTTCTTTAGTAAACTGAATGCACGGGAAAAATTTATTAATTGTGCTGATTTAGAATCATTTATTAATGTATTATCTCCACAAAGGTTGAACGCTCTAAAACGAAAGGGGCCGGATGGTATAACCTACCAGCCACTGAACAGACAGAGGAAACCACGAACGAACTTAAGATATTGCAAATGCGCTCCGTACTTGATCCTAAGCATTTCTACAAGAAGAATGATCTGAAAGTGCTGCCCAAATATTTTCAAGTAAGTTATTATTTGGTTCACAAAACTCCTCATAAACATAATGTCGCAATTTCAGATTGGCACTGTACAACATTCGCCTTTGGATTACTACAGCGAGCGTGGTACACGTCACAAAAAGCGTTCATTGGTGGATGACTTGCTAGAGGATGAAACTGCGCAAAATTACACGAAACGGAAGTTCAAAGAAGTGGTTGCACGTCGTGAAAAATATGCGCATCGCAAAGCAATGCAGAAAATGAAAAAGCAGAAGAAAAATAAATCTTAAATTGTCGGTATCTTTTTTTTTTAATAAAATCGTGTTTATAAATTAAAACATAAAGCTATCATTTATTTTACTGTTCCCCTGTTAGGCTCTTCTGTAGCACATGCACAAGAGATTCCGCTAATTTCTGATAACTTTTTGCGTACGCTGTCTCGGCATATTTAATTACTGCAGGTACTCCCTTATCACAACATTCTGTAATATTTCCATCCAAGGGTATAGATGCCAAAATATTTGTGCCAATTTGTTTTGTAAAGGAATCTGTTGTATTTTGGAAAATTTCCATGCGCGTCTGACAATTTCCACAAATCGCATGACCCATATTTTCCGCCAAACCTATGATTGGTACGCCTAATTTGCGGTACATTTGCGCACCACGCAGTGTAACTTCCAACGCTGCCTTTTGTGGTGTACTAACCAATAACACACCGGCTATTGGTACATTTTGTGCAAGTGAAAGGTGAACATCACCTGTGCCAGGTGGTGTGTCCACAATAAGTACGTCAAGTGGCGACCAAACTGCACCTTTTAAAAGTCGTTGCACAGCAGACATGACGAGCGGACCACGCCATATTATTGCGTCGGTTTGTTTCGCTAGTAGTCCCATGGACAGACATTTAACACCATAGTTAATAGGTGGTATCATTAAATTATTTTCATCAACTAAAGGTTCTTCATGTATATTCATCATTAACGGTACAGACGGTCCAAATATGTCGGCATCTAATAATCCAACATGTTTCCCCATATTAGCAAGACTTACCGCCAGATTGACTTTAAATATAAATTATATAAGTAGCAGATAATTGAGCAGTATTTAGATAACACATACCGGCCACTGTGGATTTGCCGACACCACCTTTTCCAGATGCTACAATCACTATACTGGTTACACCTGGTAATGGCGCTTTTTTAGGAAGGCCACGCGCCATAAGCTCTTGCTGCTTCGGTGTCAAATGCGTCGCAAATGAGCGCTGAAATTAGTTATATGCGTAAATTCATGAAAGTCATATTTAATTATGTTAATATACCTTACATAAATGTAGCAATTTGGTACGTAGCATTTTTCAGCAAAATATTGCACTAATTCAAAATTAAACACGAAGTAAACAAATATCAGCTGTTTGGCATTTTAAATGAAAATATATTTACAGGGTGTACACAAACATTCATATCTTGTAAATTATAAAAAATTTAAAATTAATAAATATTTTTTTGTTTTTCTTTTTTAATTTCAATACATTTAGTATCAAAATCAGTTTAATTATAAAACACAATAACTAAATTTCATGGAAATACATGATACAAACGCATGTAACATATAATAATTCTATAATAAATTTATTAATAAATCATAATAAATTAATATAATAAATTTATTAATTAAGCTTTCGATGGTGGATATGAGTTCACTTCTTTCGATTATAAAATGTTCATGAAATAAAAATATTAGTATTACAAATTATAAAAAATATGTATAAAATAAATATTTATTACACGATATTAGCCAGATAAGAATTTGTAATTGCTGCAATAAAATAAAGCCATCTGACCACATACTTTAAATTGCAATAACAGTGTGGCAACACTTTGTTACGATTTTCAATCAATTTCTTCTCTTCTGCACGAAACGACTGAAAAAATTCCTGTGAATATAATAAGAATTAAAAATACGAATAAATAGAATAATTTTACGTTTTAAATGCGATACATTCAATTAACGTTATCCAGTTACAAAATTTCATTTGTTTCTAATTAATTGCGAACAGAGTTTTGCAAACGATTTGTGAGAGGTGAGTGTGTGTTCATGTACAAATTATGTGTGTTGTTGTAGCAATAGTAGCTGTGCGAACAAGGCAGGCAGGCAGAAAAAGCAACCATATAGAATCATATCGACATCGGTGAGGAGTAAACGGCGGGAATATGAAGGAACAGCGAACAATAGAAAACGAAATACGAGATTGTCAAGTTTAAAAAGCGAGCGTGAATAAAGCAAAGAAATACAATCGATTAAATGAAATGCGAAAATAACATAGGCTATGAAAATATATTTCAAACAGGAAGAAAATTTTTACTACAGTAAACATAGCCGTAAAGTGCCAAGTGCCTACATATATGCCAACCAAGAAAGATAAACATGGGTGAAGTTGAATCGCTGTGGCAAAACAGTTAGTGAGATAACAAAAGGGCAACAGCAAAACAGTTGCCCATAACGACGTTTGTGTCACAAGTGCAATTAAACTCAATTAAGCAATTTAAAGTTGAATTAATTCATATATTACTATGATGTGCTGTGCATAAGTTTTCTTATAACTGGAGTTGGAATTTGAGTAGAGAAGTGCTAAATCGAGCTTATTTTTATAGTGTAACTAACCACCAGCTCAAGTGTTTTGTAGTCGCTCGCCTCTTAATATTCCTTTATTGTGCATAATAAAGAATTTCTACTTTGTCATTCTGTGCAGCATAAAAACGCTACTCGTCAATCAGTCACTGAACGACAGTGTAGTGATTACTCGGTCAAATTGTCTTGTGGAGCCATTAACATTATAGTCATAGTACCACTGTGTCATTGTATACGACTCGGAACGAAAGAAACGGTTGGAGTACACAACAACGAAATACATAACAAAAATATACATATAGTGACTCTGTAATTGAAATGCAAGTTGCTGCATAAAAGCGGGTCTCTGTAGCAGTTGCAGTTTTGCTGGTATGGAACTGGTCAGTGTATGCGTACAGCATGTTTGTCGCTTCACATTGCACGCCATATAACAGGGAACCACTAACTCACTCACATTACAAACATGCATGTAGCGTAATATGCAGGTGCTACATTTATGTACCAAAATTAATCTGTTTTTTATTTAACACTTTTACAAATTGTAATTGTCACAAATTTAATCGTATACATTCTATCTCAATTGTACTCGCTATACAACTTTCTTTCTTCACTGGATGTCATTGATACTCATTGCATATTAATGCCTTTCATTTCTAGCTCAATTTTTTTTGGTGTCCACGTTGTCATTATTTATTTTCTGGTTTTTATTGATACACAGTTATGGACTATGTGACATACATAATTACGTTAAGTTGGAGTGCCAAATATAGTGTATTTATATGTAAATTTTCGAATAGTTTGGCTTTTATTATTGAAAAGGTATATCTTTAGTTATACATTCCAAAATTTGATCGACTGAATTGTTATTGTTTTACTGACAACTCATTCACAAAAAGCACAAAACTTGCATAATTGAATATAAGTTTAGATTTCGATTTGTTGATAGATGTATCAAATAGTAATAACATAAATCAGTAAGTTTACTCAACAAAAAGTGATTAAATTATAATAATTACCTCTTTGATTATTTATAATACATATATATTTACAATTCGATATGTATTCACATGAGTTTTACAAAATATATGCATATACATATCAGAATATATACATATTTTTACCAGACATATTCTTGCTATTTTTAAAGAAAGATATTTCCCAACTTATTTCAATGGTCTGTGTGTGAGTAAGCGAATCATGAAGTATTATTTGTTGAAAATGCAATATGCTTCGAGAGTTTTGGGTTATTGCCTCTAGTATTATATATATATGGATACTTGTTAGTTTGTTTACATTACGCGAGCATGCAACATGTTCGGTTTGTGTGCATATCAATGATATTTATGTCAATACATATGTGAGGAACTATTAATGTACATATGTATACATGCTGATATATGTTAGAGCCAAATTTATAAGCCAATGTAATTACAAGTGGTAACAAAAATAATAAGTTGTATCTTTTAGCTAATATTTTGGCTTTGATTTTAACTAAGTTTGTAAATTTATAATGAAGAAATATTGTTTTCATATATTTATTCAATATTTTTAACCTCAAAAATCGTTACTAAATAAACAAACAATGAATTTACCGAATTGCAGCTATTTCAAGCAAACTATTTGTTTATACTAAGTTGTTCTTTAGCTACTAATTTCCATATAAATGGAAAAGCAAAGTTTTCAAATGGCGGCTGTTGTCTATTAACTCTACATACCTTTGCTCCTAAATGATTTATTTTTAAAAGTAGCACATTTAACACTCACTCAATGAGTAATATTTATATTTTTATATTTTTAGAAAAAAGTATTTGACAGCCAAGCAGCGCTGAAAAATTATATTTTTTTTTAATTAATACCCGACGCTTTTTGCTACTTCATTTTTTTAAGCGAAATTCACTTCTTCCACTTAAAGCAATTTATGTGTATGTATAACGCAATATCACCGCTTCAATATTGCTGTTGAATTCAAATATTTAATGCACAATTCATTATTATTTTTTTTTTTATATTTGCTATAACTAAATTTTGACATTTTCACTTCAGGTATGGTTTTAGCCAGCAACGAATGGCTCAACAATAGCGAAGATGAACAAAAGTCTACATCGGGAAGCATACAAACACAAACAACAACAACCAACAACACAAACGCAACAAATCGCGTCAACGCCGGCTCAACGCAAGTTCTGGCAAGTGCATCAGAGATCACCAGCATTAATAATACTGCAATTCCAGCAGTCCCAATTACAACACCAGTAACAACAACGGGCACTGCCAACGCAAATAACGAAATTATGTCTGAAAATACAAATAATGAAATACATGAACCACAACAAGAGCAGTTAGCGCAACATCTAAAGTGTAATATCGACGATATACAGCCTGCAGCAATTAACGATGTTACTGATGTGGTGTCGAGTACACAAGAAGTTGTCAATAATAATAGTGAAGTGTTAAACTGTGATACTTCAAATTCGAATGCGAATACAGCGAATGCCAATAGTAATATTAATGTCAGCAGCATTAGTGATAATGGCGGCGAGAATGGCATGACAAATGTGCATACAAATGCCAATGCTGCTGGTTCAGTTGAAATTTCAAATAGCAATTCAAGCACCAATAATGCGAATTTGTACTCGAATTCAAGTTCCAATGCGAGCACACTGCAATCACCCATTGTACGTCAATCAAAAGCGGTTACTATAACCACCGGCACTGCGCTGACAGGCGGTAATCTGCCACTCAGCAGTCCAATTACACCGCAAGCATTAAGCAGCGCACTGCAATCAGTTATGAATGCCAGCAATAATGTCAATTCGGCAAATACAGCGGTGGGTAATCTACAAAATACTTTTCTAAATACATTAGGTATGGATATTGGACAGGCTGCGAAAGAGCTGGGCACTGCTTTTGCAAGCGGTTTGGTGGAGGCACAAACGAATATAGTAAATAATATTGGCAATGCCGTACAGAATGTCGGTAGCAGCAGTAATGTTAGTATGAATTTGGAAACGGCGGACAACAATGGTCAGGCGAAAATCGTGCTACTCTGCGAGGCCAACTCACATCCGTTCCAGACACGCACCATACACCTAACGCCAAACATCGAATGCAAAGTGGGACGTCTGATAGCGAAAAGTAAAGCAGCCGAATCGAATGCCATATTCGATTGCAAGGTATTATCACGTAATCATGCTGTGCTATGGTACACTGATGACGGCAAATTTTGGGTAAAAGATACAAAATCATCAAATGGTACCTTCATCAATGAAAATAAACTTGGCACTGAAGCTGCCGAGTTGCATTTCGGTGATATTGTCAAATTTGGCGTTGATGTGCTAGAGAATTCGCGCAAAGAAGTGCATGGCTGCATTATTGCTTTTGTAAAGCTGTACTTGCCCGATGGCCGTGAGGCGATATCAATCGATACGACGGCACAACGTTCACAGTACTCTGGCGAAGGTCGCATTAGCTACGAGGAAATGCATCGCTTGAATTTGTACATGCAAGAAGTGTCGCAGCGCGAGAAGACGCTCAAATCGAAACTGTTTAATATACAAAATGTTTTGGATGCGACGCGTAAGAATTCAGCGCTATGCTGGCAATCGCTCATTGCCGAAGATCAACTGTTGCATCGCATTAATTCGCTCGAAAAGAAATTGCAAATTATGGAGAAAAATGTGCCAGAGAGCGTGTTGCGAAATGAGGTAAGTATATATGGAAATTTATTATATAAAATTAATACTTATATATAAAACATTTGTGCACTAAAATGTGAAATCTAAAATTTAATTATATTATTTTTATTTTTTATTCCAAGGTACTAAAATTGCTCGAAGATAAAAACTCATATCAACTTACAGCCAAAGAAGCCTTACGCAAAGTCTACCAAGAACGTTGTGATGCACTGCAAATGCTCTCGAAAATGGAATTAGCCTATGCCAACTCGGATGGTGAATGTAAAATTTTACGCGATCAAATAATGAATACGAAGCAATCACTGCAGGATGTTAATACGCGTTTGCAACGACTCGAAACCGATTACAATGAATATAAAGAGGAAGCAGAACGCAAGCAACAAGAGATAAAAGAGCAGGAAGAGCAACGTCTTGCAGAAATGTCCGAGAAATTGCAACAACGTGAACTGGAATGTGACGATTTGCGGCGACGTGTTTCCGAATTCATGCTACAGCGCGCTGAACAAGTAGATGAGGAGGAAAAACAGGCCATTGAGAAGCTAGACGCTGTTATAGGCGATATGGATTTGGGTGACGATGATGATGACGACGATGACGAAATAGAAGAAAACGATGGTGATGAAGCGAAACTTGATGAGGGCGATGGTGAACACAAGGAAGATGGGAATGAGAAGGAATGTGCTAACAAAGCATTGCGTTTGCCGCGTGCGACAAAAAGCCTTGAAATATTGAATGGTGTGGGCACAAAAATTTTGAATAGCAATGAGGAAAAGGAGGTAAACATTTGAAAATCATTATATATATATATATTTAATATACTAAATACCTTCCACTTTTCTAGGCCTTAAACAGTACCTCCAGATCTGATGTTGCACAGAAGAAGGATAAACAAAAAAGTAATGCCAAGGAGTCCACAATACTCAAGTGGCTGCAAAATTCCGATTTGAATCAAAAAGAAGGTTCCATTGATATCTTCAAGGCCATTTGTAATGAGTCGGATTCGAGTGACGAACAAGAACTTCCATTAATTGAGAACGATGTCGGCGTCGTCGACAGCGAGAGTGGTATTGGTACCAATGCGACCTCAATGGAGGATATAAAATTAAAATACAAGAAATCGAAAAATAAATTACAAAACGTGCAGAGCATACTATGTCAATTGGTAGAAGCGGAAATGTCGAAAGAGTGCTACAAATCAACTGGTGCTAATACAACAGAGCACAATGCTGCAGTTGTAGAAAATGAGGCTTTAAAAGAAACACGCAAAGAGGGCGGAGGCACACCGTTGGATCATGAACAGAAGCTACTATTACTCAAACGTAGCGTAGCCATATTGAGTGAAGCGTATAATGAGATATCTGACAATCTGAATGAACATGTATTACAACAAGCACTGACCGAGGATGTAAAAGAGTTGTCACCACCACCTGCGATAACCGTACAAACACAATTCCAAAATTATGCATCGTCATTCAACACTGCGGCCAATAAGCTGCTGCCACAAGATACCTTAAAGCCGCTTATAGAAGCTGCTGAGGATGATGATGATGATGATGTTGCAAAGGAAAATGATTTAGTTGAAAAGAAACTAGAATCAGCGCAAACAGCTAATGATGAACAGCAAAGTGAGGAATGCGTCACAGTGACTACACCGTCCACAATCGTCTCTAACGATATGACAAACGATGAAATGTCTTTAAGGGATGAAGTGTGCGCTTTGCAAGAACAATTAAAAGTGTTGAATCTTAAGCGTGAGCAAGAAGAGAGTGACGCACAAAATTCGTTTGAGATAATGCAAATAGAATGTGACACATACAAGGAAAAAGTAGCTGAATTATCAAAAGTTCTGCAAAAAGTTTGCGAAGAGAAACAGGAACTCGAGCAACTGCTTGATAAGCGTACGGTCATCGTGGAAAACGAACAACAACAACAAGCCGAACAAAACTACGCCCCCGAGCAAAGCGACACCGAAATGAAAGTTCCACTTAGCGTAGCAGCATTATCCGCCGAAGTTAGTGTCAAAGAAGTGGATAGTACAACGGCTGTACGCAGCGGCGATGAATTGCAAAGTGCAGATAAAAAGCAATATGCCGACAGTACATTGGAGTGCGATTTCGAAGCGCAGCTACGTGATGATACGGCAGCCTTAAATAGCAATGCTTTGCAGCGCGAAGAGGAGCTGATCGTGTACAAAGAGCGGCTGGAGAGGACACAAGACGATAATCTGCAGTTGCGCAACGAGATAGCGGCGCTGCTACTGAAATCCGGTACACAAGCGCAAACGCATATGGTGAAACAATTGCTAGCTTACGGCACCGTAGTGGTGGCAATTATTGTTTACTTTATCACAATGTATTTCTAAGTGCGGCCACATTTGCTGCGCCTTCTACACACGGTATCTGTCCAAAGGGTAAGCGATATGATACGTGGAGCGGAGAGACAAATGCAACAAATACAACAAAATGAATAAGTACGAAAGCTAAATTAAGGCATCAGAACAATACGAACAAATACAAAGTGGCAAATGTTAGAAAGCAAAATTTTTGGAAAAAGTTGCGTTTAATACTGCTGTACAATGTACATACTACTACTGGCTCGGCTACATACATGTTAAATGAGTTAAACAGTCAGCTTTTGCTGCTGGTGGCATAAGCTATACACATCTTACAATATGTGGAGTCAGCAATTAACAAAATATTAGTTCAAAAACTACAAAAAAATGAAAAACATTTTTCTACAACTGAAACAAAGCAACATTTTGAACTAATACAAGGCAACTGGCTAAATTTCTAGCATATTTGCTTGCTCAGTATACGTTCGTTACACACACTCATACAACACATTTAAAAATCCATAAAATAATGTGAAATAATTAGAACCATTACGAATTCTTGTAGATATTAGCAAACTTTTAGTTTGTAAACAAATCTAAATTGCCACAAAAAAAACGTATTACTAAGGTAAACGAATTAAGCTAATTAAACGCATATAAAAACAAACACCAATACATTTAAAAATATAAAATTAAAGCAAAATAAAATAATATTAAATATGTAATGTGTACAATGTATAATAGCTTTAATGATGACACACAGAAAAGCAAACATGCAAGCATAACCACAACGCCGAAAAATGTTATGCTTATTTACAACCATATACATACTCATCTATATACACGCTGTATGTATGTATATGAGTGTGCAAAAGTAATATGTACTGTGGTAGCAAAAAAAAATATTTATGATAAAAATGTACTGTATAAATTTGTGTGTGCATGTGTGCATTTAAATTAAGTGTGGCGTTTATTTCCAGCAACATATTTGAAATACAACTAAAAACGATAATTCGATAATTCTAAGCCCCACTCATCTCTGCTGCTTGCTTGGCTGTTACCTAATTGCGGCTGCATACACAATGCGTTGCAATTAAGCGAATATTGCATTTGTTTAAACTTAATTTAAATTATCGCATACGTAGACTCACAAAAAAAACATATAAGCCTATATGTGAATATATACATATAAATAGTAAACACGCGTACATTTTATATAGGAACACGCATTCGTAAATTCGCTATTTTGAAAACGTAACACAATCACAAAAATATATATGCTTATTCTATTATACTCTTACGGCGCTTATTTAACATTTACAATAACTTACATTCATATTTACATACTCGTATATACACATACACACAAATAAAATGTATATTATAATTTGCGTTACCAGCCAAAAAAAAAATAATAATAACAAAAACAACAGAATGTTGTACGAAAAATACGTTAATGTTTGATACATTGATTTCACATACATATATTACAAAGTACATAGCTAAAATTACAAAGAAATACCTAAACTCCAACGCAGTTCACGCACTAATTCCATTAATCGGTCTTCAACATTTCACCTTTGACAAAAACCAAGGTGTTAATGTGAGTTAATACTTTTCTATAATTCTACATTTGTTATGCTTCTCTTTATTTGCTAACTTGATATAGCCAAAATAAATTGTATTATTATTGAAAATCATTTTCTCCGACACCGCACGCCGGTTTCAGTACACTCATATTTCACTGGAAATTATATATTTCACAATTGTTTGTTAATTGCAAATTGCTGGTAATTTCTGTTGATTAATTATAAAAAACAGGAAATATATAACACCTGATCTGTTTTTGTTTATAAATTTTAGTCTGCTTTACACCAACGCGTAATATGTATGTATGTGTGCGTGTGAAGCAATGCAGCTGTTTATTTTAAAATTTTCAAAATGTGTGCTCTACATTAATTATTGATTATTATTATCTACTGCTATTATCATAATATTATTTAAATTGTTAGTTTTTAGTTGAAATTATTATCATAATTTGTAATATTATAATTTTATAAAACAAAAAAATGTAATATGCAGAAAAACAGGCGAAACATGTATGTAATATTATTTGAAAATCATTGCGTAAATTATGTAGTGTATTTTATATGCTATTAAATGCGATACACAAACAATCACGCATCTTATTTGAAAACGAAATACGAAATATAGAAGATATAGAAATCACGAATAAAAACAATCATAAAAATTTAATAAGCGACTGGTTGTATTCTTTACTTAAATAACACAAAAATATGTATGTTGGTGAATTTAACAATTCACAACCGCTGCTTGTGATAAACAGCTTGTAATTAATTAGTATATTTTCACATATGTAAAGAAGAAAGCAAGCATGCGGAATTTCCCGCAAATTTACAAAATCACATTCTTAAAGTTCATACAAATGTATGTACTATCTGGCTAGACACTACGTCGTTGTATATTAATGCTAATTACCTTTGCTCATTTCCTTGCCGATGCCTGTTGCATAGTTGGTGTCGGTCAAAGTTGGCAGCGTATCAAACCTAACCCAAAGTGATGGTAATTGCGTCGCATGTAAGTAGCATATGCATTTTATATATATGTTTTTTGTTATTACTTAATTCTGTGAAATATATTGTTTACCTCAAATCAGAGAAACTTAAGCAGAAACTTGCACATGGGTATGCATTAAAATAAAGATACTTGAGAGGAATACAAATCTGCATGCAACTCACACTATTGAATATGCGGTTTTTTTAATATTAGCGTGATTGTTTATGAAACGCTTCTTGTTGCTTTTGTTTTATTTCTGAATGTGTTTAAATATGCAAACAATATAAAATAATTGCAGTTAACAGTAAATAGTAATTAATTGAAATGATAGTCACGTAACAATTGGCGAATAATTGCAATTTAAAAATGGCAGCAATTGGACGTTGCTCGTGCGTGTGTGTGTGTAAAACCTTTAGTACCACAGCTATTGACGGAATGTGCTAGGTATATCTTGGCAAAAACTGCAATTAATATCGCACTGTAAATTATAACAAATGTTAACAAAATACAATTTCATATAAGAAAAGTCTTTAACTCATTAAGCAATTTCCTTTTTGATGTAAAGAATATCCGTTTCCGGGAGTCAAACTTATAATTCGTATATTATAGCAATAACCCAATTAGTATGAGACAAATTAGAAGAAAAATTTAAGCGCATTGAGTACATTTATTTTTCTTATTTTATAAATATTAACTAAGTTCTTTCCAAGTAAATTTAATATCAGTTTAATATAAAACAATAATATCTTCGATAAATTATCGGCACAGAGATTGCCATTCACAATAGTGTTGCATATGAAATTAACTATGATATCATTTTATCTCAAAACTTGTTGAAAACCCATAACATTAGACACAAATATTACTAATTGTTTTATAAATGTATCATTTTCTATTCTGTATAAAAAATTAGCACAAAAATTTAGTTTGCTTGAAGCAACTCTGTCAAGTTAGGGTGTGAGATTTTTGTTTCATGAAAAATTCACTAATTACTCTTCTTCTTCTTACTCATTTTGACTACTTTGTGCATTGCTCTGTCATCGGTTCAATTGTGAGTTGTCAGTTTCGTTTTTTCTCTGATGTGTGCGAGTGCTTATTGCCAAAGATGACATGATACGAAACTCTCTCATTTTTCCTCAAACCGAATTCCCTGATCTCTCATTTTAAGTTGGTAGCAATGCGAGTTGAAGGAATTTTTGACAGAAAAGGCGGGATGCCAGAAGTAATACCGGTAAAAGTATATGACAAAATCAGTGCGAAATATAATTTTAGGGAAATACACTGATAATATTAAATTGTGTGAAACTATTTTTTTGCTATTATTTGTTACAAATGGCATCTAATATATCAAACGACATCATTATATTTAATATATTATATATTTTATGTTAATAAATTAATATAAAAAATCATGTTTTTATTTTCTTAATTATTTATAATTAGTATATAAGTATATATAAGTTAGTATATATATGATATAGGTCTAATAGGGAACAGAGCATTTAAAAATAATATCTAAAAGTTAAAATACCCAAAAGTTATTTCTAAAATGCCCAATTTATTTTTTACATAGTGGGAACATTGTCAAATGTTATAAAAAATGTGGATTTTTACAGCGCTCTCTCAGAATAAAGAGTTTCGTATCATGTCATCTTTGCTTATTGCGACGAATTTGCTACATATTTTTTAGATTTGTGCATTTTATGTATTTAAACAACCAATAAGTGAAATAAATCAATGTGTACTGTCTTCCGGTGATGGACTAAAATTTTACGAAAAAGAACACAACATATATATATGTTAATATATTTGTGTTGTGCGTTTATCAGCAACGTACATAGATGGGCGTGTGATCAGCCAACCTGCCTTCGTTTTGTGCTTAAGTGCTTATGTGTGAGTGTTCAGCTTGAACTTTTGTGTTAAATGAAAAGCCGTAATTTTAATGCAATGCACTAATTGCGAATGTGTTGCAATATATTGTAGAAATTTAAAACAGAAGCTAAAGTATTTTGTTCTACGGAAGTAAAAAAGAATATTGTTCTAATTACAAATACGGCAAATTGCAATTGCAATTGGAATGTAAATTTGTAGGGGGAAAAGGAACAGGAAAACCGACAATAAGTTGGAATAGGAATAGAAAAAATGGAAGGGAAAAGAGTGGAGCAAACAGTGGCAGTAACTAACGAACAAAAACTTCTTCAGTTCAAGGGTTGCCAACTGAAAACCGCTAGAACAGTTAAAATCGATTGTTAATGTTCTATAATTAAATTTTTGTTTATTTATTTTAAATGTTGGGAAATTATTGAGACTAATTATTTGCTTTTTTAATACGCTCTGAATTTGAATTACATTACTTTCACTATACATGTAAATGCAGCTATTGAAGTCATATTGTAATAATTTAGTATAATGTTATATTTTTCTAAATATTTAAAAATCGCGTAAATTTATAATTCATTTGTTAATTTCTTTAACCTCAATTTCATGTGAAATTTGTGTTATCTACAGACGTAACCTATGTCATTCTAATTGGTTTACCGTACCCAAAAATACCAACAAACTAATAACGTTGCTAATACTATTACTATTGCTATGTGCATTAAGAATTAGCATCCAAATATATTTGGTAAAGGTAATTCGGAAAAAATAAAAATTACCAACGGATTACGACAACAACAGCGAAATAGACAACAACCACCATATTCCTGATTGCTTACGATATAAATTTCCGCTTACGCCGGTGAAAAAATAATCAATGAGGTAAGTTATTTTGAAATGTCAACTATAATAATAATTTAAAAGAAAAGTGTTATAATATAATAAATTAGTATATAATAATGTTACAGCTTATTTATTCTCTACATTTCAATTAGCGCTTTGTGCCTACCTCAAATCAGTTTTTATTTGAATAACCTAAATAAATTGAACAAAGACGATAATTTTAAGAATTTGTCGGCATTTACTTAACTCTGTATTTCTCTCGAATTTCAAATGCTTCGGGCAGTTAACGACAACGCTAACTGGTTGTAAGTTCTTTTTTTGGTTACTGCAAACCTGATGAAACAATAAACTTAAATAGTTGTGTATTCTTTAAGACTCTTTGCTATATGAGTGAATGTATACATATGTATTTGTCTTTTTATGAAATACACATGCATATGTAGATACGTACGTGTGTAGAATTATGATTTTGCAATAAAATGTTATTTGCAAATTTTTATGGAAATACAAAAACCTTTTACTGGAATAAAAATGTAAAGAAGTAAATGTAAATATGAATTTACTTATACAACGGTATTTTACATATTATAATTAACGTTGTTACTGCATATTAATTACTACCATGTTCAATTTAAATTCCAATGTAAAGACATATGTATGTATGTATATTCATATACATCTAACTAACATTAATGATAATACTATTTATAATTAGTAATACATGTGCATATGTATCTACATTTGAATCCATATGTATTTGTTTTTGGTTTCCTTTCAATTTTTTAACTTACCATGCGCTGAGCTTATAAAGCATGTGATGATTCATAGCAAACTCGTGTGCACACAAGTACATATGTATATACAATTACTTTTAGATTCTCATATTGAAGCACGAACTGTTAGTTACTTAGATATACAGATACCTACAAATGTATATAATTGCTTTTGTAGTATTCTCTGCTCATTTATCACTTCATGTGTATTCACATTTTGCAAAAATTCTGTTGTTGTTTTCGCTGCTGTCATAATAATGATAACTTGATAACTAGTAAAATTTCTGTTGACTTTGATTTAATATTTTAATATAATATATGACATATTTCTTGGTGACTGAAATGCTGCAAGAAGAAAAAACCGGTCGAAATTTAACATTTGTTTTAGATCTTGCATAATCTGCGTTGAATTAATGCATAAAAATTAATATTATATTAATTTCCCTATATGTACATATGTTCGGCTATGCTTTCTTATATTTAAAAGCCATATTGTTTATTTAACAACCACGTTAGTGCTTATCAGAAGCGCTGTATACCTATGTACATATAGATAATTGCCGTTAAGCTTTTGTGTTTGTGTGCACAATTATTTTTAATTACAATTTCATTCGTGCTACTGAATTTTTTTTAATAAACTTTCCCCACGATCACTGGAATGTCTATGGGCTTATAGGCAAAGAAATATTAAATGAAGCAAACAAGAGTACATTAAACCTTTCAGTCGACTCATAAATAAATACATATGTAGTGTTGTATATATCTAAATATGTTCATAAGTAAATAAATGGATATGTATAAGCGCAGAATCAATTTGCTAGGCATATTTTTATAATTGGCATTATTAGAATCAATTTGAGACAATAATGTGTGAGTTATTTTGTATGTATGTACATACGAACACCACAAATGTTGGGGAAAATCCGTTTATTTATGGCATTTAGAAATATTGTATAAATCATCGAAAATGAAATTAAAAGTTCAACCGAAATCGCAAAACTAAAAATGAAAAAAAAAAATAAATAAATCACCCGCCATCAGTTCGAATGTTTATAATTGACCGGCTTGCCAAAAATATACCATAAAATACGTAATTTCAAATTGAATTAAAAATAAACAATTGAATGCATGAAAATTTTTGCCAGACTCAATAGCACAACCGCCCACCAATCGACGTCAGAGTCGCCACCAGCCTTTCTTGTTAGGGCAGTGCCACACGTAGATTTGGCAATTTGCCGGCAAATAAACACTATTGTTGCGAGCAGCGGTTTGGTTAGCTAGATATAGCTTTGTATTGTATATTTATGTATATAGTAGAGGCGTGACAAGCCCAATCAGAAAATTCGATGACTTATTACACGTGAAATTTCTTGTATAAAACTTTTTGGTAAAGTAATTTTTTTTATTTAATTTTTTTTTTTAATTAATTTTTTTTTTTAATTAATTTTTTTTTATTTAATGTATTTTTTTTTTTATTTATTAATTTCATTTTTTTATTAAATTTTTTTTTTATTTTATTTAATATTTTTCTTTTATTTCAATTAAATTTTTTAATTAATATTTTTATTGTATTTATTTTAATATTTTTTTACACATCTTTCCGTTATTATTTCATATTAATTTCTAATTTCAATTAATAATTAATATTTTTTTTTTAATTTTCTAATATTTTTAATGAAGTTAAGTCGTTATTTCCATATTAAACACTTTCCTACAAAGACATTCAGTTATTAAGTCATCCTCCGTATAATGACACAGACCGAAAGAAATGTAATGAACCCGCAGCAACAACAAACTTTTCATAGTATAAATGCAATCATCATTATCAGCGCATCGCTTAGCCGATACAGATCACAGACGGTTTGGCAGATGGGCTGTTGAACGGTTGAGTGTGTGTGTTGTTTGTGAGTTCACTGGCTTATAGAGGCTTGCTCGTTTTTGTTGTTGTTTGATTGGCGGTGGCGTGTCTGTTTGACCGCCTACACAAAATTCATAAAAACGATTGCAATACTCGTTTGCGCTCACACTTTCACTCATACTAGTGTATGTATGTACATATGTAATGCAAATAATTTTCAATTTATCCCTAGATTAATTTCAATTATTCGCGTTTTTATAATTAAAATAATGTATCAGTGCAGTAGATCAAAATTTTATGGAAGAATAGTTTAAAAAATATGTACCGACATATTCTTGCCAAATATTTATTTTTCCTTCTTACGTTTCATTACGCATATACCACATTGTCCTAATTCGTAAATCGCGTGCCTTAAATGTAAGTAAATATGTACGCATTATAAAATTTGCATATTTATGGTTTTGTTTGCTTTCATGTAGTTTTTTTTGTTTTGTTTTCGGATATTGCTGTTATGGTAATGTAATTTATTTGCCCCTTTGGCAGTTACTTTTATTGCTATGTATATTTTGTATATAAGACTCCTTTTGATTCTGTTTTAATAATTTTATACTTACATTCATACTGAAAACTAAAAAAAAATCGTATTTTTTCAATACATAAAATAAAATTTGATAAAATCATTTTAAAGTGAAATCGAAAAAAAATAAGGTTCCAATAACCGGCGTATATGTTATAGAAATCTAGCGAGGTTTAGTGATGGACACCAGCGAACCAGCGGGGCATAATGACATTCCAATCTTTTGAAAAGATAATCGAAGAGAATTTTTGAAATTTTAACAACAAAAATTTGTTATAATTTTAAAGAAATTACAAAAATGAAAAACATATTCCATAATCCACTCTATACTTATGTAGATATTAGAATATAACTCAAATTAGCCAGTAATTTAAATATTTTGCGAAGAAGAAAAACTAAATTTTATTGTTTTGAATTTGTGTATAGCCTTTTTTAAATATATTATATCTCACATTTTTTCTCATGTGAATATTTTTATTTTTACTTCGGCCAGACAATGCACATCATATGATGGCATTTTTGCACATAATATATACATACAGCTGTGTTCAAAATAATAATAGTGCTAAGAAGTCAATATTTGAATTTGTTATAAAAAGTTGTTGATTTTTTTCTGTGTTGGAATTGGGTACGAACATAACAGAAACATTAATTTTACATATTATATGGCTTTTAATAATATAAAACCGTTACATTTTTCTATAACGATAAAAACTGAAATATGTTCAACAAAATAGTAGTATTTCACATCTGTTTTAAAAAATTATCTGAAACATAGGTAAATCAAAAAATGATGAATAAATACAAAGAAATGGGGTTCAGTATTTAGTCGTAAAGCTCCTATTATATAAATATAATAGGCCTTGACTAGGCCTTCATAACGGGTTTTAGGTATTTCTTCCCAAGAATCCTTCACCATTACACAAAGTTCGGGATTATTGCCTGGTTTGGCTTTTCTGAATATCATCCCATAGGTTATCTATGAAATTGAGGTCGGACCATTACGCAGGCAAAGGCATTGCCTTAAAAGCTTTGATACGAAACCACTCCTTGGCTAGCCGACTTGTATGTTATGGGTCATTATCCTACTGGAAGACCCAAGTCAGAGGTATTTTGTTTTACTTTCATCTGTGCATAATATATTTCGTCTCATTTTCAATTTCAATGATAAGACTTTAACACACGCACTATTATTATTTTGAACGCAACCGTAAATATGTGCATACTTACCTAAGTATGTTCGTAGGTAGATGCGTCTGTCAAGCGTATAAGCTCATCAACCAACTTCAGCTTCAACGCCCTCGCCGCTTCAATGATATTGAGATCAGATTTCAAATGTCAGCAATGTGGGTATTGTTGTCAACAGTTACCTTGTTACTGTTGGTGTTGCTAACTTTGTGGCAATATGGTTTATTATTAGCAACAACTGTTATTTTTACCGTTATATTCGCAATGACTACGTGTTGCTATAAGCATGTTGTGCGAAAAAGTTTCATTTATACTATAAAAAACCAACAACGCTTCACCCAATATCATATTTTCCCTGCTAGTTGTCAACTTTCATTGATGTCTCGCTGTAGCGGGCGTCAGTCGTTTCAGTTAACAAAATAAATAAAAAAATATATACAATGAAATATGAATATGCAGTGTCAAAGTTTTTTAAACAGCAGCTGTTCGTCATATCAACGCCTTGGTGCTGATCGTATGTGTTGATGACGCTTCAACAAAACGCTGATAGCGAAACCTCATAGTGATCTTTGAAGGCGAAGGAGTGCTCATATAAAAGTTTATTTAGTTAGGTTAAGGTTTTATTTATTGTATGTATGTATGTAATTAAGTATATCCTGTTTTATAATAATTGCTGTAGTTTCGTGATTATACAACGTCTTTGGATTTCTACTTTGTTTAGCTTGTATTTCTTAATTTCTCACTGTTTTGCACATTTTAAGCTCGTCTCTTCCAGGTAACACCTTTTGCTGGTACCTAAATGGTGCTCACTATAAATTTGCAAATTGGTTTCTTTTGCTTTGTTTTACTTATATTTCGCAAATAAGGTCATTTTGTCGAACGTAAAAAGCGCATCAAAACTGTTAACCTTGTGGGAAGTAGAAAGTTAAAGATTCACACAAAATTTTCCATTACGAAATTAATGTTGTTATTGTGTTTGCAACAGCTCTATATTATTAAGATTTTTATGAGAATATTTTCGTTAAATAAAAAAGCTTAACTTAAGGGGGTCATCGCATATGACGGCCTGTTTTTTAATGATTTTTTAGATTTTTTTCTACGACCAGTAAATAGATACATCCTTAAGTTTATTGTCATTTATTAACATATATTTCGACAATATAAATATAAGTTTAAGGGGTTTACATGGGTTTCGTGGATTCAAAAAATCGATTTTTTGTTTTTTGGCTTATTAATTTCTACAAAATCTCAAGAATATTGTTGTAAATCATTTCAAGTCGATCCGAATAATAGTTTTGGAGATACAGCCTTGGGAAGGTGTGTGCTCCAAGTCAAGTACTATTGTTAATCAAAACTTTAAACGCGTTTTTCTTGGAACCATGTTTTCAAAGTCGGTTGTCAAATTTTCTCGAAAACTATTCAACTGATCTCGATGAAATTTTGAACAGGTGTTTGAGACACAATTTACTCGTGCTTGAACGAAGGATTTTATTTTTTTTTTTCAATTACAACTATTTAAAAAAAAAAAACCAAATTGTCAAGCAAATTTGACCGCGGACGCGGACGAAACTTTTTCCAAAGGAGTCAGCGGAAATGACGTCGCATGGGAGGTGTTTTACTTTTTTTTTGAAAATTTCAGAAAGTATTCTTTAAATATATATATATAAGACAGAAAAAAGTTTGAATTAAATAAATAATTGTACATGAAAAAGAAATATTTAAAATAGGTAATTTTTTACGCGACAAAACCCAAAAATATAACCAAAAATTCGACTGCGAATTTTGCGTTTTTTTTTTAGTTTTCTGCCATAAGTTTTTGGAATTTCTGGTTAATAATAGAGAGTTCTATGCGTGCTGAGTGCACCCAAGAGATTTTTTGAGATATAATGTAGGAAAGTTTGAAAAAAAAAATTTTCGACCTCATCACATGGGATGAAGGTGGGTCTTAAGTGTGAAAATATATTTCTTATAAATGCATACATAAATACTGGTGTAACACACTAAATAATAGATCAGTGTGAAAATGAGTAGGAATCGAAAGTTAGGAACGCGCTACAGCCTGTGCAAACAACATATGCAATATGCAGACTATTTCGTGAGTGAAAAGTGAAAGTAGGATGGAATATAATAGATAGGATAAACTGTATAGCAAAATTACACAAAAGACTGCTGCTAATAAATTGGTGAATATTCATAATAAAAATGTAAAAAAAAAACAAACAATTATATACATATATACAGTATTGCCTCGTTAACACATACTCTCAGTTATTTGCGTCACGTGATCCGTGAAAGTAAAATATTTTATACAAAATACAAGCAATTTGACTGTTAACTTGAGTTAATTGGTTGCTCGGCATAGTGGACAAAAATGTGTGTTATCGAAGAAAATAATTGCGATTGTGAAAAAATATTCTTAAAATACCACACTAAATAAGATTGTATTCAACAAAGTTATTAAAATATTTAAGTAACATTAAAAAATAATTCTCAAATACTCGGTATTCTATTAATTGACCGAACTGCACGTGTATCGTCTAGTTGATTTCACATTAATTGAAAAAATAATTTGTTTTTGCTAATTTCATAGTGCAATTAAGCCAGAGAATACTGCATTAGTAAATCGCATCGCGTGTATATACGCAACAGCCAACTCACAAGACTTATTTGCACAAACTCGATCACTCGGATACGTGTGTGCATGTACATAATTGCGTATAATAGAGTCTGCGTGTATTGAATTGCCTTACATTAGTATCTATAGCGCCGATATTCATGAATGCGCAACGAACAGCTTGCGAAAGGTAAACACAAACAGCTGTTTGACAAGCGCAAACCGTTAGCTTCTTAGGTTGCCTACATATTTGCGCTTACTTACATTATATATATTTAAATATTTATAGATGTATATACACGCTATTTATAAATATAAATGTACGTATGCATGTGTAAGTGCATAAATAAATACATATGGTTTTGCATCATGTTGCCAATTTTGTAGAAAAAATAAAATAAAGGTGGTGTGGTGTTCATGCCAGCGCCAATACAGATCACTGCACTTCAGTGGAATGCAGTCTGGCAGAGCAGAGTGGCAAGAAAAAAATGTAAAACGTGCAATAAAAAATAATCACTTGAAAACACGTCACGCAATGTGTACGACTATAGCAACAACGCTATAAAAATAACACTCACACACAATACATATTAAAAGTGACGTGTAGTCATTTATGCTTTTTTGTTTTTATTTTTTATTTTTTCAAGACAATATGTAGCTGATTGTAACGCTGACTATGGCACGCAATCATTGCCACTTGCTTAAGCAGACCAGGTAGCGTTGCACTGCCCATCCCCTGTACTACTATCAATGTTGCATATAAACGCATTTGAATGCACACACACCATACGCATTGACTGTTGACTTACGCTTAGAAAAAATAAAAAAAAAAACTAAGAAATTCCTATGACAGCTCATACGTTACGTTGGCCCACGTCTGTTTTGTTTTTGCGTCCCCACACACATAAATACATACATCTGTTGTTGACTCTTCGGTGGTACACCTTTTCTGGTTTCGTCACATACAAAATGATTGTCAGATTTTTATTTTGCGTTGGATTTATCTGCATGCGTTTACTTTGTTTTCACTGCATTTTCTTTATATCACCACGCACGCTTGCAACAACAACTGCAATGTCATATTACTCATCCACAAAATAAAAATATAAACAACAAATGTGCTTGACAAGTGGTTTGACTTGTAGGCTATTACATAAAAGTCATATGATGACACATTGATTGTCTTACATTTATAACTCGAAATGTCAAAAAACTAATATTCATTATCATGAGCACATTAGAGTTGTATGTATATACATAAATTCTTATTTCTTGTTATTATTGTTTAACAAAATTGTAATTAAAACTTTTTAAAATAAAATTGTGTAAAAAATTGTTTAAACATATTTAATTTATCGACAAAAAAGAACGCCCTCTTAAAAATGAGAATTTTCAGTAATTTTTTGCTACTACTAAATCATGTTATTTTACACAATGCTTTGACTTGAAGTCACGAAAATTTGAAAACAAATTATATATTCCAAAGTTATAGCTATTTCTGTTGACTCAGTTCCAAATAAAGGTCATTGCGGTGACAATCTGAAGTCCTTGGAAAATTAATTTTTTTTCACAAAAAATTAACAAAATGGCGGCCTCAGGAATTTTTTTCCAGATTTTCTGTTAAAATCAACAGTTGATTGGTTTTAAGAATCGAAATTTTTGAAAAAAAGCTTCGATCAGGCCTAGGATTATTATGTATTCTAAAAGCTGTATAAATTTTAATGAAATCTACTGAGCGGTTTTCGAGTTACAGTTGTGACCAGTTCAAAAAACATAGTTTTGAGACGAACGCATTTAAAGTTTCACCCGAGCGTTTTGGAGTGCCCGAGCGCTCTTTATTATTTGTCGAATGACTCGAAAAGTAATTATCGGATCAATTTCAAATTTTCAGAGAATATTTTTAAGACATTACACTTAAGGAAAATGCAAATGCAAAAATGGTTTTTTTCAAAATCCTAACTAGCCCTTAAGAAAATAATAATAATTTATATGAATTAAAATATGTCAGTAATATGTCAGGTCTACAACTTTGCTTCCGCCGTTTTTTTGTAAATTTAAGTTTTTTTGTATAAAAACGGTTACAAATGTCGATGAGCCTCAGATGCACCTTTCTTGGAATTAAAAAAGATAAGCAAAATTTCCCGCAAATGTCGAGAATTCGGCTCAAAAAGTGACATTTTCAGTTGAGAATATGTTTCGGATGCAAACAGATCTCTACAAATATTTTGTTGGGTTAATATTGACACACATGTCCAAGATCGATATACCCTAGAGACATCTATTGGAAAACAGCGGAAGCAAAGTTGTAGACCTAAATTATTATATTGATCCTCAAATTCGATCAAAATTACTAATTTTTTACACAATAATTGAAGATGTTAAATGTGGTCACAAATAATATGAAGGAATGTTACCGAGCGTACAGCCCTTAGGCGGTTGAACATCCGTTGCCCTTCTGCTTACGTAAAACCGACTGAGCGACATGTCAAAATCATCTCCAATCTGTTCAAAGGTAATACAGAGTAAAGGTAATACCGTTGAAGTTCCCAAACTCGAAGTTCTCCATAACTTGAACTCTTGAATAGGCATTAGAAGTCACATTTCATACAAATCACTCGGAAACTCGAAGTCTCTCTAACTCAAAGAGTTTTTGTGGACTATGCTGATCCGAGTTATGGAAGTTCAAGATATCTCTTAAAAACAAAATAACTACATTTTGGATTCAAAATTTCTAAAATCTGCGAATTTATAAATGTTTTGAAAAAAAATTAACTTTATTACATGCAATTGTTTTTTAATCTTTAAACTACTATTTTAGTTTTTAATAAATTTTATATAATAATTATTATTTTTCTTTATTTTAATTTTTATTTAATTTATTTATATTTTTTTATTTAATTTATTTTTTTTTTATTTAATTTATATGTTTTTTTAATTTAATTTATTTTTTTTTAATTTAATTTATATTTTTTTAATTTATATTAAAAAAAAGGTGTATGATTTTTTTTTATAAATATGTACGTTGACATGTGTAATTAGTTCAAATATTTGCATATAACTCAAAGTGAATTATATTCTCGTCACATATTCATTCATTAAAAGCTTTCATTATTTACATATGCATTATAAAACTTTCTCATGTTGGTGAACAAATGTTTTTTTTTTTCATTATAAGTAGCTATCGCTGCTACTATATGCATACTTAAGTATATGTAAGTAAATACAAATGTACATGTATTCATATGTGCGATTGTGTATATTTTTTCATATGCATCAAATATAACATAGCTAGCAGCTGTTTCGCATTACTTTAACTCTCACGACGTCTAAATTATTGGCTATTTAACATGAACTTTTATACATTATGGAAACAAAAATATACGATACAAACTTCAAGTACTGGTGGGGCAAAAAATCATACCTTAAATAAGTTATGATTTCATCAGCATTAGCTCAGTGCTTGCCTGCCTTTCGCTTAGTTGTCTGGTTGGGTATATACCTTTCTCCCATCACTTAGTGATGCACTGACTACGCTGTCACTTGTTGTGATACAGCATGGCTCTAATGATTTTGGCACGTGATATAGAAAGTCGTTAGATTTTTTTATGACTTCACTTTTGGCTCATTCTTTTTCGTTTTGGCTGGGAAATTCGTTGAAGTGGATTTTTTTTTTTAAATTTCACCTCAAGAGTTATTTAGGTTACTACATATAGTATGTAAGTATGTGTATATTTAATGAAATATACTATAGTATATAAGAATCTCAGTACCTTTTTTCAAAATTTGACTACTGCATTAAGCATAAATTAAACGAGAAATGTACATACATAAATCTTCTCCAACATATTCGTGTCGCCACAAGCATGAGTTCGATGATTTTTGAAGTGGTTTGCTGCACAAAGCACTCAGATGCTAAGTACTTACATACGTTTGCTTTTAAAGCATAAATAGTAGCAGTAAAAATAAAAACAAAAAAAAATGATTTACCTTAGCACAAAAATGACCAAAGAGAAAGAAATGTACCTCAAGTACGCACATACAACATACATACATAATATTTTACGTATTGCTCATGGGTATAATTTACATTTACTTTGCGCTCATTTCTCTTAGCACCTTTCTTTTACCACTTGGGTAAATGCAAAACCTGCGCTACGCGCTAGTCAGATTGACTAAAAATCGTGCGCTCTGCTTGTTCAACGGTTAGAACAATAGCAATGAGTGTGCCTGCAAAAATGCCACACAAACACACCCTGAATCCGCCGCATTAAGCACAGTCAATCATTCATTCAGGCATTCTATGTGCTACTTTCGGCTAATGTCGTTGCAACACAACGAATAAGTGCAAAATACTATAGGGGAAAAGCTTAAGAATTCATTGAACTTTGACGCTAAAATTATGGTAACAAATCATAGCGCCGCAGCGAAAATGGGCTTAAAGGAAAAATAAAAAAAAATAAATAAAAATAAAAAAATAATACAAAAAAACCTATTAAAACCAGTAATGTACCGTAATTTTTACAAAAAGTGCATTTCCCGTGATATTTGCCAGTTGCATTTAACGAAGTTCATTTGGAAGAAAAATCAATAATGACATTTCTTGTTTACCGTTTGCTGAAATGGCAAATTAAGTAAATGCATATTACACACATAAATCCATGTTGGTAAATAACGGAAATAGATAAAAAGTTAAATTGCTTACTTTGATAATTTTTTATTATTGCCATTTGCGCCATAATTGAAATATAAAAAAAGTGACGTAGTCATTGATTTTCGCCGCAACCATGAATATTGCGAATTAATTAAATTACAACCGTGGGTAATTGTTTATTAGCAGGTCCTTAGTGTAATGCAATTTATGCAATGGGAGTTTGTTGAGGTTTTTATCTATAAATGCAGTTGTTGATTGCAAAACTAATATTCTTTGTAGTCTAAAGTTTAAAAAATATTGTCGTAATAGATTTTAGGTTGACATTTCGTTAGGTTAGGTTTCAGTTAGTTTAAGTGATTGTCAATTGACGCACCTGGGCCTTTAGGAGGTCCATTGTGACACCACCGGGACTGCGATCTCCTCACACTATTAAGCCCTCTTTGAACCACCCTGTGGTCTTTATAAAATGAAATAATTCATATAATTTGATAATAATTGAACATAATTTTCGCCCACATCATCGAGGAAACAGAGACTACATCCGCATAGAAGATGTGTTATAGTTTCTTCTTCTTCTATTTGTTGGCAGATTATGCAGTAATGCAGGATTGAAACTATTAATTGCCTATCGTATCTTATCTTCTGATACTATATTTATTTCCTACATTAACCCATGGCTCCTGAATGAGAATAAAGTCAGACCGATCAGTTGACATGCGATTAAAAATCCTCTTGAGAATCGCTTAAAAGCTCTTTCTCGTTATATATTTTAGAGATCCTGTCCACTAGTTTAGATCCGGAGGAGCACTCACCTTGTTCATAGCGCCGGCATCCGATTTTCATGTTTTCACTTTGACCTTAGGGAAGCCATAATTAATTTCACCACCACTTTCGTTCAGCGATTCAATCGAGTCACTCGTTAGCTTCTCCCACTTTCGCTATAGCGGTTTTGTAGAGCTAGACCGATCGCTCGTCGTCACAATCTACTATTTTGATCTGGACCTGTTACAAACCGACATCTGTGCTTGATGGCGGTGGACTTGAATTGCTTAATATCACTTCCAGAGCCACGTTACCCAGCGCACTCATTTCCATTGGATTCTGGGGATTCTGTCTTCGGGATCTCCCTCATCCAGAACACGGGCGGTTCCGGGCAACATCTTATGTATTAAGATATATTATTAGATTTTCGTGAATGTTTTCTTCAAGATTTCGAAATGGAGTATTTTATAAGTTTAATTTGTGGTACGAAGTGTTACTTTTAGTAGTTTAGCTTCGCTTTACATTTGCATACACGATTTCCAATTAGCCATCTTACCAGTAGCTATAATTGTATATTAATATAACTTTATCTTCACGTGCATATATACACCTACCTACAACCACGTATCTATGTCTGCATGTATATAGACAGAGCTTGTCAGCAACTGATAAACTTTGCCATTAAACCGATAATTATTTTTGGTTAATACTCTATGGCATACCTTTCAACTTGTTTACCGAATACCTGTTTATACGGTGGTTATTTTGTAAACACAAATTCTTAATTTGGCAGAAATGCTGCCAGTATTCGTTGTAGTGATTACGATAAGCTAAGCTTATTTCATTAGTGATTATTGTATTACGAAAATGTGATAGAGATAATGGGATTTATCTGCAATAAATAATAAATGTTATATATTCTCGTTCTAAATACAGTTTTACTATATATAATTATACTCTACATCGGTTTAGCCAAACGTTCTACAAAGCGATTTACGCTTTATGTATGACTTACCTAACTTACCACTGATGGTCAACCGCAAATAATAATTTGGATGAAGAAAGAGGAAATAAACAAGAAACAAGTTTCAATTTCTACAACCACAAAGACAAGAATCGGAGTGCGTTTATTTTTCTTTCATGTGTCGCGTTGACATGCAACCAAAAAAAAAATGTTAACAGATGCTGATGTGGAGATATATCAAAGTAGACTAAGGTTACGGCAGCAGGTCCAGTCATCATCAGCGCTCGACGACTTTCATCCATAGATACGTACGCATATAACGCATATCAGTAATGTACATACATATGTACCCATAAATATATCCATATATCAAGGCCAATGTCTACGAAATTGCCTTCACATATACTGCCAAACATTCCCACAATGTAATCTACAATTTGTGTTGACAAACTTGTAGATGCTCCAACCAGACAGTTGCATAGGACAGACAGTCCAACAGCCAGACGGTATAAAGAAATTGACATACCAATACGTTTATCTCCACTGGTAGGATTACCGACTCTACTTGGCGCATTGCTTTGTCTTCATGCGGCTTTTGTTTTACCAAAAAAGGAAGTATCAGCATTTAAAGCTTTGTCGTGCACAAGAAAATAGCTATGTACATATGTATGTATGTTTATAAATGAAAAGCACCGCTAGACAGGCGGTAGGCGGTATGAGAGTGTATACTTATATTAGCGTCATAGCTGTCATGTCTTTACAAAACAAATAAAAACCACACATATTTTTGTAACGAATATAAATACCCATTCAGTCAAAAGCAGACATTCACCGTGTCGTTTCGTCTATGGAAAAGCTACCAATGTCGTATGCATTTGCTCCACTCTCAGCAGCTGTCCAATAGGTTTATGAGTTTGCGTTGCAAGCGTGTTGAAAACAATTCGTTTTCGGTAAATGCTGAGCTATTTAGTGTGCAACATAAACGTGACATCCCATCAACTTTGTATTTGCTGCACGCTATGTGACATGTCAGTCGTAAAAAATACATATTTGAGTATATATAAGTACATATACATACATTGTTGCATCCAACAACTGGTCTTTTGTCGCATTTCATTTTCTTTTCATCTTTATTTTTATTATTTCTACTTTTTTATTACACATTTCTTCTTTTGTTTGCGTTGAGCAAAGTTGGACTCTTCTGTAATTTATTTTTAACCACCATGACATTCTTATCGTCTTCCGTTTTCGGTTTCCTCATTTTCCAATGTCCTTTCGTTTAAAATTCATAATTTTATATATATGTATATATACTTCCGGATATACTATGTACATATGTGGTCAGTGAAACAGATGCCAATTTTTAAGGTTAGGTTGGAGTATTTTGGGTATACTCAATATATATTGTCAATTGTATAAAATTAAAATATTTTTTAGAAATAAAAAATATTGTTTTTTATTTTTTAATGGTAATCTCTTAAAAAATGTTAAACCTTTTAATACATGAAAATAATTAAATTTGTAAAAAAAATTATATTTCCTAAAAAAATATAACCTTATCTATGAAAATATGTACAATACACCTAGTGTATACTGTTAATTTGTACATAACTTTAAGTATACTGTTGTGTCGTGCGTTACTTTCTCATGCAAAACACACTTCAGAAGCTGAAGGCAGAAGATGTGCTTGGAATTTAAAATTAACTTCCTCTTATATGCATTGGTACTTCTGGTAAATTTGTCTGGAATCTCTTTCCACTTTCTAACCTACATATTATGTTTACCTATGCGTGTTTCTTATTCTGTGTATGTATCTTCTTGTTTTTATTGTATGCCACACTCACTGCGGGAATATGAATTACCTGAGGGTTTAGCGTTAAGTTGTGGCGTACAAAATGAAATATCATTTTCTCAGACATGCTTCTGGGTAATGTTGTGTATGTGTGTATAAGTATGGAAGCGTGGCTTTAATTTAATTCTGTTAGTAAGTTAAAGATTTACTTTTTTATGTAAGGAAATACTAATGTTCTTGCATTAGACAGTTTATGTTGGAGAAATTTTAACTCTAGAAATAAGAATGTTCTCTTTTAGTCATATAATAACACAGTACAACACTCAGCTGTGTATTGGACCAAACTAATGTCCAGGAGTTATAAGAGGTCCAGTATTTTTCGATATACGTATGCATTTTTTATTTTTTTCGAAGATCAAACTTTGACTCTTTTTTTTTTTTTATTTTTAAATTCCTATATCCTAGATTTAATAATAATTTTTTTTTAAAAAGTCCTTTTTTCGAACTTCGAATCCAAATATTTCGATTTTGGAGGCTAACTTCGAAAGTCAGGGAATACTATTTTTTTACTTATGACTCAATCTCCTCGAAAAATTTAGTTTGGTTCAATACCCCGTAAAAAAGGACAAGTAAGTACAGTAAAAGCTCCTTATTCGCGCTTCCTTTATTCGCGTTTTCACTATTCGCGGATTAAAAAAATGAGACCCAATTTCTATATTCGCGACTAAAAATTTTTTTATTCGCGGTTCTAATAAGCACATACATTATAATAAAATTATTTCAATAGGTATCCAACCTAATATTCTTGTCGAAAGGACTAATAAAAAAGTAAAATAGATCTTATTACAAGAAAATGTTAAATATTCCACTATTTTCGCAATATTTTTGAACTTTTGGTAATATTTCCATATAGAAGACAATTCTTCAAACTATTGCCTAAGCCTTAAGATAATTAGTTAAAATGTTCAAAAACTTCAATTGAATAATTTGTTTATATACCTATTTGTTTTTTTTTTTTGCCACCTAGGAACATATCCCCTATAATCCCACATAAATTACCATCCTGTATTCACGGTTTCTGTATTCGCGGCATATTTATGGAACATATACCCCGCGAATAAAGAGCTTTTACTGTACTAATATTAGTGGTATTTATACCGGGCCTGTTACTTTTCCTAACTCACTAATTGCTACACTATTTCCGACTTGCCAAGAGGCCCGCCTCTCCAAGTCTTGAAAAAGAATGAATCGAACAAACAATTGTTATTACTCAGATGGTGATTCAACTTTGAATCATCATAAATCAGATGGGCTGTCTTTATCAAATAGAGATAGAAATAATAAGGAATTGGAATAAGTCAATGGGGTATACACGTACTCTATCTGACACAATAACAACATTTTGATAAGAGAGCGAGCGAGAAACCGTTTATGTTTCGGTAGTCGCAATTCACTTTCAGTGGAATTATTAACTTAAAAATAAAAATAATTTTAGCCAGATTACTAGATAACCAAGTGCTGGAATTTTTTCAAGCTTGCCGTTAATTAGATCTATAAGTATATGAATATAGTAAAATACAAAGAAGCTAACGTTAACTCATTCTGAAAATCAGTGTTATTTTGTAGTTAGCTAAAATTCTATGATAACTATCAAATCATCAAATATTTTTGTTCTTAAATGCGCAAAAGCCTTAAGTAAGTCATTATTGCCGTGATTCGAAACTTTCACCGCCATATGCAAATATCAAAATTAAACTCTCACTCACATGAATTCACCTAATAAAGACATCCGTGAGATGGTAACTAAAATTGGTAAATGAAAAGAATTACTGGTATCTAATAATTTTTCGCTTTTTACCATGCAAAAACTCTTATACATATATATACTTTTACCAATCACTTCGTTCCATAATACGTGCACGTATCGCAGTTAAGCGCATTTAAGTAGCAAAAGCGTTATAAACAAACCAAAACTAATAACAATAAGCGCAATAATTTATGTATAAGTTTGATCTAATCCACTTTTGGTGGAAAAGCACAAGCTGACCTAATCTACTTTTTCCCAGTATTACGCGTATGCAAAGCATAAAAAAATGACGGAAATAAAATAAACAAAACGTGAGAACACAATAGCAGAAAAGAAAAGCATAAGCATTATACCAAAACTCACGCACGTTATACAATAATTAATCAAGGATAGCTATTAATACTATTTATTTATTGTTTACTATTGCACAGAGGACGAAAAGTCCAAAACTGCTGACGTCTGCATGTTCACACGCCGACGGGATAATTGTACAACGAAAAAAATCGCACGTATATTTTTGTCGCTTACAAATATTATACTTATAATTTACGTGACTTATTTAAGGTGTATTGATTAACGCCATTTCCGACCTTGCCTAACTCTAATTATACGTCTGTGCGTTTGCTGTAACGCATTTTGCTGCTTATTGTTGCTATTGTTGTGCGTGCGTGCATTAAATATTTGTTAATCACTAGTGACCTGTTTGCATGTGCTCGCTTTTCCATAATTATAGTATAGTATTTGATTCAATTATTTATTTGGGATATATTTCTGTTGTTATTTGTATGTGTAATGGCACAATCTTATCACACTGCCCAATAAATAATCGAAAGGCATGTGTCTAAAATCGATAAACGCGTACCTAGTTACGTTGATAATGAATAATAATTTCGTATTGAAAATAGACAACGACTAGCATTAGATAATGCAATGTATTTTAGGAAATTTTGTGGAAAAGACACTTATCGGTATATTATTTGTTATCAATGTGTTTCCTGTATAAAAACTGAGTTTCCTAAGAAAGATTAACAAAATATTTATGGTATTGTTGTGTATTTGTACAAATTTGAGATTTTGGAATAATAAGCACACTTTGATAAAGTGGAAGTGAAGTTAAAATAATTCACTCCAATAATAACTGATTTAAAAATGTTTAAATTAATTTTAAACAAAAATTTAGGTGAACCTAACCTATAAAATAGAATAATTCAATAAGCTTGTGTTTTAAAGCGTCAAATACATTGTAACATAATTTATATTAACACTATTATTTTACTAATTCTTGAAAAAAAAATCCATGCAATGACAAATCTTGGAAATATTTTTAGGTAAGCAGTTTCTACAGCTTACTGTTTGCACTCGTGTTATTAGCAGTTAGTGAAATTTACGTAAATATGTGTGAAGACCTCTCAATTCATGCAGTATTCCAAAAATTAGCAAATAGGTGAAAATTCCGCTGACATTGTATTTACGTCAATAAAATAGCGCTAAATGTCTGAGGTGAAAAACATTTGCATAGTAAACATAAATTTATAATTTTTTTTTTCTTTTAAAAAGCAAGTTTGTCACACTAAGAAAATAACGGTCGCGACTACAGTGATTTCTACGAATCATATGATATATTGACAGTGACAGTTTTGCAGTTAGAAATTTTCCGGTTCAATTTTTTATCAATTTTACCAAAATTTTTTAAAAATACTTCAGAACTCACATTTTAACGATATAATTGGGAAAAAATGGGAAATTAAACACTACAATATCTTTTGCTAATCTTGTTTTAGACTTTTCTCACAGTCAAATTAATTTGATACATTAGATTATAATTGAGAAACCAATCTTTGCCATTCGCACTGCCGGCTACTCGATTAACGATCAGCAATTATACATTTTTGTTTTTGCTGTTTAAAAGAAGTTGATAAGTTGCATCAGCTGATCGTTTTTATATGAATAACCATTATTTCCAGCAGCGATATCTACCGTCGAGTTACAATACTGATATTTTATCAATAAATACAGCCAAATTTTCAGCGTGGTCAACAACCAGCACAGTTTCATTAAATTTATAACTCGATTTGTATTAGTGATGAGCGATATTGCTATTTTTGAATCAATTTCAGTGATTGCTACTTTTAAATCACAGTGATTTTTTATTGCTATTGCGATTGCGATTTTATTGCTATTGCGATCACAACAAAAAAAACGAATTTATGAGAATTTGTACTCCATTTTTTTTTTTTAATTTTTTACATATACATTTTTAACAATATCCAAAATTTACCTGCTTTTGTAATCACTATTAACTAATTAATACATTTTGGGTACATTTAACTGCTTTTGTAATCACCGTATCCAAAATTATCGAAATCACAACTAAAATTTCTACTGTGACCACTGAACAGTGATTGCTACTTTCGAACTGATATTGTTACTGAACAGTGATTGCTACTTTCGAACTGATATTGTTACTAAACAGTGATTGCTCCTTTCGAACTGATACTGGTACTGAACAGTGATTGCTACTTTCGAACTGATATTGTTACAGTGATCGAATTAGAATCACTGAACTGCTATTGCTACAGTCATCGAACTAGAATTATTGAACTGTTATTGCTATAGTGATCGAATTAGAATTACTGAACTGCTATTGCTACAGTGATCGAATTAGAATTATTGAACTGTTATTGCTATAGTGATCGAATTAGAATTACTGAACACCTATATGTACTGTGATCGAACAAAAGCACTGAACTTCTCTATAGCTACTGTGATCGAACTCAAATTATTTAAATCAAATCACCGGTAGTGAAATATCGCTCATCACTAATTTGTATCCGATTAAGAATTAAGGAAAAAAAATAGATTTTTATTTTGTATTGTAAATCGATCTAAACCAGCGCTTTAATCGAGCAAAGGCCGGTTAATTGTTCAATTAACTACTGTGTGAAAATTTTATTAGGTCCAAATGGAAGCTTGAAAAGGGCTGCTTACTATCAAGCGCACTTGCAACCTCTATTTTCAACCAACCAACCAATCAGGGTTTCCACTTTATTCACTTTTCTAGCATTATTTTCTTGATAACTTCACTCACTTCCCATTAATGTTGACACGACAGCTCCCACTCAATTTATACTTGAGTTATTTGCATATCATTATCTGCTAGCTGTCAAAATGAATTGATGACTTGCTAATGTCCAGTTCAAGCCATAAAGATATAAAACGGCAAGTGCACATGTAAATATTGGCAACAGACGAAGTAAATTGTTTTATCAAATATTGCAAGTGTGTTAGGCGTATTAATTATCATATGCACTAAAAATAGCAAATTTTTAAAAATATTAAAACAAGTAGAGAGATGAATGTGCACAAAGTAAACGCATACAGAGTTGTGTTTCCCGTTTTATTATACTAAATTGTCGCTAAAAAGCATTGCAATTTACATGTGTCATGTGCAAATTCAAATGGAACGGCATTATTGAAAAAATAATTGTTATTTTGTTAAGCCTATTATTACTCTTTTAATAATATTTATTATTGTGATTTTCGTTTTTTATTGCCTGGAGAATGCTCAGCTCAGTGTCTCGCTTCTCCAGTGGGTAGTCAGTCGGCTAGTCAGTTTACTTTGTGCTTTGTGTGTTGGCAATTGAACTTGAGTTCGTTAACACTATACACTGTACACTGATTATTACAGCCATTTATAATACAAATATTGTAAGTAAATACGAGCGAATTCATTGTTAAATGCGGACTGCTTTGTGTCAATACGTTGGCTGTGCAAAGTATGACGCTTATACGAGTATCTACAAAGTAGGCGTCTCGCTTTCTTCGCTATATATGCTATTTTGTGATAATAAATATTGCTTATTTAGTCACTGTTTAAAAATACTTACAATCTTCTATTGAATTCATCATTTAGACGCTATCCCACAACCTTTTCTCATTCTCATGCATAGGATCTTAAAAAACGACTAATGCAAGCGCTACAAACGTGTTAATAAATTATTATTATTTATAGTAAGACGAAGATGGTACGGAAAGAGATAAGCATAAATTGATTTTAAATGCTGAGTCATGTTAAATTAACGTTGTAATTTTCGCTCAATTGCTTTATGAGTGTTTAGATGCAATTTAAAATGCATTCTCATGTATCCGAGTGAAAAACGAACACTTCAACTCGGCTATCTTTTTGCATATATTATAGGAAATTCTTCGGTTTCTTGAGTTTTTTGAGACCCTAAACTTGTCTAATTCATTATTCAAATTTTAAAGAAATCTATAAAAGTAGTTCATAAACAGTAAGCAACGAAGAGGCCTAAGACTTATAGAACTATGTCGACCGGACTTCGGATGCGACAGACTTTCGACAAGTACTGAACGCCCTTCACAGAAGAGCCATTAACACTTTCATCGTCTTCCTTCCCGTGAACTTGGTGTACTTGGAGATAAATCAGCACCTATTGTAGACACCGAGCTTAAGTTGCCTCGCGAAACTAAAGTGACTCTCACTCAATTTCGATCTGGATAATGTAGCAGCTTTAACTCCTATTCATTGGAGAGGTTTTTTTATGTGGTGGGTCCCAAACCCTACGCACAACCGCAGAAGCGGGCTTCGCCTCCTCACTTTAGCTCGCCTTCAAACGGATGTCTGTTGGCTACCCAGGGGATAGGGGAAGTCGTGAGCTGCTTGAGTCATATGTAAAAGAATCGTTCCTGGCCGCTCCCAAGTGAATGGCAATCAGAAACTTTCCTCACTTGCGTGAACTTCTACATATGACCCCATCCCCCAAGACGATGGAACGATGAGCCGTACGATTTATACGACGACATTGACATAGTTCAGCGAATAAAAAGACAGCGGCTTCGCTGGCTAGGTAATGTTGTCCGAATGGACGAAAACACTACAGCTCTGAAAGTGTTCGATGCAGTACCCGCTGGAGGAAGCCGCGGAAGAGGACGACCTCCACTCCGGTGGAAAGACCAAGTGCAAAGTGACCTGGCTTCACTTGGTGTTTCCAGTTTGTGCCAAAAAGGAAAAAAGGAGGAACGAGTGGCGCGCTCTGGTGGATTCGGCTATAATCGCTTAAGCGGTTTCTACGCCAAATATATATATATATATATATATATATATAAATTCCTATTCACCAGACTGAACCCCGACATACTCAATATATGTGCTGCATGCAAAGAGTTCCGCATGACAATAACCACCTATTTGCAATCCAAGTAAACCGCACTCATCCAACACTCCTTTTCCTTTGTTCAGACCCTATCGAAACAACTCATTTCCTGGACCTCCCGTTAGATGACAATTGATATAGGCTTGTCGATTCATTAGGTTACCGCTTCAACAAATACAACAAGATGCCTAGAAATTAAAATAAAATAGACTAAACTATGCGGCGTGTGAATTTATTACAGTTAATACAGAGCTGCAAATATGAATGCAAATTTAGACTATGGATTAAATTTTTAAACACAACCATGTACTCGTCCGCACACAAAAGAAACATCTTCCAACGCGCTTTCGGTTCTTCTATTCATCTCCAATCTACTGTTGCATTATCTCATATGATAAATCGCGTGCTCTGCATTACCACTGGATTTTGCCATGAGAAACGTTTTTGTTCTTAAAATATACACATAAGAATGCAAAACGTAAAACTAAAACACCATCAAAAACAAAAATAATAATGCCAGCACTTGTTTGCCAACGCACATTGCCAAGCGCCAACCAAAACAAAAAGAAATATGGTAAAAGCTAGGTTAGGTTACGGATAGTTTCGCACAAGTAACAATGGATGCTGCTGTGATGAGTGCTTCCTTGCGCGCTCAGCTGTGCATTATACATTGTTAGTTGCTAAATGCTTGAGTATTCTATATATACTGTCTACATATGTAGATATGTATGTGCTTGTAGCATGGCATTAAAACTATCGAAAGTATGTGAAAAGTTCAAGGATTTGCGCTCGTCATACATATCTAATGCAGACGTTTGTCACGCGATGCATGCGGAGTGAAAATGTGCTGTGGTAATTAAATAAAAAATTTCAACTTTTAGCTGTGTAAACGTATTATATACATTTATCCGTTGCGGTTTAAAAAAAATACACTTTTTTTCGAAACGTTGCCGTCATTAACAAAGACGTAATCGTCGCCTCTTAAATGACCTTGCGTGCCTTTCTGCTGTGTGTTATATACGTTTCTTTTTCTAAACCATTTACTACCTTTCACTTTGAACTTTTTGTGTGCGCCTTTTAGTGTGTTTGCATACGCATATCTAATATTAATATCAATAAATACTATAATCTTTGCTTGTCTGCAGCTTTTTCTATATTCTTAAATGGCTATGTTTTGTTTGCATTACTTTGCTTACGCTTTTCCGTAACTTTTTCTAACGTCGTTACTATACATGCAGACACGTCGTATGTCATTAGCGACATTGAAGCCCCCTACATATACTTTTTCTTACTAATACACTCTTTGTTAACACGTAATTACACACAGCTCATGCGCTAAACTCTTTGCACCATTTTGAATAATTAAGATTTAAGCATCATAGGTGAAGTGCGTACCTTTTAACTTACATATTTAGTTAATTAAGCTAACACACTTTTGTTTTGCTAGCACGAAAGCTACACGGTTCGTGGGTTAATTTTCGTAACTTAAGCATAAGTGCAGACCTGAAGACGCTAGTAATGTGGCTTGTCTAAAACCTTTGTGGGCATTTTCATTAATATTCATTCATCATTAATTCGTCAACATTTCGTAATAATATCTGCCTTATTTAGAAAGTTAATAAGGTCATTTTAGTAAAGAGAGAGAGATAGAGAGTTCGAGAAAGAGAGAGTGTGAAATATTTGGTATATAAAATATGTATATATATCGAGTTTTATTACAGTTTCCGATCGTCTGACGTATTGCTTGTCGAGGAAAAATTTTTCTGCTTTAAAAATATATTTAAAACCGCGATCAGCTAAGCCATGAGTCATCTACTAGGCTACTGCGGTCGCCGCTTGACTTTAGCTCTGCAGTTTTAATGGCGTCTATGTGACTATTGGTTTATTATATGTAAATCGAATGATCACAAAGCATTAACCACTATTAAACTACATTCTCAATATATTCAGCTTTTTTTTCCATGTTTTTAATGTACATTAAATTATGCATTTCTATAGTATAAATGTAAGCACGCTCTTAAACCTTTAGCTCGGTATTTATTGGCTCATAAGGTTTTTATTCCGATCGAAGTTCACAATTAATTTTTAATCGTTTTTAATTGATGCCATGTACCATTATTTATTGTGATCGCTTTCTATTGAGCAGATTTCAACTACAGTAGGTTATAGAAAATTGGAGACATATGCGCTATAATATATTTCTAGCACAGTTCGCATCCCAGAAAAGTGAACTCTTAACATTTTTCCCAACATGTTTTTTATACTCTCGCAACAAAGTTGCTAAAGAGAGTATTATAGTTTTGTTCACATAACGGTTGTTTGTAACACCCAAAACTAAACGAGATTGATGTCTGTCTGTCCGTCCGTCTGTGCAAGCTGTAACTTGAGTAAAAATTAAGATATCTTGATGAAATTCTCAGGAGTCGTTTTTTCAGGCATTTCCTTATATAGTCCAAAAATGGAGGATATCGGATTATAACCACGCCCACCTCCCATACAAAGGTTATGTTGAAAACAACTAAAAATGCTTTAATTCAGTAACGGAAAACACCGAAATCGGACCACAGGTTTTCAAGGCCCCATATATCGAACATGAGGAACTCTGTGCTTCTAACCTAACGTTAGGGTTTCCAACTTTCACGAATATGTGGGTCAAATTGTGTATTATATAATTTTAAATAAATAAATTGCGAGAGTATAAAATGTTCGGTCACAACCGAACTTAGCCCTTCCGCACTTGTTTAGAAGAAGCTTTGTACATGATACTTTTATTTTTACTAAAGGAAAAATATTGTTTTGCATTTATTTTTTAAAGTTTATGTTGATTATGTTAAATGTTGGCCGCGGCTACGTCCATCCGTTGTGTCCAATTTTCAATACGTCGTTCGATAATTTCGACTGGTAACTCACGAATGACACGGGTGATGCTTTGCTCCAAGGCCTGAATCGAAGCGAGATTGTCCGCATAGGCGTGAAACTTTACATATCCCCACAGGAAAATGTGTAACGGTGTGATATCACATGATCTTGGTGGCTGAACAGAATTTGATTCGAAAACATCGGATTTTCTTGGAAAATTTCAAGAGCCTAAAGGTCGTTTGAGAAGGTCGAGCGGGTTCAATTCTTGTACAAGCTGTATTTTGTACGCTTTCAATTTGAGATCTCGAGGTAAAATACTATAAGTCGTTCCACACGTGCTGGACGTGGTCTATTCAATCGAATATTATCTTGAATCCTGGGTCTCAAGATATGTTGCGAATAGTACGCTCAGTAGGCCGATTATGTAGCATGTTGCGACATAAATTTTTGTAATAAAGTTGAACAATTTGTAAACGTTGTTCAGGCATAAGTCTTTTCATGATAAAATGCCAAATAAGCTGAACAAAAATAACATGACAGCTTGACACGACTCATGCGTGTTCTGTCAAAAAAACTATTAAAAAAAGTACCTCTACTTGTATCTCCGGATAGTGTCAGTCCTGGAACTTTCAGCAATTTATTTTATTCGATGTTTCCTCGGGAAATCGTTGCTATTTATTGTTATTTAAAAATAATAAACTGCATTTCATTTATGAAACTCAAATAGATGAATTTTTATGACCACTACTGTATTTATTTATCATATCTTAAGATTAAAATTTATCGTTTTAATCTTGAGGATATAGTCAACCATTATAAAGCCAATATAAATGCGTAATAATAATAAAAATCAAGAAAATACAATATTTTCAATAAAACTACCACGACATGCGCAATAAAAAGCTCAATCGCCGGTTTTTATATGCTAGCTATAAAATGATACTTCTTCGCTGTAAAATGAGGAAACGAGATAAAAGTATGAGCAGAATAATAAGAATTAATTTGAAGAAGAACCTATTTTTATTCAAGTATTGTGAATTTCTTGTCTCGAAAAGCACAAACAACCGTGGTTCATATCACAAAATCATTGCCATTTTTTTTTTTATAAAAACGTGTTTTTGCATAAATGCATTTAAACACGAATCTCCATTGGAACAAAATTTATGTAAAGAAAATAAGTAATTGTGCCACTGCCTGCGGTGTCGCTACTGAGGGTGCATGTGCATATTGGCGCTAACGGCTAAAATATAGTATAATATATACATATACTCTCATAGAATCAACGTTGCCGGCGTATATAACCACTAAAATTACTTGTTTAAAGCAGGCTTATACTTCCAGTCGCATGTATTTAAAGGCCAACTTCACAATGCCGGTGACAACAGTATAAGCACAATTTATGTAGGAAATAAATGTCTTACCACTCAGTGGCATTTGTCATGGCACATGAAGAACAATAACAACAACTAAACAATGAAGTTGTGATCATCAGACGTCTTTTGCACTTGAAAGTCATACTCATATTGCAATGTGGCGGCTATTAGGGTGATGGAATTTTTTAATTTTTTAAATGTCGATTTTTTTTTAATTTTGAAAATTGTATTTAAGTGATTATATTAATATTTTAATTAATAAATAAATATATAAAATAAATTATTTAAACTTATAAAATGATTAATAACAAATTTGCATCAGCAACAAATATTGTACCTTAAGCTTTCGCAAACAAAAAAAAAAATATTAAAAGATGCCGATGCTGAGTTTTTTGTACGATACAGGTCGAACTCTACTAATTTGATTAACAAATTAAATAATTTCTTCTTCTTTACTGGCTTAGGCATCGTTTAAGGAGCCGTAAATCTTCCGCAAAACCTTTCTCTCGAAAACTCCTAGTGCTGTCTCATCGGATGATGACATCGTCTACGCTTCTGCATCATAAAGTAGGACGGGAATAATAAGGGACTTGTAGAGTTTGGTTTTTGTTCGTCGATAGAAGACATTACTTTTCAATTGCCTTCTCAGTCCAAAGTAGCACCTGTTGGCAAGAGTGATTCTGCGTTAGATTTCGATACTGACGTTGTTGGTGATGTTAACGCTGGTTCCCAATTAGATGAAACTATCAACGACTTCAAAAGTATGACGTGGGAGCCAAGGCGCGAATGCGTTGACTGTTTGTGTGATGACAGGAGATATTTCGTCTTGTCCTCGTTTACCACCAGACCAATTCGCTTCGCTTCCTTATCCAGTCGGGGAAAAAGCAGAAATATTACTTTGCAAAACCAAAAAAAGATAAAGAATATTCGTTTGAAAAATTGCAACTGATCACCCTAATATGAACTCGTGGAATTTAGTACTGAAATTTAGTCTTCGTGTAAAGAAAGGTGAATAGCTAATGCGAAAGCCTAATCATGACATTTGTGTGCCGTGGTATTGAAAATGTCTTCCGGGCATTACTGTAGACTGTTACGCCAACGGCCAACCAGCTAGCAGGCGAACCAACCAAGCGAAGTAAAGCATTTCAGCTAATGTAACCTGCATGCGGCTTGAGGCATACATACCTATCTACAGTTCACCCACACGGTGAGTGCGCAGCGACACACTCTAGATTACGGTGCAATATTCAACCACCCGCGTTATAACAATTTTCCATACACTCGTAATGCATTATTCCACTTTCTTAAGCTTGCGTTGTAAAATTGGTGAAATGCTCGTATGCAAAGACATTTTACATATATAGTATAGTAATATGCATACCCACGTAAATATTCGCATAGGTATTTGCTCCCTTATCGAAAATTAATCAACGGTGTATTTACAGCCGCATTGCGGCTTAGAAACTAAATCGTATGCGAAAGCTTTGCATTCTTTCTTGCCATGCGCACACATCTATTAGTTCGCCGGTTTGTCTGTTTACCTGTATTTGTTGTTGGCACTGTTTTTTTTTTTGATTTGTTTATTGTTTATTTATTTCGTTTGCTTCACCTTGATTATGTATCTCATGCCTTTTTAAAGTATCGCTTTTTTTGTATCCGCGTTTTCATTACCGCCGGCATGCGTTGTGATTGTGCGCTCAATGGAACAATGATTTTTATATGTCACAGGCAAAGTGAAAAGCAAAAAGCGCGATATATCAGCGAAGTAAAGGCAATTGTGTAGAAATCGTTAGTTAATCAGTTAAGCCAGAAGCACTTTTTGCAGTAAAAGTAAATGTGCCAAGACTTGTGATACATATTTATTTTGCATTTCTTTATTATTGTTTGTTGCCAATTAAAATATTGATTAATCAGTTGCAGTCAAAGTTCATTTCTTCACTGCACGCGATGTGGTGGACATTTGTATCTTTTGCATGACTTGCATTTTCGGCTTCGTTGAGTTATTAAATTTAATTAAATGCAAGTTCTAGGAAATATTCCATTATTTTACGAATCAAGCGAAGATATGCTTGAAAATAAAGACGCAATGGTGTATATAAGATCAGGCGATGTATTAGTATAATATATATGTATATATAATAAATATTAAATCTGTCCACTGCTTTCAATAGAATCCGTGAATATTTTACTGATTTACTGATTTTACTGACAGCGTCTAAAAAACAGTGGAACTTCTCTAATTCGAATCACCATAATTCACAAAAAAACTTCGAGTTATAGAATTTTCATTAAAACATATAATTTGTCAAAAAACTGAAAAATATAGATTTATAGCCAGTTTTAATTATTTACTTCGCAAAAAGTTTTATATTCATACGTTAAATCATATATTATGTAATTTTTTTGGTTGCAGTTTGCTATTGTTTGGCTCTTGACGTCTGTATCCTATGCCTTTGTTATATGATTTTTGCAATGCTTAAATGTAAAATCATATTTTTTGTTCGCCTCCATATGATATATAGGGAATCTGTTAAAATTTTGCCGCGATAGTAAAATTTTAATTTTTGTATTATGTCCTTACTAAAAAGTTCGATTTATGGAAGGAAATTTGTATGAAAGTTGCCTTCTATTGCCACTTCAGAATTTCGAGTTATGGAGAACTTCGAATTATAGAAATTCGAGTTAGGGAAGGAAATTTGTATGAAATTTGGCTTCTGAACGCTATTGTCAATTCAAGTGTTCGAGTTATGGAGATCTTTGGAAGTTCCACTGTATATAAAACTAATCCTCAAATCATAACTAAAATAAATTTTACATATTTAGAATTTAAACATACGAGAGTGGTACGATTTGTAGGAATGGTCACTATATGAAGAAAACTACTATCGTGTAGGGTTGGGTCATTCTAGAAGGCTACTGTCAACATTTTAGCCGAATCAGACTTCAAGTTTTGCTGTGAGGAATGCTGCCGAGTTGACTGTCCTTGGCTGGATAAAAATTCGTGTCCATCAAGGTTACGAAGACCCGACTGTCGTTGCAACGGCGGTGACTCTTCTCCTTGATCGGAGATCGTCAAAAAATGGTTTAACAGGTTTAAACGTGGTCGGAGGTCGGTTTTTGATGAGCCAAGCGCTCCTGACGAAATTCCACGATGATCTGTATTCGTCAAATACAGTTATTTTTGATTTCAAACAATTAAAAAGTCTCGTCGGGCATAAATTTGAGTCAAAGTAAGAGGTTATCGCCGTCACCAAGGACCTCTTCGCAAACAGCTATCAAACATTTTTGAGACATGTTAAAGAAGAAGAATAAAGTGGATTTTCGAATTTTCTGAAATTTGTGAATTTGAAGAAACAATTTTATGCAAATCCATAACTTAATAATTTGAAGTTATACTAATGTTTAACGCGCTCATTTTCAACTCACATAATTTACGCTGAAAATTTTAATTAATTTTGTTATTGTAAACTACAAAATTGAGAGCAACACTTTCTCTCTTCTATAAATCTATAGTGTAACTTTATAACTATCGTAAGCAATGTAATAAACATAAGTGTGTTAGCACAGTCAGTATTTTGCTGAAGTCAGCGCGAACTTTGGCATTTCATGAAATGCACAACGAAATTGCAGTAGCAACAGCAGTCACGCCAAAAACAAAACGCTTTCCGCTTGTGACGAATACCCAAACATACTCTAGACATTCGAAAATTCTCATTTCAATGATTATAGTCACACACACACAGTAAGCTGCACTCGAGACATTACGACAGACATATTTTAAGTTTCCCACATTTTCATAGCCACTGAAGGTTATTTGCCGCATAGCGACACTTGCTGTTTCCGTCAAGTGCTGGCTTCTTCGAGCACCCACTCGTTCATTCGATTTTGTCATCTTGCAGTTTATTGATGTTGTAACTGTTTATGGTATGGTGGGTGTGGATATTTAGGTGTGGCATTGCCAAAATTTATTCAATTCAACCTGCATAATTCTTTTAATGATACATACAAATTTGGAATAATTCAATTTTCAAGCAGACATTTAAAAATAGTGTTCGAAAACAAGTTGTGAATTTTTAATAGTAATTTTTTTGCTTTGTTTACAATTGCTGTTATTGCCTTTTTCCATTCGCAAACTGGTATCTGGTAATGTAATTTTTATGACAAATAAATAATTATTATTACATGTATCGTGTATATTAGTTAAATTTTAAGCGTTCGCTATTCTTAAATATTTTACTTTATGTTTTGATAATGAAATGTTTAAAAATAATTATTTATGTTCTTCTCTTTCCAGGTAAATTGGATAATAAAAGCTTACAAACAGTGCATATCATTGTTAAAACGTAAGGTAAATTGTAAAACAACTCGATTTAGATAAAAACACTTGAGGTGTGTAATCAGTAAGATCAATGACTTCTCTTTACATAATTATGCTATATAATATACATATCTGTACGTATACATTTTCCGATTTCGATCGGATATTATTCCATCACGTATTTATATTTTGTGAAAAACATTATCTTGGGATACAAAGCCTACTCCAACATAACTCTAACACAGAAAAACCATTTGTTAGTCGAGAGGTTGGACTTGGAAGCAGTAGATTGTTATAAGGTCATTATAATATGAGTATCCTAATATACTCTACAGGGAATTTTAGTGTTTTTTTTAGTTACTGACGATAATAAAGTTCTATTAAGGTATAGTTCCTTAAAAAGGTGGTCATTCCATGTAATGAATTCAGAAAATTTATTATTTTTTGATCATAAATTGCTATCTAGAATACGGTAATAAAGTGATTTTTAGAAATTCGAAGTCGTTTTAAAGATACAGCAGTTAGAAGAAGGAGCTGTTCAAAGCGCCTCCATCCATTGGGTTTTACCCAATGACTTGAAATTTGTTGGATGCACACGGCATATACATATATCAAACAAACCTTCCCAAAACAAATCGTAATGTTTTTGTCTACCAAAAGTCGAATTTTTGATATATTCACTAATATTTTTTGATTCCGATAAGTCAATCATCGTAGAATTCTAAACAATCTCTATAAAACAAGCACATGGGATGACCCTTAAGGTATAAACTGAAAACACTAATCGCAGTGACCTGTTGAGATCACCACAATAAAAACTTTAATATTCAATTTACAAGCGTCCATGTTGGTCCATTGGTGCTTCAAAGCTACTCTGAATTGGAGAACAATACAAATTCAAATCCTAAACAGTACTTTAATCTACAGTTCTGGTTAGTTTTGCTAACTGTTTTCAAAATCAACCCTGTCGTTTTCTATTTTCTATATATCTTATTTCAAAAAAGATTATGAATCGTGTGTTGCATAAAGAAGTGAAAAAAGTATTGATTATACTTCAAAGCATTAATTTGATAAAAGTAAGATAATTAATCTTAAATCGTGAAAGTTTTTTTCCGATTTAAATAAAATTATTCACTGAAAATAGGAAATCGTTTCAAATCAATGAGAAATGTTCGCCAATTAGTTGAAATTAACAAACAAAACTAATTCAATTCATATTTTCTTCAGCTTATGTCTCTTACTAGTAAGAACTAGCAATAAAAACCATTTCCTTAATTATTTTAACATCTTCGCTACAGCTCCAACAGCTATGTCTTTGCTTCAATCAGTCTTAGTTCTTGACTTTGAAACAATACTACAATAATATCGAGTCATTCATCTGCATATCATTTGTATGTAAATTTTTGAATAAGTCGACAGCAATTCCAACTGTTCTTTGTGCTACTTTCACATGGCACACAATATACCATAAACTTTAACAAACACAAACTTGTATATTATATATTTATGTCTATACATGTATGTATTTATATATGTACATGCCTTCGTGACAACATTCTGACATTCTTGCGTTCAATTTAAAAGCGTCAGCAGCCAATTCTTGTCGTGCCCTTAACAAGCAAAAGTTCAACTATGACGTTGCCAAATTTCTTTACACTTTCTCTCAGTGCTCACTTTGTATTACTTTCTAGTAATACTTGTCCATTAAGTGTCACACATGAAACTTTTCGCTGTTTTACTCTTATCGATTTGTTGCAAGTAATAGTGGACACTTTCATGCTAACGTTGCGTGTTTTTGTATATTATATACAGTTCTATTATATGTACCGTATATAATTTCAGTACTTTGGTTTTAGATTTTATCGTGGTTACTTCATATTTTCATTTATAATTTCAAATCAAATTCTAACATGAGTTTCGAGGTGTGTTTCTTCAACCATTTTGTTGTAAATAATCGTAATAATGTAAAGGCTAATCATGTGGTTGTAAGAAATCGTGTTTTGAGGTCGTAAAATGCTGAGTGATTTGCTTGTAATACTCATGTTTCATAATTTTTATGCAAGTAGTATGTAATATATTTTTATAGAAAACAAAAAATATTCATAGAATACACTGCCAGCCGAATACAATAAAAACAATGAATTCGTCTTTTGTTGTGGATAAAGCTGTTGTTTTTTTTTGATAGAACTACTGCAAAGATACTTCACGACCTAATTGTTCGATAATTCGTTATAAGTCTCATAAGCTTTTTTAAGTCAGAATTATTAAATATTAACAGAAATCAACAAATGGCATTTGAATCATTACCTAAAAACATACATTTTTTGTATTAATCGTAACCTAGTGCGCTAGTAGATCATAAACCACAACTTTGGTTATATCTTATCTTTTCCAGTGATTTCAAGGCATGATTTAATGTAATAAAAGCATTACATCAAAGCTATTGAACTGTAGCGAACCTTTGCAAAATCACGTATTCGGATTTATCATGAAATACACATTTGAAAATATTCGGAAGAAATATATGAATATAATAATTTGCGCGTTTATGAATAAATGCAGAGTTTGACGAAGGGCAATTTCATGGAAACGAGTGAATGTTGGATTTAAAATATTCACTTCATTACAGGCATACAGAATTAAAAAAAATAAAAAACTTATTATTAAACATAGGACCCAATATCTCTCATATGAGTTATTTCCTCACATACCATTGATCAGTTTTATAACGACGATATTTCGATTCATTATTTACACAACGCAAACAGAAACATACACTCCTTTCTTACATTCGCTTATTTTTGTTGTACTAAATCATTTACTCGATTTTCCAGCGCCACAACGACCACTACCATTTCCATTTCCATTTCCCTTTCAATTGGGTATCATGAATAAATAACTCCATGCAAAAATCAATATGAAATGCGAAACGTGTGTGTGCAAGTATAAGTAAATAAAGCAATAAAAATAAAAGTCAAACTGACACTGAAATGTCACAAGTTCAAGCCGTTTTAACAATCCCTCAACGCTGCTTTGATTGAAGACGATTAAGTAACAAAGTGCGATACCCCATCCCAAAGCAAAAAAAACTAAAAAAAAAACAACGAATAATAAAGAAATCGAAATCTACAAATAAGTTCACCGCTCATATAAAAAGTGCTCTGTGTTGTTGCAAATTGACAATCCAATACCAACAAAATATAGTGCATATAGCAAATACAAATAATGTAAGCCCTTGCGATTATCTGTGTGATAAATAGTTTACCAAAGAAGTGCAGAAGTAATCATACAATTCGTCTTGGCTGGCAATCAGTGAAGTGTTCATATAAGCCGGTCAAGTAGCAGTGCCCTTGAGGTGCACATAAAGCTATATAAAGCAACAACGAGTTTGCCTTAAAGTCATCAATCAATTTCTGCTAAAAGTAATTCTTCGTTTAACCAGTACTAGAAAATGCGTTATCGCAAATATAGAAAATATAGTTGGAACTCAGATGATCCTATCGTACCGCTGACAAGGTAATTGCGGTTAATTTGATTGCGTTGCTATTACCAGAATGCTTTAATAACTTTAATAAGAGTAGCTGGGGTACAATGTTGTTGGTAGAGAGCAAATACTTAGATAATTTTAAATGTAGTTCTAACAGTTTACTATATTTAGTTGATTATAATAAATATTTTGTATTTTCTGTAGCAAATATTTATTTTTATTAAGTTCTTTATTTCGTTGTATTTAATTTTATTTTTATTTGCAATATTAAAAATAGTCTAGATTTCTATAAATAGTAATTGAAATCTTCAGACCCACGAATTTAAATTGAAAATCTGCACAGTATGACAAAACTGAGTTTAAACTGTGCAAATTTAGTAATTTAACTGAGTGATTTTAGTAACCTCAACACAAACTATTTGGTGCTCTCGTTCGTACTGAGAATTTTTATAGAGATTTAAGCAGTAGAAACGAAGTTATAGCATCTTGCTTGCTATACTAGACAAACGTGTACTTGAAACTGTAAGCGCGATTATCTCGAAATCATGTTTTTCAGAAAACGTCGTTGCGGTGACTTGGATTGCCGAAAGAGTTTTCAACCGATTTTAATTTTTTTTTTTTCAAATTGTTTATAATTTATTTGCCGTGTCCTTTCATTTTTTCGTTTAAACATTTCATCAGATGAAAAAATTGTCATATTTGAAGAACATTTTGGTATCTTACGATTTTTTTGAGTTTTTTGAATATAAATCTAAACTTTATCATCTTTGAGGAACATTTTGGTATCTTACGATTTTTTTGAGTCACTACATTTTATAATTTTTTTTTTTCCAATTTATTGTATAGAATTTTATTCACTGAATTCAGTTTCTTCTCACAATGTGCATACTCGCATGCCAACAAACACCTGATTCCGTTCAACAACACAACATATAGTTTTCATATAATACACTTTTCTATTGAATATGCCACAGTCATTTATGTGGCATGCCGCCATATGTATGCCACACGCGCCATATGCGTACATACCACTATGCGTATATGTGTATGAAAATTGTGTGTGTTGGAAGAAAACTAAAATAGGTCAAATAAGAAGAACTATTTCAATATTCCTCTAGTCTAAAGAGAAAATGCAACCAAACAAAAAATGTAGGAAATGCAGCATGACAGCGGAAAGCAAACATGTGCGTAATCATGGAAAACTGCGGGAAAAAGCTTTAGTCTAAATAATCAGATCGCCATGAAAGTGATATGAAACAACTGTGTTTTCAAGAAGCGCTAAGTTCTGAATAGCACTGCAGGAAGTAATCTTTTTTAGGGAAATGAATGTGTATGTGTGGTATGTACATTTGAATATTTAACAAATTGAGATGGTTGTGTACTTGAGTACCTAACCTAAAAACGGAGGAAATAAAGTTGATTTCCTAAGCGGAATTTTTGTAATTGAAAATGCACTCCAGCTATTTCATATTAGCGAAATTTAATGCTATGTTTGTTATCCCATATTTTATATTCTCAAAGTTCTGTTTGTATCAAAAGACATAACCATATTTATTCATGGCAACTCATAATAATTAATTTTAACTGCCGCTCGATGGCTTATCTATCTATCCATCTTCACATAAACAAAAAAAAAAAAACAAAAGTTAAAAATCTGTTAAAGATTACTTTCCGAGATTAAGAAATTCTATAAATAGTTGAGACAACTGATATAACTAAATGGAAATAATTTAAATTAATCTTAGCAACCTATTCGAAACTCAAAGTTATAGTTTGTCTAAAATAATATATTTATCGGATTATTTACATGGAGTCAAATTATTTGATATAACTTAAGTAGATTTAAGCTGAATATGTATGTTAGTGGATATAACGACTTAAGTTTAACAGAATTTTAAATGTAGAAACGATTATCGGAAAAAAAAATTTTTAATTTGGAAAAAAAAAATATTTAGATAAAAAAGTTTAAAAATAAAAGAAAATTCATTTTTAATTCAAATATGGGCATTTCCGCCAGTAGGTCCACCACAGACATAATATTAAACATTATTAGAATTACAAAGTTTTTGGATATTCTCATAGGAAAATATTTAAATTTATTTATATTAAATTAATTTTAAATTAATTTTAAATTAATTCATAACCAATTACGAGATATACGAAAACCAAGTCGCATAGGAGCTACTTTTCTCATTTCGATTTTTCTACTGCATTTGTTTTTTCGTCAAAATTGTTAAAGAAACATATCATGTATTAATTTTTGCTTTGTGTAAAACCTTTATAAGGGTACAAAGAGCAAAATAAAATGCATAAGAAAGCATGCGATTGTAAATAACTGTAAGTTTTTGCTCTCTTATTATCCTATATTTTAATGTCCCGTGCGACATCAAAAAATAACACTTATTCCCACTGCATCGCAAATATAAGCATCAAGCTCGCCAAATTTTGGATAGAAACAGTAAATTTGTATTAAAACAAAAAAAAAAACCTTTTTCAAAAATCAGAAGATTTGTGGTTTTGGTAACTACTTAAAATTATTGGTCACGTGCGACATCGTAGGTGTGGAATTTAAAAATTGAAAATTATTTTTTGTCTTTTAAAATTTACTTAAGTATGTAAATAGATACATTTACATTAATTATTTACATATGAGCAAAACCGCACTTTAAATTCCACTGAAACAGCTATTCAAATAGATTTTGGCGAAAATTATAGGCTTACAAAACAAAATAAGAGTGCTCATTTTAACAAGGTTGTCAGGCGAAAATCGTTTGTTTTTAATAGTGACAAGTTAACTCATGGCATTATATTTTCTTGATAAATCTCTTAACTAAAATTAAGAAATCCTTTAGTTGCTTTTCTAAAATATTTATTTTTTTAAGGTAAATGCTCTCAGTTTAAAATCAAATTTATATTATCAAGCCTGGTTGATTTTTTTAAATAAATAAAATACTCTTCATTAGAATAGATTTTTTTTGCAAGGAGCCGTCGATGGACTGGAAACAGTTATCAAAAGGAAAGTCTAGCAGATAACGAAATCCAAAAATTTGTATACCCGAAGACAGCATTTTCTGAAAAAAACTGTATTTCACATTCATAATACTATTTTCATTTCATACTATATTTTTGTTGTGTTTTTCATTGGATGTTGGTTAAAATAAATAAATAAATACATTTACTACTACATTTACTATTATAACAACAAAATCAACATAAATATTATGATGGAAAAAAATGTCCCGTGCGACATGTCCCGTGCGAATGTGGTTAATAATTAATTAAAAAAAAACTTTAAATTAATTTTGGATGAAATTCATACCATCTTTAAAGGCCATCAATGCGCAACATTTTACAATCAAAAACATTTGAATATTGCCTCACAATTCGCTGAAATCGCCTTTTGAATCGTTGTCCTCAAAAACGACTTCCATTTTTTGTCCCGTGCGAATGCCTTGGTTTTTTGCAATTATCTTGAAAATGAAAACCGCTCCAAAATCATCCTTAACACTAAATGTAGAGCTAATGAAGGGCTATTAAAAAATCCTACTGTCAAAATTAAAAAACATTTTAGTTCATATTTTTTTTAGTTGAAAGGTGTACGATTGTCCCGTTCGACATGGCGGAAATGCCCATATACATTCGAATATCAATTTTTTGTTGCAAAATATGTATTCGAAAAACTAATTTTTCTCGGGTTCCTCTCGAAGACACTACGATATCGACTTTGTTTTCAGTTTATTAGGTATACTTATAATTTCGAAACACGTATATACCGATTTTATGACGTTCTCTTTCAAGAAATCACTTCATTGCTCATCAAGCAAAATTTGCATTAAAAAATAAAAATTAAATGAATAAAGCGCACACCCATATCAAATATTTCAAATTTATTACGTTAATAAATCAATTTTACATATGACGAATACGAAAATTCGGACATACACGTACTTTTACGAAAACAATATGCTTTCAAGTAACTTGTCACTATGCGCGTATTTTTCGTCTGCCCATCCAATGTCCATAAACAGGAATGAGGCGTCGCCGCAATTGAGCTTTGACTTCGACCATAAAGTCTTACACACACAGACACATATAAACAGAGTTGAGCTTCAATGAAAGCGTGCAAAACGTGAATTTAATGTGGGAAATAAAAAAAAATAAGAAAAACATACGAAAAAGGATTTAAGCCGTATTGCATTAATACGATACATTAATGTTGTATGTATGGCTTCTATTTTTGTGTTTGTTATGCAAGTTATACGCCTAACACAATATCTATATATGTAAGTATTTATATATATTTACGAATACACTCATACATTTTTTATGTTTATATTGCGGAGGATTGAGTTGCCGCATTCTACTATACATTATGTATTAATGATCGTGAAGTGCAAGAAAGCACAACATAATCATTTATCGCTGATTTTTCTTTTGTTTATTTTAATTTTTGAGAAAAGTAAAAGGCAGCTTCAGTTCGCCGGCTCGGCTGCATTAATGTTGCAGCATTAGTCATGAGTCATAAATCCACTACATACATAGAAGTATAATGGAAACCAGTTTTCCGTTCATGCAACCAGTTGATTGCAGCATGAAAATTGTGGGCGGTTCTCATGGGATGAGTGCTTAAAAAATTTAAGAAAAATAATAAAAAAATATTACATCAGGCTTACATTTGGTATTTATGATTTCGTAAGTTGATTTAATTTATGTATTCGCGCATCATCATTATATAAGCATAAATGTTATGCGCTATGCAAAATTTGAGGTTAATATTTAATAAATAAAATGCTCAAACTTTCAACTGCCAAATTTATAGTTTAGTTAGTTTCACATTCACCTTCTACCACTGTGCCCAACATACATAGTTCAATTTCACTAATAATAAAATACTGAAATTTTAATTTTCTAATAGTCCTAATAGCGCCGCTAAAATCATTAAAGGCTGTGTAATTACTTTAATGCAGTTTTTATAGCACACATTGAGGTTTAACACCACATTTATTAATTCGAAATAATTTCCAGGCATTTACCTCTGTAAATAAAGCAAAATTGATATATGTATATGTACATGGCAACAGTGATGGCCTGAAAATAAGGAACAATTTGCTGAAATTAAAAATGCAGTGAACAAAGTTTCAAGTACCCTTTACTTTAACTTATTTCTAATAAATCCGAGTTTGACGATTACATATACAGTTGAACTTCCCTAACTCGAATCATCATAATCCACAAAAAACGTCGAGTTAGAGAGGCTTTCGAGTTATGGAAGGTAATTTGTATGAAATTTAACTTCTATTGTCAATACAAGAGCTTGAGTTATGAAGAACTTCGAGTTATGGAAGTTCAACTGTATTTTCAATACGAAATTCGAAAGCCGTTTTTTTTTTGGTTCGAGATTTAATTTGATTTTCAATTATTATTATGAATTTAAATATTTAATATTATGTATTATAAAAATATTCTTTGAAACCCGTCCCAAATTAAAATACCACCACTGTGGGTAAATATATATATTTGTAAAAGCGCCGAGTCGTTATGACCACTACCTTTTTGGCCATTCGCCATTTAGCGGCTATCTAAAGTGTGAAAAAACGCCATTCACTAAAGAGAAAAATGAAAAATCTCAACTACCTTCTCCCAGTCGCCTTTGACATGAATGAGACCAATATGGGTGCGTCTTTTGCATTTTGTGCGCGTTAAGCGTAAAAATGGCGTGAAATTCGTTAAAAACCCTAAGGTTATAAGACTGTTAATCAGTGAGCTTTTACGAACACTCTACCTACTATATTCCTGGACGGACTACTGTCGATTGCTCTACTTAAACTTTTAGTTGCTTATTTGCACTGTTATTTTTGCGCTTATTCTCTCTTTCATTCGTTAGTTTACCCATTCCTTCGTTGCATTCTTTCGCATTCGTCATTTCAAGGCGTGACTATATAGAAAACCATCAGTTAATAAATATTGTTGAAGGTGCAAATTAGGACACTGGGCGCGTAACACTTCACAAAGCTAACTACGTATAATTGTAAGATGGTGAGACTGAAAGGCACTTGGCGCGCAATGTAATGTATACTTTGTAGGGGCAAACATTTAATGTTGGTTTTTAATTTCGTTCTAATTTTGTGCTGCTGCCTTCATAGATAGCTGACTGAAGTTGTATATGCCATGAGAATACTGAAAAAGGTGCGTCTATGTAAATATATGCATGCTTTTGTAATTATTTCTAGCTGTTAATATAGCAGAGTAGGCTAAGGATGCCCCGGAGTCCAGTAGCTGGTGTGATAATTGTGTGTTATAATGTCTTTTGTATACTCGTATATGTTTAGTTACTTGCTGGAAAATTATACTATGCTTTTAACGTTATGTGGCACACTTTATAGGAGAGTTTAATTGGTTTTCACTTCCGTGACATATATTAGCAGAAGAACACTAGGTAGGCTAATAAAAAGTCGGTATAGTTCAAGTATATCTTCTTTATTTTTCTAGAATTTGAAATGATATTATAGTTTTGTAGACCTACTAAATATTCTATTAGAAGGATCAGAAAAGAGTTAAATTTACATAGCTAGAGACTATTTAATTGAGCTTCCCCCTCTATTGAATGGATGTATGATTGCAATTCCGCTAATTTTTTTTCATTCGTTTCTAGTACCGGAGACATTAACGACTTCGTAATAAACTTAATCTCTCCAATTTTTATAACGAATATAAAATAACTCTGTAGGTATCATCCCATGAAGCTACTAATATATACTTATACTATTCTTTTTTTTTTGTTTTTTCAAAAGTAAACACTCTTCTTCCTACTAAAGATAACCTCACTTTTGTCATACATACATTCTTGTAAAAACATGCATATGTAAACTAGGTGTGCGTAAATATTCCATTAAGCTGATTATCACGTCGTCCAACACTGTCGTTATACAAGAGAATCGTTGCCACCGAATGTCCTTAGAGAGTTTGTTGAACTTAAATGAGGTCAGTTAAAATTATGTGTTACGAATTTTAAACCGATCAGAAATGCGTTGGGAAATGTGTCCAATTTCGTTAGTTTTGTTAGAATAATCTCTATTCAACACGCAAAAATGACGTGGTTCGCACGATGAGCGTGTATGCTAGTATGATTCTGTCACATATGTATGCACGTATTATAAAAAAGTTGGTTCAGCAATCTAAAGGAGAACACAAAGATGTTTTCTGTTATTTACTGTATATTACTGTTTTTTTGCACTTCAAAATAATGCAGAACAGATTGTCATACATATCGCACTAGTATTTGTTGCCTACATTTCGGCGCATTTATAAAAGACTTCGTGGAAGCAGTTGCGCTTCAATTAATATTCTCATTTTCCGAAACTGAGGATAAATTGTGGTCATAATGACCTGATTAGGATTATTATACACAGTTGTGTTCAAAATAATAATAGTGCTTATGTTAGAGTCTTATCATTGAAATTGTAAAAGAGACGAAATATATTGTGGACAGTTGAAAGTAAAGTCGTTATTTTTTGATAATATGGATATGGATTGGACGATAACGGTAAAACATGGAGGGTCAAAAATATTATTTTGGGCTTGTCTTTTATTTTTATGGTGCTGGGCCCATATATCGTATCTACACTGTCATGGATCCAAATGTCTACGTTGATATTTTGAATACCACAATGTTACCTTAAACTGAATATGAAAAGCCTCTGAAATAGATCTTCTAGCAGGATAATGACCCGAAACATACAAGTTGGCTAGTCAAGGAGTGGTTTCGTATCAAAGGGATTAAGTTCATGCCTTGGCCTGCACAATGGTCCGACCTCAATTCCATAGACAACCTATGGGGGTTATATTCAGAAAAGCAATAATCGCGAACTTTGGGTAATAGTGAAGGATTCGTGGGAAGAAATACCTAAAACTCCTTATGAAGGCCTAGTCAACTTTATGCCGCATCCCTGTAAGGCAGTTTTATATTATAGGGACTTTTCGACCAAATATTGAACCTCATTTCTTTGTATCTATACATTTTTAGATTTACCTATGTTTCAGATACTCAATTTCAACACAAAAGAATTTAATAAACTTTGTATAAGAAATTCAAATATTGATTGCTTAGCACTATTATTATTTTGAACACAGCTTTATGTGTATATATATCGCCTTCTATATTAAAATGTTTGCGATAGGCCTTTCCTCTCAAAATCACAGTTTTTTGCCTAAATAAAATAAAGTATATTTTCATTTAGTCAAGGTCCAACCTAACCATTAATAACAATTGGGCAATCAAATCGTAAAAATCTAAGAGTGAAATACTGCAAATCGAAATACCTTTATCTATACCTAATGCCATTAGCGGTCTGATTTTTATAGTTTCACAAATATCTTTGTATGCATATTTGCAATTAAATCAACACTCATCAACCAGCATCGTTTTTACTGCTTATAATTTATAATAATGTGTGACTTTTCCAGCGCACAATATTACATAAACCCAATAATTTTCCGCATATGCATACTATGTTGCTGTGCACTTACATATGTATATGCATATTTTATGGCGGCAATAAAACCGTTTGTGCACTCACATTCACATAGCCATTCAAATTTTATAACTTGATTACTGTGATTAACTGCAAGCGTTATATTTTTGGACGTTTTATTGAAAACAAAAAGAAAAACGCACACAAAGTAATGAAAACGCGAATGAAAGTGCTATTAATTTGATAGTGTATATGTATATCATATCGATTATATACATATGTAGATATGTGCGTGCATTTACGATGTGTACTTTATAACGTAATCAATTATCAATTGTGGAGAGAAGAAAATGTTCAAATACTTAAATGCATATACGGCGAAAATGTGAGTTTAATAAAGCTGATAATAAGACCACCTCCCTTTGGTCCCTTTGGTTTCATATCAATACCGAAGTGTGACTGATTCACTCAATTATTGTGTTGAAAATCGGCTTAGCTGCAGCGCAAGTATTAAGTGAAAGTATTATTTATAACATTACATACATACATATATTTACTATGTATTATTTATCTAAGAAATATTTGTAATGAATGAAATTAGTTTTATTTTTTTTTTTTGGTTTGCTAAGCAGACAGTCTGTCTGCGAGCGCATTTCACCTACAACAACCCACCCACGTTTTGCCAAACCAGTATTTCAGTGCAAAATTGTTGAGTGCATGTATTATATAAAAATAATACACACATTTACTTATATTAAAATGTCTATCTACGAGCTGTCGACATAGTTGAGTGCATTTTGCTTAGTATGAACATTAAGTTTGAAAAGCGTGCGCTAAAGTGGGGAATTTCTCGGTGCACAAATGGAAATAAAAATTCAATAAATGCATAAAAAGTAATTTATATAACATACCCTAAACACATTAATAAAAAAATAATTAAAGGCCCCTTTTCATTACAATAACGGTATTTATAGTTGTCCATATTAATTATATCTTCTTTCTGGTCAAGCACATGTCATCCTTAGGTCCTTAATTTGGTACCAGTTTTGGATTTTATAAAATGTTATTAAAGTTGAAGATATTTCGTTTACAATGACCTTCGATTTTTGAAAAATATCAAAAATTAACAAAATGGCGTAGTTCAAAAAATGTGTGTTTTCAGGTTAAAAAAAATTTTTAGTTATTTAATGCCAAACTGACAAATTTCAACCAATCAAAAAGATAGTAGTCAATGAGTCGTAAATATTAGGTATACAACTTTGCTTCCGCCGTTTATTTGGTAATTTTAAGGCTTTATTGTATAAAACGGTTACAAAAATGTTATTCAGAATATTGGCCATCGCTAGCTACTACATTTGACTATCTTTGTGGCAGCATGCGTATTCCGTGACGAAAGAACTCCTCATCTTTCGACTCGATCCAAGTATCAATCCAATTTTTGACTTCTTCATAAGAACTGAAGTGCTCGTTAGCTAGACCGTGTGCCATCGATCGGAACAAGTGGTAGTCAGATGGAGCAACGTCTGGAGAATACGGCGGGTGGGGTAAGATCTCCCATTTCAGCGTCTCCAAATATTTTTTGACCACCATTGCGACGTGAGGCCGAGCATTATCGTGCTGGAGAATGACTTTATCGTGTCTTTCCTCGTACTGTGGCCGTTTTTCTTTTAGTGTTCGGTTCAAACGCTTCAATTGCGTTCGGTATCGATCTCCTATAATGGTTTCAATCGGGTAATGCTTCCATTACAGCATCTTCGAAAATCTTCTCCCTTAAACCTTCACCATTCTTAAAACGTTGAAACCATTCGCAACATGTTCTTTCACTTAGGACAGCCTCACCGTACGTATCCGAAAGCCGCACTTTTCTTGGAATTAAAAATCAAAGGAAAATTTCCCGCAAATATCGAGAATTCGGCTCAAAAAGTGACATTTTCAGTTGAGAATAAGTTTGGGATGCGAACAGATCTCTACAAATATTTTGTTGTGTTAATGTTGACACAGATGTCCAAGATCGATATAAAACGATTTAATCGGCCAGTGCTTGACCCTGGAGATATCTATTGGAAAACGGCGGAAGCAAAGTTGTAGACCTAATATATTCAAGAATACTAAGTTTATTCGATCGGTTCGGTCGTTTGAAGTGGATCGGTTCAATTTTCGTTGAGTAATGATGTCAGCAATTTTGAAAAATGTCGTTTCGAAAAAAAAAACGCGTTTAAAGCTTCAACTATAGAGGTTTATAACTGCGAGCGGTCGCTCTTTAGAACGCTGTCATTCAAAAACTACGGCCTTGCCGATTTCACAGGACATTTTTGAATGAGTATAAAGCAAAATAAAAAAATTGATTTTTTGAAAGTGTCACACTGGTATAGCCCCTTAATCATCCTTAGCTAGATTAGGGTCCTCTCTACAAGAGTCACAAAGGATCTCACTTGGACAGCTAAGAACATCAGTTGTTATTGAAGCTGTTATCGGGTTAGTCATTTGTGATTGTACATTATCCAGAAAAACCGAACGTAGAAGCCTTTAAATATTATATACATATATACTTTTTCATTCACGATTTTCATTGAAAACTTTAATGTTTAGCTACAATTTAAAATTGACGTAAGAACACAGTTCTGATTTATTTTTAAACGTATTTATAAACAGAAATTCAATTAAAAAATATAAAACATTAATGTAGTAAGAAATGTAATTTTGTTGTTCCTTTAAAACAATATTTCTGTGAAGATCTGCGTACTTGCAAACTTTAAGCTTCCACGTATTTTATCCAACTTTATTTATAATTTATTGCAATTATATTTCCCACGAGTATATAGTATTATTCAAGTATACGCCACTAAAGTTGATAAAATAATTAAAAAAAGATAATAGATAAAGAGCACATAGGAGAAATATATGTACATAAGTTAATAACACATACTATATGTCTCAACAATTAACATACATTTTTAAGCACAAACTACATTGTGCTAAAATTACTGAAATTATGCCGGTTTTGCAATGTAGCTTTGTAGTACATACAAACAAACATAAATGAATGTGTGCATATAATAAAAAAAATATTTATATACAAAACCAGTTTGCTTATAACAGTAAATACATTTTTTTTTATATTTTTAAACATTTTTTTTTTTTCATTTCTTTCTAGAATGGAAGTTCAGACGGTGAATAATCACCTAAATAATTCCCTCATATCACCGCCAGCCTTGTCACAATCACAACAAGCGCAATTGAATAACAGTATCATCACACTTAGTCGCAGTAACAGTCCGGCCAGTTCGAATTCAGAAATCGAAAAAGAGCTGCAAGATTTGGACTTAAATAGTTCACTGAATAGTGGCAGCGTCAGTTTGGGTGCCGATCTTAATTGTAAATCAAATGGTTCGTTAAGCGGTGCCTCCACTACCAGCTCGACAACGGGCCTTACAACGTCAGTGACCACCGCAGCAGCTGCAGCCGGTATAAAAACCACTTCGTCTACTGAAGCCTTAATCAATGGCAATGGTGCTGACGCTACAAATTCAACAATTAATACTTTAGCAGTGTCACAGGTGAAGAAGCGTATTTCTAGCAGCCGAACACCAACACGCAAAGCGAGACGAATAAAATTCTATCGCAATGGCGATCGCTTCTATCCGGGTATAACCATTCCAGTCTCAAATGAGCGTTATAGGTAAGTTATAATAGTTTTTAATTGTTGACTTAAATATTATTTACATAATTATTGTCTTGCTACAGATCATTTGAGAGCCTTTTTGAAGACTTAACACGTTTATTAGAGGATAACGTAAAAATTCCAGGGGCTGTGCGCACCATTTATACCATGTGTGGCAAAAAGGTGTGTTGTATTTTTGTTTTTGTAACAAGCTATTTCTATATTAATTTTTATTTCTTCCAGATCTCCACTTTGGACGAACTCGAAGATGGCCAAAGTTATATTTGTTCCTGTAATAATGAGAATTTCAAGAAAATCGAATACAACACCTCCTCACAACCGCTGGCCAATTTAACACTCTCCAATAAGACAAATAATCGTTTGTCCAAAGCTTATCGTCCATCTTCACCACTTAAGAATGGTACGGCCACTTACAATAGCGGTGGTGGTGGCGTAGCTGGGGGTGGTGTAACCGGTAATGGCACAAATGCCACAGCTGGTGCTACTAATGGTAGTCCAGTGCTCAAACTGAGCGAGCGCGACCGTGTGGTACATCCCCGCATTGTGACACTGATAAGAAATGGCACTAAGCCACGAACTGTAAGTAAAGCAATTTATTTTTATTTTATAAAAATATTAAATTTGTATGCGTTTTTACACACATTACACCTGCTTCATCGTTGTGCTTTATAGATTATGCGTCTACTGTTAAATAAACGCAACAGTCCGAGCTTTGATCATGTATTAACCGCCATCACGCAAGTGGTACGCCTTGATACAGGTTATGTACGCAAAGTGTTTACGCTCTCTGGCAGTCCGGTTGTACAGTTGGCCGATTTCTTTGGTCCCGATGACATTTTCTTTGCCTATGGTACAGAACGTGTTAATAATCCCGATGATTTCAAACTCGAACCAGACGAACACAAAGCCATACAGGCCATACGAAAGTCACTGCGTACAGCAGGTACGACATACAAGGGCCCCAAACCGAAAATGCCAGTAAAAAGTAAAAATCTGAATAGCGCCAAACATCAGCAAAATCATCAACAAGAACCGTGTGATCAAATTGTTGACGAAGATTTGGCCGCGTTAAATGAGAGTGGCATCGATGCCAGCGAACTGCCGGGTGTCATACGTGAACGTTACGCATTGGGACAGATTATCGGCGATGGCAATTTCGCTGTTGTATTAAAGATCAAAGATCGCCAAAGCGGTTTGCCATATGCGTTGAAAATCATCGATAAAAGCAAATGCAAAGGCAAGGAACATTACATCGATGCTGAGGTGCGTGTAATGAAGAAATTACAACATCCACATATTATCTCATTAATCATGGATGTCGATCAGCAAGCGAATATGTACTTGGTGTTGGAGTATGTAAGCGGTGAGTGAAAAACAAATATTAATGGATAATAATGGAAAATTATTTAAATTAATTAATAACTATTTTAAATGTTTGTATGTATTTTATATGTTTGTTTCTGTTGTATAGGTGGTGATCTTTTCGATGCTATAACACGTGTAACACGCTTCTCCGAGAATCAATCACGTGTCATGATTAAGCATTTGGCCTCAGCCATGGCCTATTTACATTCCATGAGCATTGTGCATCGTGACATTAAGCCCGAGAATCTATTGGTAAGCTTTCGGTATAAATACAGCTAAACTTCCTTAACTCGAATTATCATAATCCACAAAAAAACTTCGACCTTCTGAGTCACGGAAGATAATTTGTATGCAATTTGACTTCTATTGTCAATTCAAGAGTTTGATTTATGAAAAACTTAGATTTATAGAAGTTCGAATTATGGAAGTTCAACTGTATATAGCTTCTGAAATTGTATTTATTTGTGCACTTATATATAATACAGGTTGAGCTGGATGCCAATGGCTATGTAACCGAACTGAAATTGGCTGATTTTGGTTTAGCATGCGAGGTGACTGAACCATTGTTTGCTGTTTGTGGCACGCCAACTTATGTTGCACCAGAGATACTAATGGAAACCGGTTACGGTCTAAAGGTAACTTACAAAAACGGTTAATTTTATCATATTTTATAATATTTCAAATACAATATTTACGATTTTTTTTACAGATCGATGTTTGGGCTGCTGGCATAATACTATACATCTTGCTTTGCGGTTTTCCACCATTCGTTTCGCCCGATAATCAACAGGAACCGCTATTCGATGCCATTATATCCGGTGTATATGAATTCCCTGAACCTTACTGGTCGGACATTGGTGATGGTGTACGCGATCTAATTGCTAACATGCTGCAATCGGATCCCGAAGTACGTTTTACCAGCGAGGATATATTGGATCACTATTGGACACTGGGTGAATGCAATGAGTATAGCAGTTGAATTTACTGCCACAATGCGGCGGAACAACGGGTGGGAAAACGTTGCAGACAACAAAAACAAACATGTTATGATCACATTTTAGGTCTATAGCTAGTTTAGGAAGCTGCTTGTTTGTCGACGTAAACATTATATATATATATACATACATATAGGTTTAGTTGCTGGGGCGTAGTTTTAATATTATGTATTTAATTGCTTATTAAAAATTATAATTAACGAAAATTTATTTATATGCGACAAAAAAATTGCAAATGCAACAATGCAAAGCTGATACATTGTTAACAACTAAAACAAAGCAAAGAGGAAAAGAGTAAAACAAACGAAATTATTGAAGAGTTTCATAGGCGCTAAAATTTGTGGTGGCGTATCTTTAAAAAGCAACGCCACATTTTGATTAACAGCGACTTAACTAAATACATGCATTATACATACATACATAAATCACGAACTTACATGCATATATACACACAATGCTTAAGTATTTTATTAAACTGTAGTATTCATAATTTTTGCTACAAATTAAGGCAAACTTAATGCACATTTACGTAAGTTGTGGCAAAATTGTTTAAAACGAGAAATACGTGAAAAAGACGCGCTATTATGTTATGAAAACCCAGTTGCCGGCGAATTAGAGAGTCACTGTAGCAGCAAAATTGTACGAATTCAAAAAAAGTAACAAAGCGAAAAGCTAACGCTAACGAAAAAGAAAAAAACACCAACATATTTGTGTATATTTTTTATATAAATATTTTGTACGTAAATTTTAATTGGTTTTTATTGTAAGCTACATCCAACATTTACTAACTGTCCCAGGCTGATATTTTTATACAGATCTAACTATTTTATTCACTTTGTGTATTATTTTCTATTCAAATGTTTACTGTTAGTGCTACTGCGATAAGGGTTAGTTGTATAATACTTTTTACGTTTTGTGTTGTTATATATATTTTAATTTTCATTTTAAATGCGAAAAAAATATGTCCCTTAAAATGCTATTTAACTACTGATTAGAGTTTTGTATGCATACATACTTATTATATTAAATATGAATTATTAAATAATAATTTAAAACATAAGAATTGTATTATTTTATCTATTTTAAAGTATTTGTTTTTTTTTTTGCAACTTTGCAACTTACGAAACTGCTGTGTTTTGAGTTTTGGTTACTGAATTTTTTTTTTGCGAATTATACGCTAAGTGTATAAATTAGTAATTTTTAAAGAAAGAAGTAATAAAAAACACTTATACGTTTATTAAGCATAAAAATATTTATAAAATGTTTATACAACTTTGAATTGGAATTCGAAGTTTTCAATAGTTCAACGGTATTTGTGCTTTGTATGTTTACTATTTTCTGCGCGTAAACTAAAACGTTAAAAAGTAAATATTGTCATTCCTTTTTTTACAAATAACTGCCCTTAACGAATACATGTGTGTAAAGTGGTAATAGTTGTTAGGATCGGACAACGAGTTTCAAAAAATGATGAGCTTAATAACTTCTCTGCTAGAGTTAGAAGAAGAACAGATTGAAATAAGAACACTTCAATCTCATACAACATTTTGTTAATTTTAAACATTTGCTGTTAATTTTAAACGATATAATTTTAAACAATATAATTTTAAATAATGAACTGTTGTTTGAAATCAGTGTAACTACGTTTAGTAGCTTAAAAAATTTTACTTTTTATCCAAAAAATTTTGTATATCCACAAAATTCAAACGAACACATAATGTTAAGCAGCAGTTAAAAAGTATATTGGTCACAATTAACATTTTTAGTAGTGTCACACAAAAAGTCCACATTTTCTTATATCTACATACATATATGAGTGCATATACATACTGTACATGGCTACTACATATAATTAAGTAGTGCACACATTTCTTATTATTAGTATTTGAAACATAAAAAACATATAATACAGTAGCAAAAAAACTTAAAAATAAAATATGAATAGCAACTAAAATAAAAGAAAAAAAAACATAATACCTATTTATAAACGTTTATTGTATTTTGAAAAATGAAATTTTACATATACATACATACACATAGAATATATAGAGCGCTACGAAAGAATTAAAAAATTTAACGAAGCAAAGTTATTAGAAAGTGCTAAAAAACTATTTAAATCAAAAATAAAGGAAATAAAAAAAGAAAACGTGTTTTATTTACAAATTTACTGGTTGAATTAATATTTAATACTAACAAGGATGGATTAAAAATTTTAGAAAATACTTATGTCCGGTTTTACAGTCCGGATATACCATCCCAACAAAGGAACGCATCGTCTCACTTACTCCAAGTACCATCCTGGAATTTGTCAGGGTACTGGGACTAATGGAGGCGCTGTAGACTTGGAGAGGGCACAATAGACCACTGGTCGTGGTGCTTTCCTCATCATCATCATCATCGCAGTCCGTACTAAGGTTGTGCTTAAGTAAAAACATAGAAATGTGCTTTACAGTTCATACTTAAGTACTGAAAAAGGTAGACTTAAGCAGCCTCGACTCGCTTGCATTAAAATTCGGTGTCTATTTATTGTTTTTAACCACCTCATCTACAAATAAATATATTTTCGTCGCAAATTTATTTTTCATTCTGAGCAAAAACGCTGAATACCTTAACCAAATTACATACGCTGGTTGGAATGGAGTGGATGAAAAATCCCTTTAACGGGCAAAAAATCGTAACAGCAACACTGTGCTCACTTTCTGAAACAGCTGATTAATTAAGTATTTTCATATAAATTTTGTTTTGATCCAACAAATAGGAATTTTTGTAGTTTTATATTTAAAATTAAATCGGAAGATGAATTGAATGGTGAAAAAATCAATAGCATAACGTTTTTATACTCACAAAAGTTTTTCACTAAAACTCTCGTTTTCCTACTTTGTCATGGCAGAACAGGATGCTGTTAATAATAGTGTAAGTGAAAAGTGTAATCACTAAAAATCTGCAAAAGTATGCATGTTAAAAGTAATTATTTATAGGATACGGAAACAGAAAGCACTGAGGATGAAATTGAACCAAAGTTCAAATACCAACGTATTGCCAATGACTTGAGGAAAATCTTAAACTCTGACGTGGTCACCTGTAGTGCGGTGCACCCAAAGGTTTGATAAATGGGATAAAGTTTGGGCACCAACTAAAAGTTATTCTAACTTTTCTTATAGTTTTTAATATTTGGCACATTTTTGGGGCGTGTCTATCTGTTCGATCATCAAGGCAATTCTGTGACATCACACCTCTCAGATGGACCAAATGATTTTTCTCATACGGTTGCCGTCAATCATATTGATGTAGACGCAAAAGCAGAATATGTGGCCACTTGCTCTGATGATGGAAAGGTTGTTTAAAACAAGTTTGAATTTGTTTGCAAAAAAAAAAAAAAACATTTTTTCAATATTACAGGTAAATATTACTGGTTTATTTAGCGACGAAAACAATCAAAATTTGAACTTTGGGAAATCGATAAAAGCGGTAGCACTCGATCCAGATACCAAAGCAGTAGCCGGTAAAAGATTTGTCGTCGGTAAGCAGAATTGACATTGAAGATTGCGAAATGAATTGCACATAAAGAAAAATTTTTTTTTTATATGCTCTAGGTGACGACAAACTCACATTATATGAAAGAAATTTTCTTAAAAAATTAAAAACAACAGTGTTATCTAGTGCTGAGGGTTATGTATTATCCGTTTGCTGGAATGGTTCCTTTGTTGCTTGGGCAAGCTATCTTGGAGTGCGTGTCTATGATTTAAATGAAAAGTGTTCGCTTGGTCTCATGAAATGGGAGGAGCCAGTCAAGTATGTTTTTTCAATATTCCTTTGTATGTTTTTTAATATGCTATAATTGGTTTTAGTGCACGCTTAGAGAATTTCCGCTGCAATTTTCGTTGGTCAAATGCTACAACATTGCTGATAGGTTGGGTCGATACAATACGCATTTGTGTTATACGTAAGCGAAATTCAATAGAAGTAGCTTCCAGAGACTTGCCAGGCTTTATAGTTGATCCAAGTAAATGATTTTTTTTTTTTGAAAAATTTCATGGAAAAAAAATATATACTTCTGCTTGCAGTATCAACATTTCAAACCACATTTTACATTTCGGGCCTAGCGCCACTCACCTCCAATCAATTGGTTGTGCTGGGTTGTCCAAAAGAGAAAGATGCCGAACGAAAGTCGTTAAGGCCAGTACTGTGTGTTATGGAATATAAGTTAAATAGCAGTGAGGAAATTTGCACCGATAGTCTCTCATTGCGCGGGTGAGCATTTGTATATTCATTGCAACCAAAAAATTGCATATGCCAAAATTAATTTGTAAATTTTTGTTCATTTCAGCTATCAAGAATATACTGTCAATGATTATAGTTTGGGTTGTATTATAGAAGAAAATCGCTACTTCATAGTTGCACCAAAGGATATAGTCGTTGCTGGTCTATACGAAACAGATGATAGAGTTAAATGGCTCGTAGACCATCGGTAAGTGCTACACCAAAATATTTTTTTCATTTTGCAACGTATATAATTGATTAAGATTTAAATCTCGATTTAAAAAACTGTGAATATTTTTTTTTTTATAAAAAACACCAGTTTACTCAGTTAAGCTTATTTTATTTATATTTATATTTGGTATAGATTTTTTTATTAAGTATTCACTAGAGACACGAATTTTTTAACTACTATCTACTGCGCCGTTTATGCTCATATCTGCTTATATACATGTGCTACATAATTATCGCTGCTTTTGTATGCTGAATATTGTGCAAAGTTTTTATTTTACGTATGTATCACAGCATTTGTCAGCCGATTTTGTCCAATCATAAAAATATGGCCTTAAAGTTTTGCTTTGTTCATCTTCTTTTTCCTCCTCTTTGTCGCCTCTTATACAAACGCTGCCATCATCAATTTGCTGCATTTCCTCTTCATTAAGTTTATGTAATACTATATGATAACGTCGACATTTACGTGGTTTATATTGTGTGTCGAAACGTGGATCATGTCGTCGATACACATATCGAAAAGGTGCCACCCATAAACCCATAGAAATATCCTCATTAGTATAGGCAGAAAGTGATTGTGCATTTTCAGAAATATGCTCACAAATTTTACGTGAAATTAAATAACCCCCACCTAGGGCATATGTTATGTAATGCGTTGATAGATGGTAATTTAAATCACGCCACTTCCCCTTTGTCTTTACATTGGCTCTGCCGAGGAAGTAGCCCCAATAGAGCGCCGGCAAAGGTTGTCCATTATATTCTTGAGTTTTACGTACCAATTTACGATCATACGATATCAGTTCATTAAGCAAAATGTCTAACTTTACATATGTATCGTCGTCAGTTTTAAGTAGATAACTGTATTCGTAGTGATGTGTGAGCGCTTCTATCGAATGCAACATCTTTTCCGTTAAATTTTCAAAGTTATCCTTCAAGCGCGGCAAAAGCAACATATCACCATAAAGTTTCTGTTCGCGATCCAATTCTGCACGTAAGCCAGCAGGCATATCCGCCGTACCAACAGCAAAGACATGTTTTACTTTAATGAATCTACGCGTTGTTTCTGGATTATTCAAATTATTGTCGTGCCAATGCAGATACGCCGCCAAACGATTCGATTGATCAGTCACGCTTTCCATTTGCAAATGACCACTCTCGTCGTATTTTGGCAGATATATTAAATTTTCAGGGTAGTATGTCATTTCCAATGGCTGCCCGAGTCGCAACCAGGTTTGACGCATAGTTAAGCGACGATTAACATTTTGTGGCGCTGTTGTAACTAATATCATAAGGAAAATATCCGGATGTGGATCCATTCTACTAACACCGCTTTTGTGGGTCACACACTTTTCGGCTTTATTCAACATATTACTCAAAAAGCAGCCAAAGAAAAAAGCTACCATTGCGGTAAAAAGTGTTATTAAGTTATTCATACGCCGCATTTTGTGTGTATGAACAGTTTTGGCAGGCTTACATTCACGCTCCGTCTGGCGTGTTTGGTGCGTACGTGCAGTTGGACGAATAATTTTGAAGCTTTTAGTGCAACTATAGTTGTTAAAAGTCTATTTGACTTATACTCGCACTGTGTCCCGGTGCCTGGCACTCGAATTCATATGTTACCGTATGTGTGTGTGTATGTGTAATAGCAATACTTTTTGCCTCAACCTTACATGCTGCGTTCAAAGTGCATTTACAGCTATTTCAACTGAAAAATATAAAACATTATTAAGTTATAAACATTAATGTTATAGATTATTACATACCAACACAGTAAACTATTAAATATGCGTTTACAATGCGCGCTGGCCAAAATTCACTTGCCACCGATTTTTCCATTTGTTTTATTGACAAAAGTAAATATAGTGTTGCCACGTTGATGGTATTTAAGTATTTACGTGCATAAATTTACTTCCGTTGTGGACTACTGCTAAAGGGGCAGCATTGTTAAAGGAAATAAGAATGCATCCATATTTTTAACTTAAAAAATTTTAATATTTTGACTATTTAAGAGTTTATCTGATATTGCAGAAAATTCGAGGAAGCAATGGAAGTGATATCGACACATGCCGGCAGCTGGTCGTTGCTAACAGTGGCTAAGTACATTACATGCAGATTTCCTTTTATTTTCATTGTAACTCTGCAAATATTTTAAATATTACCAACAGGTTATATATAAATCATTTATTGGCGCTGAATCAATTTGACGCTGCTGCGAAGTTGTGTTTACGCGTTTTGGGCAATAAGAAATCGTTATGGGAAGAGGAAGTATTCAAATTTTTCGAACGCCAGCAATTGCGTTCAGTTAGTGCTTATCTACCTACCTCCGATGACTGTAAACTTGATCCTCACATTTACGAGTTGGTATTATATGAATATCTGAAGCACGATGCCAAAGGATTTTTGAATCTTATTAAAGAATGGCCATCCAACTTATACAATTGCGCAGCAGTCATCAACGCAATACATGACAATTTTCGTAAGCAAAATGCGAATGAATTGTTGGAAGCTTTGGCTATACTTTATTTGCATCAGCGCGACTATGAGAGTGCACTGCGAATGTACTTAAAGTGAGTAGCAAACGATTTTTTATTATTATTTTTTTAACATAATGTAAATTAAATTATATTTTTTAAATTACAGACTACAAAATGCAGATGTTTTTGAAATGATACGACGTTATGATCTCTATGATTCTATACACAAAATGATTATACCACTCATACAGCTGAATCGTGAGCGTGCCTTTAAAGTTTTATTCGAAAAGAATAAGATTTCACCTGAAATTGTTGTGCAACAATTGGAGCAAAATCAAGAGTATTTATATTGGGTGAGTTGTTGTAGTACAAATCACAAATTAAATATTTTACTAAATGCGCATTATTTCTTTAGTATTTAGATGCCTTAGATAAGGTGGATAAGAGCGGTAAATACCATTGGAAGTTGGTAAATCTCTATGCAAAATATGAACCGCAAAAGTTATTACCATTTCTGAAACGTTCCAATCACTATCCCATGCAAGAAGCTTTGGATGTGTGCAAGCGTGAATTATTCTATCCTGAAATGGTATATTTGTTAGGTCAAATGGGCAATACTATAGAGGCCTTAAACATAATTATTGAAAAGGTAATGAAAGAAAGTTGCATTTTACATATTATATACAATTAGTTAGCAAAATGCTTGTAGATTCAAGACATTGAAATGGCTATTGAGTTTTGTAAAGAGCACAATGATTCGGATTTATGGAACATATTGATTGATGAGTCAGTTAAAGAGCCTACTATTGTACTGAAGCTGTTGGATGGCATAGTGGGTATGTATGCTTGATTACATATATGTATACAAATGGAGACCACGAATAGATAAATGAAGATAATACAGCCACACAACAAAAAAATAAATTTTGTTATGACCTGGGGATCTTACTACGTGTATTTCATGTTTTTGGGGTCGCTGAATCCGAATACGAGGCCTATTTAACCTAATCAGTTCGTGGTTTTGAGATAACCTACTAAATCAATATGGCGGACAGCGATTTTTTAATAACATCGGATTCGCATGAAAGTCTCTACTATTGGGTTTTCGGGGTCGCTAAATAAGAATCCGATGTCGGTCTTTCAAAATTTAAAATAGCGGATCCAATATGACGGAGCCTTTCTTGAAAATTTCAACGGAATCGCTTGAATTTCGTAACTCGGCGATTTTCGTGGTCGATAATTACATGACTTGCCAGGTTACGAAATTTTGTTTTCGTGTGGCTGTGAAATCTTTAATAATTTCTCTAAATCTATTTGTAGTCTCCATATATAATTGCAAGTTGTATAATGACTTTTTAATAACTTGAATAGACTACGTCGATCCCGTTGCTGTTGTTGAGAAAATCAAACTGGGACAAAATATACCTGGTTTGCGCGATGCCGTCGTCAAACTTTTGTGGGACTATCGTTTGCAGGTATGTGTATACAATATATTCCCTATATCCATACTACTAAAATGTTATTACTCTTTAGGTACAAATACGCAAGAGTGCACAAAAAATCCAATGGGAGTTTTATTATAACCGTCATGCCAGAGTGGTGCGAACACAAAATCGTGGTCGCTGTGTACCCACTTCAGAGCGCTGTTTAAAATGTAATCGTCCTCTCATTAGCATGAATGAACACATTCCACCACTGAGTGATGTTGTGACTTTCCTATGTGGTCATATTTACCATACAAATTGTGTGCCTGGTGGCCCGGACAATGAGCATTGTGAACTTTGCAATCCTAGTGATTTTAACAAAGAAGAGGGCTTTGCACTACTTTTAGAATAGCGAGAATATACAAAAACACTATTTTCTCAAAACCAACGAGTTGGAAGTTAAACCAAAACAGCAAATCGTTGGCGCTGAATTTAATTAAAAGACTACGCCTATGTAATTTTTTTAACGCAATTTCCGTAAAGGGACCTTACAACATAATTTAAGCCAAAAAGTCGAAAATTCTGCACAATGTATGTATTATATGCCTTAAGCAAATACGCTTAAGCAAGTCTTTCTCGCTTCTCGTGTTACCTTGATAACCTTACTTTAACCTTTTTCATTATTTTTGCCCACAACCATAGCATAGAGCATACGTACATATGTAAATATATGCAATTTATTTAAATATTCCTACGAAATTATTTTTTAAATAAAGCTTTTTATATCGAAAATTTTAAAATTTTATTTAGTCGATTTGAAGTTATCAGTATTAGACACCTATATCTATTCTAAAACAAATCAGAAAAATAATTTGGCTTCAAACCAGTAACGCTACTACGTATGCAGAACGGAATTGGATTTTTATCTAGCCAAAGGCTGGCATTTCGGTAGCATACTACTCAAAAATATTTTTGAAATCTCGTGCCGCCATAACAACAACGTCGACAAGACCAGTATTGATTTAACTAATGTTTTAACGAAGCCACCAATTAAATAACAAAACAATTGTTTATTGTAAATAAAAGCCTATATTATTTTCATAATAATAATAGAATTTTAGAGAAAAGCATTTCCAATTTTTTTCCCACAAAATCCGCTAAAACTTATTTAAGCTTCAGACTCGGACTTCAGCTTGGCAATATAAGCAGCCTTGTGTTCGGCCACCTTAACCTTACGCTGTTCATTCGTGAGTTTCTTAGCATTCCACCGTTTCTTGACACCGCCACTCTTCTGGTCCTTCTTCTTGTGGGTAGGATCAGAGCGAATAGATTGGTGGGCTTTCTTATAGATAGTTTCAAGCTGTAAAACAAAAAAAAATTACCATCAGTATATTACGTTCAGCATATAAGGCTAGACTACAGTATAATGTATGTATGTAAATAATGTGCGACCATAACAGGAAATGTATCATATTGAATATGGATAGATTTCGAACACAGGTCCCTAGATTTAATGTGGTCCACTTTTGGCACAGCCAGCGTCGTGGGTAACAAGACACAGCGGTAATTTTGAAAATGGACGTACATATTCATTTTTAACATATCAATAAAACACACGTATACTCACATCATCAGCACGGATTCCCAATTTGATGTAACGGCTGAATTGGCGCTTGAAGCTCTCCTCATCGTTCTCTTCTAGAGTGCGCATGTAATCGGCAACGTGTTGACCGAAAATATGAGCACGGTGCACATCAGCGTTGAAGTTCTTAGCCTCAGCGTTGTAGCCGGGGAAACGCTTGACGGAGTGAGGGATGTTCAAACCACCATCGACAGCACCTTTCATGGCACCGAACACACGAGCACCAGTGGTTGTACGTGCAAGACCGACATCCAAGTAGCAACGGAAAGCGCCTGGACCGTCATCGACAGGTTCAACATTGTATTCCTCACCGGTCACTTCAGTGCAACCACCATAAAGGGTATCCAGACCCAATTTGTTGAGAATGCGACGAGCAACCAACAAACCAGTACAGTAAGCTGCAGCATAGTTGGTCAAACCGACCTAAAACAAAATCGTATTAATGCATGCACTCATATCAACAATAGTACATAACCTAATTGTTCACCGTTTTCAAGTAAACGGCTTTTATAGACCATGCTTTCAATTGCTTACCTTAACGCCATACTTGGGCAACTCATGGGAATAGGCAGCGCATACAACACGATCGCCTTCAATTCTGGCATAGGCGATTTGTACGGTGATATCCTTATTGGACAGACGTACAATCAAACGGTATTTGGGTGTGTTGTACTTGTTCTTGTCTTGGAAGATCAAACGTTTCCGGGCATAGTAATCAGTTTTACCCTCACGACGCCTGCGGAATTTGACCTGGTAGCGCTTGAAGTACTGCTTGTTCTTGACTACTTTAACGAAACCCTGCAAAAATATAAATTGTCTGATTAGCCACCATACACACATATGAAAACTAAGACAAGATTTTCAATCAATGATTTTCAAAAACATCTACACAAATTTTAAAAGAATTTCACTTTATTTGATTTCACTGTAATATCATAGCAATAATTGTTGCAAAATTTTCATTTGTTAACTCACCATTTTCACGAAATTTAATATTTAATTTACACCGACGTGATATACGCGATGTCTTCACACGTAGGTGAAAGAAAAAAGAGGGAGAAAAGAAAAGGATGACAACATAGCTTATTACTTTGGCAGAACGGAAGCAAAAACACAAAAACGAAGCACAGCCAACTTCGTTCAGTTATTACAGAGTTGTAATTAAGGAAAAATACAATTATTACAATAAAAAAACGTTATTTAATTCAAAACTTTTGTTTTCCACAATTTCGTTTATAAAAATTTATCAAATTAAAAGTGAAATTATATATTTTAGCTAAAGTTTATATTATTTTACATTTTTAATTCGCTAAAATTATAAACTTTCCCAACAGCTGTTGAAACGAGTCTCGTACACATAGTCAACATAGTGCAAATGTCAAAAACGAAGTATGTCGAAAGCTGTCAAATTGTGTATATGGAAAGATTTTAAATCCAATTGTATACTAATAAATTATAATGAAAAAGTGTTAAATTAAAGTAAATGTATCAAGCAAAATTAAACCTAACAACAATAATAATAATATAATTGTACATACGCTTTTGTGTGAGGTACCGTTACGGTCAAAGCAGTAGTGATGGGCAATGATACCAGCCGTCTAAAGGGATTAGTGATTGATAAGAATTCTGTGGAAGCAAACGACTTCTGGACACTATACAATGCTGAATCACCAACTACTTCAAATGAGGATGGGCGACAACTACTTTCCATATTTCAAGGTGAAGCCGTAGTAAATGGACAATTATGGGTGATACAAGTGCCATTAGAACGCGCTATAAAGGTAAAATAAATAAACAAAATATAAACTTCAAGTCAAAATTTTTAAACACGAAGTTTTCCAATTAGAATTTAATGATATATCGCCATCCATATATATTGAAATATGTAACTACTTGGGAACAAGGTGGCCAAAAGCATTTAGCTACAGAAAGAGTACGTCCTCTAAGTATGGTATTATCCACACAAAACAGTTTACAAGTTTGTCTTGGATTACAAACAATTCTCTGCAGTTTGATCTTCTTGGTTGAGAAGGTGAGTTGGTATTTTTGGAATTTGCAACTTATAAATTAAATTTGTTTTGTATTTGATTTGAATTAAAAAAAAAACTGAAATTCGGCATTACTTGCTTTTCAACAACTCAATTAACGAAAATAATTCCATAGGCTATGGGACGCCACCTTAACATTTGTATCTCATCGATTTACGTCACAGACGATGGTAGCTGGCGGTTAGCTGGCTTTGAATATGTGTGGAAGCATAAAGAGATTACAAAATCGTTACTAGATTTAGTAAAGACATATCGCTATTCCGTTGCAGTCGACACCAATGAAGGTAAAGACAATAGTAGTGATGCTATTGAACAGTTTGCCTTTGCAACACTATGTGAAGAGGTATTGAATAAATGCAGCAAAAAGGAGACCACTGAGACACCACACGCGCAAGAGTTTCGTGAATATTGCGCCACCCACCTCAAACACAGTAATGCCCAACTGCGACCACGTCTGTCGGCAGTGCTATTACATCCATATTTCAATCACGAATTCGTACTTATACATTCCTTCCTATTCGAATTGCCTTTGAAAAGTATGCAAGAGAAGCAGGATTTTTTTACCGGTCTCATCGATCGTTTGCGCTATTTCAAAGAGGAAGTTGTGGGTGCGCAATTAGCTGCGGATCTACTTTCACGTATGGTGTTGCTGGACCCCACAGCACAGTTGTGTGTTACACCGTATGTGTTGAAAACGAAAATCGACCACTCGGCGGCATTATTTTCCAATCACACATACGTGCGCTACATTATGCCGCATATAAAGAAAATGTTTCGTTTGCGTGATGCGCAAATACGTTTAATATTGCTCGAGTATTTTATGGAATTTGTACGCTTACTTTCAAAAGAAGAACTTCTAGAGTGTATACTACCTTATTTGCTAGAAGGTATGAATGATACGAACGATGTGCTAGTTGCGAAGACACTACGTTGTATGGCTGATTTAGTACCCATACTTGGTGCATCCACAGTAATTGCTGGGAATCGTACGCGCATCTTCTCCGATGGTCGTCCACATGCAGCTGTTTCAGATGCCACAACACACTGGGTGGAACCACGTTCCATTACGCCAGTGATGGGTAACAACATAGACTACATGGTATCAGATAGTCCACTGCCAGATCACGTGGATTTGAGTAGCAGTTTTAATTCACTGCCGCAGGTCGAATTGAGTGAGACCTCCGATATGCCACCACGTTTAAGTCCAGACGGTGGTGAAGATAATAAAAGTGTTGTTATTGGAGACGGTGTAATTGGTGGCTTAACTCAACAACAAGAAGATGATGTGGAAAATACGAATGAAACGATAGAAGAGCTAGAAATGCTCACCAACAGTGATGCAGCGGTTTTAATTAATCAAAGTGTTAACCATAATATAAATACCAGCTTAGACTTGTGTATAGATAAACCAAGCGCGAACGGAGAAGACGTTGAAAAGGCGTCCATTAATGATTTTCACTGTCACAACGTTGTTGAAAATGGCGATGATGATGAAATTGAAGAATGGTCCGATTGGGAAACAGATGAATTACAAAAACTTAATCAAACCACAGAAGCTGATGCGTCGACTACTGCGCATACAATACAGACAGCTTCACATCAACTTTCAACCACACTGCCTTTGAATAATGTTGAAGCTGCAGCGCTGCCAGCAAAATCCAAAAATGTGAGTGATAATAAATTAGAGGTAAATGTCATATTGTAATCAGATGCATACATTTATTCATATTCCATTTCCTAAAACACAGGCAAATAGCAAAGCGGAGCGGAGTAAACTAAAAATCAACGATGATCTCAACGCATTCGACATCATTGTGCAAAAGACGGCGACGACAACGAATGAGCAGAGTGCTGAGTTCGACTTCTTTAAAGACATGGAACCCGTTATCGCGTCAAAAAGCAACAAAATAATGGACACAGGGATTTTAACAACAAATTCAACTTCAACTACAACGAAATTGCCAAATAAAAATGAAAATGAAGTTATCGTAATCGATAATAGTCGATTTGCCGCAGTGACAATGCATGCGGATGATATTGCGGCCGGTGGTGACGGCTGGGGCATGGACGATGATGTGGAGGATGTGTGGAAGGAATAATACGTTGCTTAACGCGTCTAATGTTTTGCAATGTCAAAAATGTAAACAGTGTCCACAAATGTCGGCAGTTTACAAGAAAGTTGAATCTTGTTAAAATTGTGCATATGTTAATTTTGTATTTAGTTAAACAAGCAATGCGCCTGTAAAAAGTGCACGGATATAATTTGTCACTTTAAAATAATGCGTTTTGGTGGCATTACCACTAATCCACTTGATTGATATTTGTATTATTGCTTTCAAATTAACGGAAAAGTTAAAGATGTTTCAACCACACGAAAAAACATTGCTGTAGATACATTCATTTTAGTAAAAGTAAAGTGAATCAAAATAAGTATATAAATTTGACCAATTAAAAAACATTAAAAGAATTAGTAAATTGGTATTTTACCATGAAAAAAATGTGTTTTTAACTCAACTGGGAAGATTCTAAATAATTGATACACTAATTTAGATTTTCTACTACCCATTTTCATTGTTATTATAGTGTTATTTGTTATTTCATTCAAATTTGGATAATATTCCTGTTAACATAAAAATTGCAGCCTAAAAGTATGCATCAGCTAGAGCTTACACGTGAATTGTTTATGCAGGGAACCTATATATAAGTATATAAATTATATTGCAAATACGTTTTTTGCCGAATTCACATTTTAAACATTATATTCTCCGTCTGAATGGTCAAAAAATAATTTTTAGTTTGTTAACAACCAGAATTATATCGTCAGGTTAGTAAGACGTTAAGGGGCTATATAAGTGTAACCCATGTAAAATTAGGCAATTTTCATATTTTTTTTTTAAGAAAGTACGCGATCGAATGTTTCTTTAGTTTTTTAGACATTATAAGGTATATTTTCAGCTATATTTTAAGATTTTTTCATTACAAAAATATTGAAAAATTACGGAGTTATGTGCTGTTAGTTGTTGGGTAAAGTTCCCAACTGCTGACATGATTCCGGCCGTATGAGTAACTGAAATAAAAAAATCAAAAATGTTATTAAAGTTGAAGGTAATTCCTATACAATGTCCTACGATTTTCGAAAAATATTAAAAAATAACAAAATGGCGTAGTTCTGAAAAAAGTCGTTTTTTAGGTAAAAATATGATAGTATTTTGTACCAAATTTACAATTTTGATCAAATCAAAAAGATCGTAGCTCATTGTATAGAAAATAGATTCAAGAATAATACATATTTGAAGTCGATCGGTTCAATTTCTCGTTGAGTTATGATGTCAGTAATTTTGAAAAATATCGTTTCGAGAAAACGCGTTTAAAGTTTCGACTATAGCGGTTTATACAGGCGAGCGGCCGCTCTTTAGAACGCTGTCTTTTAAAAGCTATTCAAGATACGACATCACCGCTTTCAAAAAAAATAAAATAAGCAAAAAATAAAGAAATCGATTTTTTGAAAATATCACACTGGTATAGCCCCTTATTGTTGATCTCTTCAACATCAATGTGTTTAATTACTATTATTTCAATCAATCCAATGTTTTATTGTTTAGATTTTTAGTAAAACACTTCTCGTTCTTCATTTTTCTCTCAAATACTTTGGTATATTTCATAAATATGTTACTTTTAAATAATTTTCAATTTTTTTTATATGTTTCAGTTTACTAAAAATTTTTCAATGTTGCGCATTTAAATTTTTATTTATTAAACATACTTGTTTGTGTGTTCTTTGCTATATTCGATTTCCAAAAATTTTCTGAAGACATTAGCTAAACGCTTTATATGTACATATGCTGCACTACTTGTTTTATATTTTTTGTATTTTGTTTCAATTCATTTTTTGTAAATTTAAGTTTTTCATGTTAAAAATTTGTTTAAATATGTATATATTTTTGTTTTTTGTTTTTGTCAACTATGCGCTACTACAAAATTAATGCAGTGTTGTATTGACAATAAAAATATTGTCATGCGCCTACTTTATTAATTAGCATCATTAAATATGAATTAATGTTTACATGAACGAAACATGTGTTTGGTGCACTGTCGTGCTAAAAAAATGTACATACATACATATTTATAATTGTTCACAATTTAAGTCGTTTAAATTGTCTATATTGTTTATATAATATTACTTGATTTCAAATCATTAAAAGTGCTAATACTGTCACGCATGCGTACAGTGCAGCTATAAGGAGTGAATCGACTCAATCAACAAAGATTTTTTTGCTTTAATACTATTAGTAATGATTTGTGGCAAATTGTATTCATTCCATTTGACTGTGCAAACGTGTACAACTGCGCAAGTGCTTGTGTTCGCAATTTTCCTAAATCTAGATCAGCAGCAAATTGTCAGGTGCTCGAGTATAATAAATACGAGATGATTTACTCCGTTGAGTGTATGAGTTCTTATGAAAAGCGTTTAATTTATTAGACTAAAATTAGAATTAATTATTAGACTAAAATGTATTATATGTATTATTTTTTTCATGCAACAGTTTTAATGAAAGTCATATAAATTATATATTTGAATTTTGCATCAGCGAAATATGTTTTCGATAATTTTTCATATATACTTCCGATTCATTACAGTATTTGAATTTTAACTCTACGGAGGGTCATTAAAAATTCAAAAATACTAACGATCTGTGCTTGGTAGAAATTTTATACAATTCGGCTCTCTCAGCGTTTACTTGAAAATTTTACTATTTACTACCGTTAAGAGGTTAGGGGTAGTGAGTCAAAAAATTTTTGCATTTTCATTAAGTGTAGTAACTTAAAAATATTCTCTGAAAATTTGAAGTTGATTCGATAATTACTTTTCGAGTTATTCGACAGATAACAAAGAGCGCTCGGATACTCCAAATCGCTTGGGTGAAACTTTAAATGCGTTTTTCTCAAAACTAGGTGTTTTGAACTGGTGACAACTGTAACTTGAAAACCGCACAGTTGATTTGAATGAAATTTTTACAGCTTCTAGAAAACATAATAATCCTGAAAAACATAATAATCCGAAAATCTAGAAAAAAAATTCTTGAGGCCACCACTTTAATTTTTGGAAAAAAAAATTAAATTTAAATATAAAAGATTATCTATTTATAAAACACATTTTTCTTGTCCAATTGAGTTTAGATGAATCTAAAGGGACTTATGATAGTCACCGCAATTGTCTTTTTTTTGGAATTGGGTCAACACAAATAGCTATAACTTTGGAAATTATAATTTTTTTTGCAATTTTCGTGATTTCAAGTCAAAACATTGTGTAATAATGCCATATTATAACATTTGTAAAATAACATGATTTAATACCAAAAAAAATACTGAAAATTCTCATTTGTTCGTGTCTCTGACTACCCCTAACCCCTTAAAGGACTTCCCCAAAGTTTAATAGGCATAAATTAGTGAGCAATTAATAAAAATAATTTTTGCAATTATATTCTCTTCTAAGCAAACTTTTTAAAAGGCATCAATATTATTATAATTTTGGTTGTAAAATTTAAATATAAAAATATTAAGCAGAAATTAAAATAAGAAAAATTTTCAAATATTGATATAAAATCTTTTTTTCTCATTTATAATGGTATATAATTTTGTTTATCTCAAATTTCTCAATAATTTTCGAATTTTGACATCAGTTACAAATCATCTACAAATGCAATTGGTCTGTATTGATTTTCTATTATTTATACAACATTAAACAATAAAATTCTTGTTATTGGTTAAAATTTTCAGCTAAAAATATTAATTTCATTTAAAAAATATGAATTTAATAATTAAAAATGAAAAACTTTAATTATTTTATGAATTGATGCAGTAAACAAAAAAAAAATTATAAATATACACAATAGCGTAATAACATTATTAAATGTTTCAATGCGCTAGCACTCTAGCTACTCTGTGGTGTACTCTTTAAAAGTGGGAATCTCTAACTCTAAAAAACTTACTTGAATATTTGTAAAACACACTTTTATGGGCATTAATATTGTACCGACAGTTCTCATTGCTGTTGTAGTTGTTTGCTGTGCTATATACACCACTTATCGGCACAAATATATTTCTGAGAGCGGTTGTAGCTTTTCACAGGTCGTAAATCAGAAAACAGTTATTTCACAGATCTGAAGACACTCATTTCATAGATCTGAAAACAGTTATTTCACAGTTAAGAAAACAGTTATCTCACAGATTTTCTTCAAATTTGGGCTATGAGCTTATGTACTTCGTATATATTGCCGATATTTTACTCATAAACATAATCGTACACGAAACTTTGGGATACATTACTAAAAATAATACCGCTTATCGTTTATGAAAGGCTTCAATTCAGTCAAAATTTGTTTAAATTTGCCGAAAATCCTTCCTACATTTTTAACAACATCATCATCTAATTTATAAAGCCGCTGATATTTGCTTTAAGTATATTATTCTATATACTAAAATCGCTAAAATCCGTCAAAATTGAACACAAAATGTTAAGGTGTAAATAAAAAAGAAAATGTGATGTTGCATGATGAGCCAAAGAAAACATTTTAAATAAGATATAAGACAGGCATTTTTTTTTTGTAATAATATTTTAAATTTTTATTTTAAAAATTAGCTTAAATCCTTTTTTCAAAAGATTTAAATTTTCTTTTTTTTTTTTGTTGTTTTGCTTTGTATTTACTTTTCATTTGATGATTTTTGTTCTTCAAAGTTCTTTGTTATAATATTCTTTTAACTTCACCTCTTTTTTTACCATTTTTTCGATTTTTTTTTCTTTCTTGTTGTTTGCTTGTAAAACATTTTCATCTTTTATAAAGTATCATATATGTATAGTTGGGAGTTTTTCCATTTTTTCTCTAATTGCAAAATGTATAATATTTAATGTTCAATGAATGAATACAAAATGGAAAAACTAAAAAGTAGACCTAGAGAAATTAGGTAATCGTAGTCGGGCGACATATAATGCGTCCAAGTAAAGTTTTGTATAAATTTGTGTGAAGGGATAGTAAGGGGGGTGGGGGCAAGGAAGGAAATGAAGCAACATTTGTTTATGGGGGGAACTCATTCCATAGTTGTATGTATGTATAATTGAGTAAGGAGGTAATGAATGCGGTGACAGCATAAACGTATTGATGACTCACTGCTTGGCATCAAATATGTGTTTCTTCAACTTGCTTGCGTTCGCGCAACTGCTGCAGAAACCATAGAGGAATTTGTTGGCAGCAACTGCCACTGCTTCCTCCTCGTGAGAGGTCATGTTCCTTTTTAACGATTTACTACAATTGTAACTACTTGTGTTTCAGTTAATTTCCGACAAATGCTAAAATGTTTGTGTTAAATGCGAATTTTAAACTAAAGTAACATTTTCGCCGCAAATTAATCTGTGTTGTAGTAGAAGTGTTCTATGTTTAATTACGACTCTTACTGAAGACCTAGCATATTTTCTCAGGTTTAACAAATCATAATTCTTTGCTTTTTTTTTAGAATTTTCAGTAAATTTTTATGTACTATTTTTTATATGATGTATGATTGTATGTTGTAAATTTGATATTTTTCGCTTTCTTTTCTCGTTTTAACTCATAAACAGTAAAAAAGTGAACATAGCAAATTCAAAAAAAAAAGGAACAACATATGGAAAAAGTCGACAGGTATTTGCAAACGTTTGCAGTACTTCTTGTTCGTTCTAGTTGGTAGTTTCAGAAATTGCGCTGTTGTTGTTAGCTGTTAAAAGAGGTGGTGGTAGAGATGTTTTTGTTGCTGTTGTTGGCTGATGTAGCTTAGAAGTTATGCATGTTTTTATAACAAAAGTGTTTTTTCTTTTATACATTGGCTGCATCATACAGCGTTCAATTCAACTCCTTGTCTTCTAAGTACTTGTATTCAAAAGTAAATCCCTCCTTTTTGCGTTGACTCCATTTCTCGTAATCAAAATAGATGTACGTACCCTAGGAGTGATTATAAAACAATGAATTAGCATTACGAAATTAATAAAAATAACAATAACATCAAAATAAAAATAAAAAACAATAAAAAAAACAGCAACAACAAAAGTATGAACTCGAAATGCGGTAACTTCCATTGGTATACACATAGCTACATGTAACATACCTGTTCGTAATCATCGTTAATAATTTTTGGTTCCTCATGCCTTTGGAACCACATCATGTACTTTGTGTGAAATCGCCAGCTTTGCTTTTTCAATGCTTTCGCTGCTAAATATTGCGCCTTCGAACCTTCCATATAATAGAAAACAAAGAAGAGCGTTTCGGTTGAGAGTCGTTGATAAAATTCAACGGTATCGTAGAGTGGAAGCTGTTGCTGTTGTTATATAAGAATATATGTTTATATATATAACCAGGATAGCATAAATGCAATATTTACACCAACCTGAGGATAATGCAGTGGTGTCGGCACTGGCGTACGCGGCAGATATATATTCAATCTTTCCGAGTCGGCTGGTGTCGGGAGGTGATAGTAAGCGGCTTCCATCATTTTGAATTGCAATTGATGATCTTTATGTAGCGGCAATGTGCCAAGCGGTGCTACGCCAAGTAGTGGCGTTATATGCGCTTCATTTGTGGGTTGTTGTTGTTGTTGTTGTTGTTGCTGTTGCTGCTGCTGTTGCAGTGGTTTGCTACCCACTGGTGCATTAACACCGCTATTACTAGCGCCTGGTTGACCCACCGCTGCATTCGTCATACCGCCTAAACCACTTTGCACTGCACTGCCGACTGGGCCCGCACCCGCTGTTGCCGGTCCATTTGTTGCGGCGGCTGCTGCAGCAAAGGCTACCGCGGCTGCTGCTAAACCACCAGATTGTTGTTGTTGTTGTTGTTGTTGCTGATTGGCAGTTGTATCGGTTGAGAAATGCTGTAAGACCTGCTGTGATTGTGGCGCTTGCTGCTGCTGTTGTTGTTGTTGTTGCTGCTGCTGTTGCCTATTGTCAATCTGTTGTCCGGGTCCTTGCGTCAATGAATTGGTATCGATTACCGACCGATTAATAGCTTCCTGAGCTATTGTCTTTAATGAAATCGCATCCATCGAATTATTATTATTGTTGTTGTTGTTATTATTGTTGTTTATATTGGCTGCGGACACAGGCATGCCATTCATATGCTTCGGTGACAGCAAACCCGGTGAAACCCGGGTGCCATTGTTAGTTACACCAATAACTTGTTGTTGTTGCTGCTGCTGTTGTTGTTGCTGCTGTTGCTGTTGCTGTGCGCCAATTACTTGCGATATACCGTTTGGAGAAATGCAATTTACCAAATTATTACCGCCAACATTATTCACCACCATACCAGCAGCTGCGCTTCCTTGCTGCACAGCATTCGCTAAACTATTTGATGCGTTGTTATTGGAAGTGTTATTATGCGCTACAGAACAACAAAAAGAACAACAACATTTATGATAAGACATAAAGATGGACATGCGTATGTAATGTAGATATAAACAAACCGTTTTGTAAATGTGAGGAATTCGTTTGAAGATTGGATAATTGTTGTTGTTGTTGTTGCTGATGCTGTGAATTGGTTACTACCGTGGGTGCAGTCATTCCGTATGAAGTCGCCGTATGCACAGGCCCGTTTTCAAGATGTGCTAAATTTAAACAAAAAAAAAAATGTTGTTAAATGATGTGATATACAGAATGTTAATATAATTAATTAAATTGTTGGAGTAATTTAATGTTTTTTTGGAGATATTCGCATGCCCTCCCACTTACATGTGTTATTTTTCGCTACAGCCGCAAATGCAATAATTGGCGTCGCTTGAATCACAGATTGGCCTTGAATGTTGTTGTTACTGTTACTGCTACCATTATTAGCGACCACTGCGGCTGTCACCGTTGTCGCACCACCACCAATCGTTGCCGTTGCATTTGTCGCATTTAAGCTGGGCGCTGGCGCATGTTGTTGCAGTGCAGGACTATGGCCAGCAGCCATGGCGGCAACGGTGGCCGCCAACGTGGGCGCACCACCAACTATGCTATTTGCCGTGCTCGTCACCAGCGTTGGCGCTGTTTGACCACCCATTGCTGCTGCCACTATTGCCGCTGCGGTGGGCTGTTGCTGTTGTTGTTGTTGGTTATGATTCTTATTGGGCGTCGAACTAACGGCTTTATTTGAAGACGCTGCAAATAAAAGAAAGCACTCATTAAAATTAGTCTATACTACACACTGCAACTACAAATGTGAAACAAACTTTCTGATGTTGAGCCACTAGAAGGTTTACCACTGCTATTTGCTGCACGCACTGCCGTTGGCTTTACAGGTTGCTATAGTGTAAAAGAAAAGAAAACCCGGTTGTTTAATATAAATAAAGTTTTGCGCACATTTTTTATAACAGCGTCTACTCACTTTTGTTTTGCTACTAGAATTACTCTCATTTTTGTTCCTTTTATCGCTGGCTGTCGCATCTGTATTACTATTCGCCGACGCTGTGGCTGCCGCCGCCGCCGCCGCAGCTGCTTCCGCTGCGTAATTCATGCTGTTGCTGTTATTATTTTGCTGCTGTTGTTGTTGTTGTTGCGCCGTTGTTACTGCCGCTGCCGTCGTATTCATTGTTGACGCCAACGTCGTTGTCGCCGCCGCTGTCGCAGATTGTTGTTGCAGCGGCTGTTGTGTACCAGTTGCTGGCGCTGGCGATTGCACAGGACTGCCACCCGATGTTATACTGCTTGGCGAACCGCTGGTCTCGTTGCTGTTATTGCTGTCGGTAGTGGCTGATGATGGAATACCAAGTGAAACACCTTTAGTAGAATTAATTCAATCAACACCACAAATCCGTCATTCATTCAACATCATTCAGACAACATTTGTTGTTGTTGTAGCACAGGATCCACAGCGTTTTAGATAAGTTAAGCGAAATCATATGATTTCGTTTATTTGTTATTATTATTATTTTTTTTTTTTGTGTGTATTTAATAATTGTTATTAATATATTGTATAGCATACGACATACAGTTATTCGTTAGATAATGTTGTGGTAATATAAATAATGCACACAAATTGACGCGCAAATTCGGTTGCATTGCCAAAACATAATTTGTGTATTTGTTGTGAGTTGTTAGATGGCCGATGGATGGACGTTGTTGTTCAACAAATCAAATCATTTTCATTCAACACATTTTACGGGAGTTTTTTTTATATTTTTATTTTTGTTTTTATATTTTTTTGTGGATATTGTGGTTTTTAATCACATTGAGAACATAATTATGTTAAGCCGTTGATGTGGATGATATTCAGAGTAAAATATGAAAATAAAGGCAGAAACATATATATATGTATAAGTATACGTCTGCACAATAAACTTTCAAAGTGTAAATATGTATTAATTTTCTTTTTTTTATCTATAATAAAGGCTAACGCATATGCACACACACAACGAAAGAAATATCGTTTGTATGCACGAAAACATGCTTTGCATGACGCTACATTTCATTATACCTAACATTATGTTCTAATAAAACTATATAATCATTCACACAAAAATCTCCACCGCACACAACTCACCTGTGCCAGATAACTCCACATCGTCCAGGCCAATAATGTCATCATAAAGAAACTCATTCTCTTCGAAATTCGGCTCTTGTGAGGATTCAATGTAATATTCAACATCATCCTTAATTTTATTTACCTGTGGAATGTGGTATATGTATGTAATGGAATAGTATAGCACATTTTTATTGATTACTAAATCAACTAGTTTACTAACTTGTTCTGCTTCAACACCGTCATTGTCGAGTAATCTTAACACTGTTTCCAGTTTCATAACGTGGAATTTATTACGATCCAACTTAGCGCGAAACTCATCCATGCGATCTTGTTTGTCGCGATCGAGGCGCTTCTTTTTTGCCGCCAATAAGGATTCAATCTCACTTTCATATTGATCTATTTGCAGTTGCAATGAACTAATAGACGATGTTAACCAGTTACGTGCCTCATCTTTCTTACGTTGAGCTGGATCTGTTTTTTGTGCAGCGCCCAGTCCTTCTTTCGAATACGCTTTCGTTTTCGTTTCACGTTCTACGATTTTGAAACGTTCCATTTGCTGATTTCGAAATCATCATAAAATTTATAAAACAATAATATTGAATAATTCTATTAAAATATTGTATATGTAAAAAATGCTCACCGTTTCAATGAGACGCCTATTCTCCAGCAGCTGGCTTTTATCTTTAATCTCCCCAGATGCAATCCATGATTTGATTTGATCTCGAAGCCTTTGCAACTTCTTGATTTCTTTTTTAAGATCCGCTTCATACTTTTCCTTAAACAAAATAGTATCATCCTCTTATAAATCGTAATTTGGTTTTTTAAATTAACAACTGGCTACAAACAACATTATATTTTATAGAAAACCCGCAAAACATACATATACAAATTATTTAAAGCTGACGCATTGGCCAATTATGTCTCTAAATTCTACCATTGGCAGTTAAATACTGCACACTTTCAAAGCTACATAGTTACACATATAAAACTGTTTCATACTGTGCAAACAACATGGAATTGACGTACCTTCTGATTACTGTTTGTAGCATTATGCACTTTTTTCCATATATCCTCGAATGTTTCCACCCCTTCAGCAACTTTTTTCAGACATCTGTCAATTTCACCTGAAAAAAATATATATTTACTATCAATATAAGTGATATGCGATTTTTATATTATACATGTATTTATATGTAAATATGGTGCCGCGCATTTCAACACATAAAATTGTTTGCATAAAGAATTTAAGCGCAAAATAGTTTACAGAGTTTCTATATGATGTGTTATCTACAATGCGTACATTATTGTGGTAAAGTTGAATTTAAGATACCCATTGGTCACGAATGCAACCACAGCCAAGGGTTGAACGAGCAAAAACACAAATATACGAGTGCACACGTGAGACGGGTAGTTTCTTACTCGTTTGTTTATATGCCTGATGGGGTCAGTTGGGGCAGCGAGTGGGTGGCAAAATTGCTTCACTACCGTTGTCAACTACATATGTACATATGTATCAAATACGTGTGTTCTTTTGTGAGTTGGAGTAATTACTTGCTTAGAAATGCAACATTGATTGCTGCATTTACTATAAGTGCTGATAATTGGATAGATACGTATGACTCTAAACACACTTTTGGTATTAAAATACAGAATGAAAAAAAAAATGTTTCAACAAAATTTATTGAAAAAAAAAATATAAATAAACATATATACTTATTATTTCATGAATTAAAAAAAAAAAATATTGTAATTATTATTATACTAATAATGAAAATACGTTCGCAAATATTTAAAGCGAATTTATCACAACTCAATCCGTGCGCATGCACTAAGTATTCATTCAACGCTACGTGTGGATTTATACAATGAATATATATGTACAGGGGTATTATACCTACAAATATACGAGTACATATATATATAATATTAATGTCATGGCACAGACAATTGCAATGACCCAATTTTTTCAACAATTTAAAAGCCGATAAGACACACATTCTCCATGAAAGTAATACAAACATTTGTTTGCCAATATTTTTTATAAAAAATAGAGTTAATTAATACTACTCATATCATTCCATCCGACAATCCACTGGCAAAAAATATATATAAAAAAGTAGATAAAGTAAATAAAAACAAATCACTACAAACAAAAAGGTGTGAATATAACAAAACTTAAACGAACACATAAAATATAAACAAATAAATATGTTCCTGCGGGTGAGACCTTCACCGAGCTTACTTTTGATACAAATTAAGCAATGTACTTCTTATGCAAAAAACTGTAGAATGTGTCACACGAGCAAAATTCGCACTAAAAATAATAATTTTTAGTTAAACTGAGTACGAATTGCAAGAACAATAGTATGATTTCAAGATTATAAGAAATGGGTACATTAGTCATATTCCAAATCTGATATATAAAGCTCTCAGGCAATTATCAACAAAAAAAATTTGTTACGTGTGGTATACCGTTAGAATGAAGCTGTTTTTCTTTCGTTTAGATGGAAATTAACTAGATCAGTAACTTATCAAAAATGCAATTGTCAAGCCGAGTATACTTAAACTTGTAAGATAGCGCTTATTATTTTAGAGCTATTGTATATATACAAATTCTTAACAAATATCATTGCTTTTCATTTACGACTAGCCCCCGGGCTTATATAGAATATACATATATATATCAAATACGTTGTCGTAATATAGATGCTAAGAAAATCAGCTGATACTCATATTTACATGTTAATACCCAGTAACTGATAGTGATGATTGCTCACCTTGCAACTTTCTCGTCGCAGCCATGGCTATGTGTGTGTTTGTACTCGACGATGCAAATGCTCAGACATAGTCCAATAGAACCCGAATTTTTGTTAAGCTATGGATAAACTTCACTGTTGAAACAAACAGTAATTTGAAGTATATTATGATTGTTTCCTTTCAAATGATTATCTTCGAAGGTGTCGCATGTGATGAACAACTTCCTAAGCTGATTTGCTGTAACCTCTCAGCCACAGTGGTAAATGTTGTATTTGTTGCAGCTTTTGGAATGAAATTGACCGCATATGATGTTGAGTATGTAGATAGTATTTGTAATGCTATCGCAGCGATTCCACAACGGTAGTTCTGCAATTATTGCAGTTTTCTAATCGTACCCATAAGAAGATTAATAATTATGAATGTATGAACGAATGTATCACTTAACGTACGATGCTTCAAAAGGGATGGAGGCTTTGACAGATTGATTGGCAGCAGTATATGAAACGAATGAATACCGTCGTTCTCCCCTTTTTTCCGATTGGCGTTCCAATAACACAAGTGAAAATCCAGTACCGTTAATAAAAGTGTTTCACACTATACTAAGGATAAAAGTAAGCACGTTGTAGGCTAACTTAATATTGTTTGCAATGCGTTTATTTCCAAACACTTGCAAATGATAATTTCTTTTCTGCTGGCGGAAAACGCAACGGCAAAAGCAACGTAAAAGGGGAAAACGAAACTTTTTCCTACTCGTCGCTTCGCAATTTTTTCTTTTCTGCTTTTAAGAGCTGCTTCTTCAACTTTTTTTCGCCTCTTCTGTTGCTCCAGTTTTAAGCTGTTTTTACACAATTTTCAGTTAGCCCGTTTGCCAATTCGTTTTTATCTGCTTGGAAATGTTTTTGGTGACGGAATTTTTGCTAATTGTAAGAAATAACTAAATTTTTGACGCGATTTTCTGCTCGCTGGCGCTGTCAATTGTTTCGATTTTTCTTCTTCTTCCAGTGCTTTTTGTCTAATTTCCAAGATGGCGACTTCTCGCCTTTTTTCGTACACAGGGCTGCATCGATTAATATTATGAATTTTATTTTATTTTATGAAATTTTTCTTCAAATTCATCTTCTCTTCAACAAATGCCAAATTATTTGTTTATCATTTATTGTGAATTGATTTTTAATTGCTACATGATAGTGCAGTACATTAATAATTAATTATTTCAATAGAAGCTCAATTTCAAAAGTAAACTTACCAGTGTGCAAAAAACAAAACACAAGCAGTTATATACCAAATATTAAATATCATAATGTCATTAATTAGAAATTACATAATTTTAAAACGAATTATAAATATAAATGTTTATCTAAAAACACAAATTGTCGAATTTTCAATGTTATTATATTCAGCAAATGCAACTGTGTTCTCGTTTAGTGACCGAATTGTCGCCTTTACGCTATAAACAGAAATGTCAACTTGGTTATATAGTAGAAGAAATAGTTTGAGTTAACTTTATGGATTTTGTCTTCTATGTAATTTATTAAACAAGTTAATAATAATGGACTTGTACGATGATATTGACACAAAACCGCGCGCCAGTCAAATCGATGGTTGGTCCTCGGGTATCAAAATGCTGCAAACACAATTGGCCATTAAAAAAGCACAAGGACCAAAAGAGCCGCCCAAGAAACCGGTAAACTTTGCAGATCTATATAGTTACAAATTTTATTATAATTGTTTTATATGATTGACAAATACACGTAATATTACGCAGTTGATGACACCAGTGGTCAACTTGCGCGCAAAAAAAGCTGCAGCAGAAGCAGAAGCGAACAATTTGAGCAGCACCAAGATAGAAACATCTCCAATGACCCCTAAACCAGTTATTACAGCAAAACCTTTAGAACCAGTAATTGAAAATGTAAAATCAGATGATTGCTGGGATTTCGTAGATGAATATGATCCTATGTGGCCGAATGAGTATGAAAAACTAAAGGATAAAAATCAAAATAAGGAGAAAGAACATAAAGGCGGTAGTGGAGGAGGCGGAGGACGAGGTAGTGAACGAAAACGAGGTCGGGGACGAAATAACCAACGAGATTCATCACCGCCAGTTAAGTTTTCTGGTTTTGGTCAACGTCAATCTGAAGAAGAGAATTATAGTCCACCTCCTCAAGGGTCTGTGTCCAGTAAAGGTGGTGCTGCAATTGCGCCACCACCTTCGCTGCAAGAAATCTCTATAAATAACGAAAACGGTGATGGCTCTTCAAATGTAACCATACCCTATTCTGCTAGCTCTGTTGCTGCAAAAATTATGGCAAAATACGGCTTTAAAGATGGTCAGGGACTGGGCAAACAGGAGCAGGGTATGTCCATGGCCTTGCAGGTGGAAAAGACTTCAAAGCGTGGTGGTCGCATAATACATGAAAAGGATGTGTTCTTGCCACCACCACCAGCGCCTAACAGTCCACCTGCAAGCATGGCACCACCAGCAATACCAGCCCCAATAACGCCCTCCCTAACATTAGCGCAAGCCGTAGCTGAAGTACCAGCGTCTGAACCTAGCATTACAGAAATCATGAAAGAACCCAGCAAAGTGGTTTTATTAAGGGTAATTTGTATTAAATAATTTAAAAAGTTGGTTTTTAAATTTTCCGCTCTGTATTACAGAATATGGTCGGTCCAGGAGATGTTGATGAAGATTTGGAACCCGAAGTTAAAGATGAATGCAATACTAAATATGGTGAAGTGGCTAATGTTATTATACATGAGGCATTTGGAACGACACCAGAAGAAGCAGTGAAAATATTCGTTGAATTTAAACGAATCGAAAGCGCCATTAAAGGTAAATATTGCATTACATTGTGTAAATGCTTTGTAACCTAAACCTAAACTCTATATTATTTTTTAACAGCGGTAGTTGATTTAAACGGTCGTTTCTTTGGTGGACGTCAAGTGCGAGCTGGTTTCTATAATTTTGACAAATTCAAAAGTTTTCAATTACATTAAATTGATTAAACAACTATTAGATATTATTATTAGGTTTTATTTGTAAAATTCTTCATCAAGTTAAATAACAACAACTATTACATTTTTAATACTTGGGATACATTTCAATTAAAAACTATAGTACAGTTTTTGTAAATTTAGTGCATTTTACTAGTTAATATATACGTGTATGTGTAATTCTATGTTTTTTTTTTTACTTTGTCTACAACTGCATTTTCTATTTAGTCTTCATTTGTTTAGTTTAATACTTGTAACTTTATAACTGAGGTTTCTTAATTTGGAGGTCAGATATCGCCCGATCGGGATCACAAGTAAATGAAATGGTAATGGCATATCTATCATATACAAAAAACAAAAAAGTTATTTAGAAAGTAATTACAAGTTACCAGACCACATTACCTTTCTCCTTCGGTAACTTGTTCAACGTGATGTAAATTTTCAGCGCCCGAAGTAAATGCGCTAACACGCGATTTTTTTGGCTCAATGGCGGACTTAGTAAGATTTCCATTACTGCCATCAATGAAAATGAAACGCCCACCATTATAATCTTTTTGATAAGTATTCAAATAAAGCAACGATGTGTAGTGAAATGATTCATAAGTTTCCTGCAAAACAAAAAAATGGAATTTTTTTGAAACTTTCTCATTTTTAATTCCCTTTCGACTTACCTTATCGACATGTTCATGCCAATATTCATCATTCATTGTTCTAGCGGTTGCGTTAGTGAGTCGTGAAAAAAATGTAGGATCAGTCAAATATAGACTTCCGGCAGGTATTTCAAATTGCTCGGCTATAGCTTTTTTGATTTTGTCTTTAACAGCCTAGAATTATTAATATGTTAATAAGTCATATTAGATAAGAGTTACCAATATCTACTTACATTATATACCAGTAAGTGGTGTTCTTGCAATTCGGCTACGACTTTTGGCACCCGGTATGCATTTACAAATTGTTCCTTATACGAAAGAGCACCAGTGTGTAAATTTAAAATGGAAGCACCACCAGACGAGCCCGCCATTGATAGTATGGTACGCGCCAAATTTAAAAGAGTATCTACTTCCTTTTCCTCTACCAATTGATCACTGACAAAGCGTCCACATTTTTTTGGTACACAATTCGGATATCGACGTATCTCCGCTTTGTAGCTTTTTGAACATTCAAATTTCTGTATCCGTAATGGCAGTTTCTCTTTGATTAAGGCAAATTTTGTTTCTTTACTGTTATGTTGTTGAGAATAAAAATAAACAACAATCATGACAGAGGCAGCAATCACGGCACGAGTCCATAAACGATGTGTTGAAGCCTGTGTCGCATGCTGCAATTCGGCACTAATGGTTGCTCTAATATTGTTTGGAGTAAAAGTGGAAAATCAATATGCATGTTTAATTTACTATTGAATTAAATAAAAACTTACAGTTTACTCTGAAGCTTTGTGGCGCCACCATTCGCGGTAGCGTTAACATTTTGATACAACTTTTGTTTATTTCCAGTGCTTCGCTGCCTTAAAGAACTCGTCGTCATTTTTGTGCCAGTTTAGAATGTTTTCAAGTGATATGCTATACTAGTTAGAAACTTATTAGAACATAAATACGTGTATGTATAGTGCATGTGTAAATAGTTTGTCCAGTGCTTGTACAACTTTTATAGTTTGAGTGCCATGCTAAAAAATATTTAATTGAAATTAGCGTAAAAATTATTTTAGTTTGTATATATTTATCTATTTTTTATATTATTAAGTGTTTTATATTTAAGTTTAATTATATATATATATATCTTTAACTTTTAAATATCTAAAGTGCATATGAGTCCATTAATAGCTCTGGCCACTCTGTTGGTCATATGGAAAACAGCTGGCGATAAGAATTAGTTCATTCGCTGCAGCTTTCCGAAACTACTTCTGATAAACAAAGTGAATTAAATGTGGAAAAATGTCGCGCTTCAGTGGAGCATTGCAATTAACTGATCTGGATGATTTCATTACTCCATCACAGGCAAGCATATTTAATAAATATTTTTTTATTAAAAAATAGCATAACATGAATCATAAATTGACAGGAATGCATCAAGCCGGTACCCATAGAAAAGAGCAAATCGAAAACTGGTGCTAAAATTACGATACAGGGAGATGGTTATTATGAAGAGACTGCGGTACATATACATAAGACTTATTAATTTCGATGATCTAAATTCTTTGTATACTACAGGCTGGCAAACAGAAACTGCAAAAAGTAGAAATAACACTACAAGATTGTCTCGCATGCTCTGGTTGTATCACATCCGCCGAAGGTGTACTTATTACCCAACAAAGTCAAGAGGAGCTATTAAGAGTGCTACGCGAAAATGTCGCATTGAAAAATCAAAGTACCAGCGAAGGTGTACGTACAATTGTTGTAACAATTTCACCACAACCTGTGATTAGCTTAGCGCAACGATACAACTTAAAGCCAGAGGAGGCTGCTAAACACTTAAGCGGTTATTTTCGTTCGCTCGGTGCGGATTATGTGTTGAACACAAAAATAGCTGATGATCTGGCGTTACTTGAGTGTCGTAATGAATTCGTTGAACGTTTTCGTGATTCTACAAGCGCTGATGCAGCTGCCGCAACGCCGTTGCCAATGCTTTCATCTTCTTGTCCGGGTTGGGTTTGTTATGCTGAGAAGACACATGGTAATTTCATTTTGCCTTACATTGCTACCACACGTTCACCGCAGCAAATAATGGGCGTACTAGTGAAACAATGGTTAGCAAAGAAGTTAGATGTTCCAGCAGAACAAATATATCATGTAACGTTAATGCCATGTTATGACAAGAAGTTGGAAGCATCGCGTGAGGACTTTTACAGTGAGGCGAATAACTCGCGTGATGTGGATTGCGTTATTACGACAAGTAAGTGAATCGTACACATATAAATTTGTAAAAATACTTGAATAAGGTTCAATTTTTACATTTTGCATTAAATTTCAGTTTTATAATTTGTAACATATTAATATATGTACATAATATTGTAATTTATATATTTTTATAACTTTTCTCTTTATAAGTCGAAATTGAGCAAATGCTTTTAAGTGATGATACGCCGTTACCTACATATGCTCCATCGGAGATCGACTGGCCATGGAAAATTGGTAGGCCAGAAGCTTCAATATGGGCACATGAATTTTCTACTTCAGGTGGTTATGCCGATCACATCTTCAAATATGCTGCTAAAGAACTCTTTGATGAAGGTGTGGAAGTACTGGAGTATAAAAATTTGAGGTACGTTGTTAAATTAATATCACAACTTAAAACAACTATATTTAAATATTTTCTATTATATAAAATTGTCAGAAACCCAGATTTCCGTGAGATCACGTTAGAGCGTGATGGTCAAGTTGTACTTAAGTTTGCTATTGCTAATGGTTTCCGTAACATACAAAATTTGGTACAAAAGCTTAAACGTGGGAAAGCACCATATCATTTTGTTGAGGTCATGGCTTGTCCTTCTGGTATGTGATTTAAGTTTATTTAATATTCTATTGTAAATCATTTATAACTTTTCATTGCTTTTTAGGTTGCATTAATGGTGGTGCACAAGTACGACCACCCACTGGTGTTCCAATACATGAATTGAATCAACAGCTAGAAGAACTTTACAAACAATTACCAAAATCACAACCAGAAAACGAAGATACCAGACAAATTTATAACAAATTCTTCGATGGCGCACATACTGACAAGGCAAAAATGTTATTACACACAAGCTACCATGCAGTGGAGAAAATGAATACTGCGCTAAATATTAAATGGTAATAGTAGTTATGATGACAAACGTAGTTACTCTTTAGTATTTGTTTATATATGGAGTTACGCTTTAAAAGTTTAAAATAATAAATGCGTGCATGTGGTGATTTATTAAATTAAAATTGTTAGTTTATTGACTTTCGTTAAACTACGCAAAAATTTATTTTATAAAAAATAGTTAGTAGATGCTTTGAAAAGAAGAAGAACAACCATTTCATTTTGTTTTTGTTTCTGGATTGTTAATATTATACACGTTATCACATAGACTCAGTACATCGGACGGTGTTTATATATATATATACATATATTTAAATATATATTTTTTCCTTGATAACTTTTACGAATGTCATGGAAACTTCAATGAATTACCATTTTTTGGCGCATGTGCAATGTTTGAGGTTTCGCTATTTACATATGCACATAAATGACGAATTGTGAAAACATGTTTGGAGTAGTTGTTGTTCTAATTGTTTTATTTCAATATGGTTAGGTTTCAACACAGTCGAAGCAATTCGGATTCGCAGTTACATTGCTGCTACCTTGGTGATAATGGTGACAGGAGTTTTGTCCAAAAACACGTAAGCAAGTTCATAATTTGATTATTGGCAGCGGTCTCAGCAGGACTTCTACATATGTTACATACACAAATCTATGTAAACATATATGCAGATTTTAGAAAAATTGTAAGTTTTATATAAAAGTTATTTAGTGAGCATAAAAGCGCAAGAAAATTAAAACTTTTCCTATGGAATAATATATAATATCACATGTGCTAAGGATATTTTTTTTATAAAGTGATTGCGTTAAATGTCGGCTTTCTAATGGGTGGTGGGCGAGAAATAGGTGAAGAAGTTTGACAGTAAGAAGGTCAAGAATATTCACATACACTACGACACGTTCAAATTGCTGCAGACATTCACTGAATATTTATTATTTGCGGCGAAAGAGTAAGTTTAAATTTATGCGAGGAGATTTGAAATAATATTTAAACAAATAAAAATAAAGTGTCTAAGGATACGGAAATCTACTGTAAATATAAACTTAGCAACAGCGTATTTGTGAGTGCTGTAGCCTAAAAGTAGGCTGTAAAATTTGCAAGAAACCTGCGGAAAATCGAAATTACCTGAAAATCGAATGATTGCCTAATAATTGATTTACATATAAAACGATATACGTTTTGATATAAACGTTAAAAACGTAACTATAACTTCAGTAAAAGCGTAAATAAATAAAATCGATGAAAAAGTACGTTTATACAATACTATTTCATTTGAATGTAATTCATATTAATAGAAATATTTCAATCATATTAAAACGAAAAGGACAAGTGCGTAAATATGTTATTACAAAAAAAAAAGCTAATATATAATAGAAAATATACATATTCGTTTACAAATATTTCTCTCGATGTTTTGAAAATTTGTGTGCATAAAATCAAAATACATACAATCGTTTGTCAAAACTAACAGTTTTAAATTCAACACATTATTTTTATATGTATTTTTCAGCACACGTCGTAAGCGAAATATTCAAATTGTTAAATAAACTACGAAAATCAGTGGCTCTGTTACCAACGAGAAAAGCCTACCAGATTAACCTAACCTAACCTACTAAAAAGAAAATACAACTTATCTCAACAATTTAACCGTAATTTTTTAAATATATTAGAAAACTATCAATTCAAGAATGTCCGCGACGAATTCCTTTAATCATCCGTATGGTGTACCGGCAGCTGCCGCCGCCACTGCTGCCTCAACGAACGCAACAATACCACCCATTGACGGTGCCAAGCAGAAAGGAGCTGCTACTAATATCCGACGTCTAGACTCTGCTGCTCCTAATAAACGCAATATGCCTGCAAATCAATATAATTCACAAAATTCGCAGCAACCACAACGTGAAGGAAACGAAACTTCACCGAAGCGCACATTGCAGATTGCACAACGTCAACAACAATATAGTGACGTTGTACAGAATGAGGATAACTTGGAGTATTTTATTAAGTTTCCCACACCAAATTATCGCAGCGATGCAATGGATACCGGCGAGTCGGACTTTGTATTTGTGTACAATGATACAAATGTTCCTATAGTCATGTTGCTCGGTTGGGCTGGCTGTCAGGATCGTTACCTAATGAAATATTCGAAGATATATGAGGACCGTGGGTAAGAGAGAATGCGCTTAGAATACAAAATATATGCAATTTTTGATAAATATATTTATATTAAGGATATATACACATATTTATATTCAATATGTGTGTAGAAATTGATTAGTTTGTAATGATTATCTTATCACTCGCCCCATCTCTACTCATTTTCAGTGTTAGTACATAATAATTACAACAATTTATGTATTTTGTTGGTGGCAATTTAATAATTTATGACTCTACTTCAATGTAGCTGTACATCTGCATACTATTTTAAAATTTTTATTACCATAATAAATTTCTTTTCAGTTTAATTACCGTTCGTTATACCGCACCAGTGGATACGCTCTTTTGGAAACGCACCGCAATGATTCCTATTGGTGAAAAAATACTGAAACTAATGTATGATATGAACTTTGATTCACATCCAGTGATTGTGCATATTTTTTCGAATGGTGGCGCTTACCTATATCAACACATATCGTTAGCAATGCGTAAACATAAGACTCCCATACAAATACGGGGCATGATTTTCGATTCTGCACCTGGTGAACGTCGTATTTTGGGTTTATATCGTGCTGTTACAGCAATTTATGGAAAAGAGCGGAAGAAGTGCCACTCTGTAACAGCGCTAATTATTACTTTGACTTTAAGCATTATGTGGTTTGTTGAGGTGAGTATGGAAACCGCATAATAATATTATTTTGTTGCAATTATTGAAATAATGTATAAAATAATATTTACTAGGAAACGTTTGCTGCTTTTAAAAGCTTATTTTTCAAATCTGAACCGGTACAAACAAATCCTTTCAGCGATTTGAAAAATGAGGCCACTCAATTTCCACAATTGTTCGTGTATTCCAAGGGTGATGTGGTTATTCCTTATCAGGTACGTTCTTACCAAGAATCACCAACATGAGCAAATAATAATAAATTTATTAAATTTTTTTATAGGATATTGAAAAATTCATTAAAGTCCGACAAGAGCGTGGTGTGGATGTATCGGCAGCATGTTTTGAAGACGCTGAGCATGTAAAGATTTATACAAAATATCCGTCACAATACATCCATTGTGTATGTTCATTTATTAATAATTGTTTATCGCGGCCTTATAAGGGCGGTAATGGTTTGGAAACTGTCACTGACAGTGGCTCACCAACCGGTTCAATTCGTTCTATTATGGGTGCTAATTCCTCTAAATATGATTAAAGTAAAACATATTTGCGACGTTGTTTATAACGTGCATATATATTATTTAATTTCGACGTCTTACGTTATCACGTTTACGAGTGTGAAGAAATGTTCGAGAGTAGCATCTGATAAGATGATGTGTGTATGAGCCGCTTACAACTTTTGCAATATTTTAACATTGTAAGTGCACAATATGAAATAAATAATCTGCGTTACTACTTATAATTTTACTATAAGATTATTTAATAACAATATTTATCATAAATTGCTTAATTACTTTTTGACCATAAAAGTATTATAGTTTTCTGTTGTAAACTTTCAAAATGTGATACTATAGGCGGAAACAAAAAACAAATTGTAGATTTGACACTTGTAATAGTGGATTTCAAATCGTTTTATTCAAACACAATATATGTATAATTAAATATTTTCCTACTTAATATAAATACTTACTTGCTTACTAACAGAAGTTATGTATATGGCTTTAAGTAGTGAATGAATTTAAATAAATACAGATTCCACAGGAAACAATTTTATTTGTTGTGTAAATATAAATGAGTAAATGTTGCTCTTGTTGTTATAACCATGGTCAATGCTTTATCTCTGGTCAATGCATTGACTTCTTTAGAATGCATTTTTTTTGGTTAGGTACGAAATTGAATTATTTTCACTAATTCATGTATAAATAGTAATTCCCAGTAATGTGTGATCGTCGGCTTGAAAGAAAGTTTTTATTTTTAATGTTTTTATGTTTTTAGAAATTAAAATGGTTTAAAAAAATACAATTGTTGCCTGAGGCGAATGTAATAGATTAATTGTACTGTCCTTTGTGTTCCATTCACAATCGTTTCATTTAGTTTTTGTAACATCGTGCAACTTTATTATCTACTCAATTCCAGCCGGTGAAGGTAAACAAATATAATAAATTTAATATTATAATTTAATAAATGGCAAAACATCATCCAGATTTAATATTTTGTCGGAAGCAACCTGGAGTTGGTAAGTTTTCTATTATTTCCCATTTCAAAGTTTTATAATGTTTATTTACACATGTTTGCAGCCATTGGTCGATTGTGCGAAAAATGTGATGGCAAATGTGTTATTTGCGATTCTTATGTTCGACCATGTACCTTAGTACGTATCTGTGATGAGTGCAATTATGGTTCTTATCAAGGACGATGTGTTATATGCGGTGGACCAGGTGTTTCCGATGCTTACTATTGCAAAGAATGCACAATTCAGGAAAAAGACGTGAGTATTCATATATGACAATTAACCTGTCAAATAACAATAATATTTATAGCGTGACGGATGTCCGAAGATTGTAAACCTTGGAAGTTCCAAAACAGATCTGTTCTATGAACGGAAAAAATATGGATTCAAACAAAAGTAACATAATTTTTTTTAATAATTAATAATTGTTATATTTCTAACATACACCTCCATTTATATTTTCAGCTATTAACATTGGATATTATACGTCTATATTTTATACTTCAATCCACAAAATATGTAAATGTAATATGTAGTCTAATATAACTTTAAACGAAAAGCAAACAAGATTAATTAATTTCAAATCATTATTATTTTATATTTATTTGAAATGTATACAAGAATGGTTAGGGTAGTAGTTTAGTTTATAAGTTAAATAATTCTATGCTTGTGCAGCTTCGTCTCCACTCAATGAATACTGTAAACAAAGCTTATCAAATTCCGTTGACTTCTTGTCTAGATCGGCAACAAATTCACTTTTTGGATGAAACTGTTTCAATTGTTCCCAATAACGAGCAATCGTTTCATGTGACTTTCCTGTCAAGTGCGCCAGTACCATCATGTTGATTAGAGTGTCGTAATCATTGTGCTTTTTAGTTAAAGCGTCACGTAGAACAGCTTCAGCTTCTTCATACCTTTCCAAACCCAAATGAACGACTGCCTGACCATTTAAGAGCAATGGGGTAGGATTGTGTTTTTCACAGAATTCTTGAAAAATATGGAATGCATCTTGTATCTGTTCAGTGCCAAGGCTTAGTGCAATCCATGCCTGGGCCAATTGTGTTAGCGTAGCATCATCTGAAATTTCTTGCATTTTAGCAACCAATTGCTTTGCCAAATCAATACGATTCAACCTCAATAAACACTGCACGGATAAGGCCATTGACTCGAGGTTTGTTGATCCATGTAAAATTTTTAAAGCATTTTCAAATTGTCCATCATAACAATAGACGATTGCGGTGGCGATATGCCAAATATTAGTTTCATCCTCTTCACTAGCAATTTTATCAGTTAGCTTCTCAAGTAAACCCTCAATTTTTGAAGGCTGCTCAAAAGCTTCATTCACATAACGTAATGCTAGCAATGCAGTATTGTTATTCTCCTTTATATCGGTTGCAATGAGGCGACCAGAATCAATAGCTAAGTATGAGAGATACATATAGGAGAGCAGCTCCGTGCTGGCTGTGCCTTGCTCGGGAAGCACAAAGTTAATAGATCCCATGAAATTTCCAATATAGTACTCATTGCGTGCGTAAAATAATGTGGAATTGGTGTCTTCTTCGTTCTGTACTGTTTTACTCATTTTGCTAATAAATATTATGAATATTTATAAAAACAAATTTTAATTTTTCGGTGGCCAAAATATTTGGAACTGTCCACAAATGACGTGTAACAAAAACAATGTGAATGTAGTGTCAAATGAAATTCGCTATTCACAATTGTGACAAATTTTTATACAGGGTGTGTTATACATTTAATTATGATGTATTCTCATGAACATTTATTTTATGCAGGTTTGCGCACAATTTGAATTTAATCAATTAAACAACTATGTGCTTTTTATTTCCAATAGATTGAGATTGTCCTGGAAATTGGCTCTTATTAAAATAAATAATTGATTTTAATTTAAAAAAATTGTAAGGAATTGTGAATGAAAAATTATAAAATGACCAGATCAAACAGATCAAAAGGCAGGAAAATATGATGGACATGCGCACAAAATCGAAAAAATTACAAATACTTTCAGTTCGCTTATAAATTTATAAATAATTTAATTTTGTTCTTGGCTACAGAATTCGAAAATGTTCGTTCCCACGATAATTGCGTAAATGTAACCGAATCTAATCAGAATTTATTTCCGGTCAAAGCAACTACCAAACAACAAAGGAAAGGCCTTCCGAATACATGATCAGTAGCAGCTTTTATTGAATTGGTGTGTTCCGCACAAACTTATGAGTCTCATTACGGAATTTACTAATCCACTGTGCTCTTACTTATTAATGTGTGTATGTATTACACTAATTTTTTTAATAAATACATATTTATCACGGATTCTTTGACAGGCACCTGTTCAATAATATCAAAATGATCATATCCCTCAAATATTTCATATTCAATGTTTAGACCAGCCTCACTCAATTTCTTTGCAAAAGTCAAAGACTGTCCTTTAAATGTTTCACTGTCATTTTCCGCTACTAAAACATAAATACGTAGTTTGATTTGTTTGGCAAACTCGATGAATTTTGTATCCAGTTTCCAACAAATTGGTGATAATGCTTCTGCGCTTGCTAAATCTAAGCTTAATATGTTCGCGGGGTTAACGCTTGGTAAATTCCAACACTCACGTAAATCAAAAACTCCACTGATCAAGAAAAACGACACCGTATGCTCAGCAAATGGTAATTTTAGTAAACTGTTACTGAACAATAGAGTTGTCAAGTAGGCGCCTGCTGAGTGACCACTTATTGAGATTTTACTGCAATATTTAATTGCTAATAATTAATTTATTATTCTAATAAACATTTTGAGTATAATGTACCTACCTCGCTTCAGTGTCTCTTGCATATGCATACAACCATTCAAAGAAATGCATTATTTGTTCGTTAAGTTTAGCAAGTGTCACAGTGGGACATAAATTGTAATCCACGGCAACTACTCGAAAGCCTTGTTCAACTAATGGTGCTACAAAAGAACCAGATGTACTTCTATCCAATTCTTGCCAGTAACCACCGTGTATATAAACGAAAATGGGCATGCCTGTATAAATATGTATATGTATAATTGAGTTTGTTATAATTTACACATATTGTCTTCAAATCAAACCATTTTCTTTATCCTTATAGTATATGTCCACCATTTGGTTATCCAAAGTATTTACATTTTGTTTAAAGTGCTTTGCGTAAGAAACATTTTGACGAACTTTGTATTTTGCACGTGCAGCTGCAGTTTCTAAAACACATAAAAATAAAAAATTTAGCACTACTGCAGTAAATGTATGTAATAAAATAACTTACGTTCCGTTGTGAGCTTTAAAAATTGCTCGATTACGGCTTTATTGGGTTCTGCAGTTTCTAAAAAACGCTTTGAATTCAGTGTGGGCGAATATTCCTTATTCAAATCAATTGTGGCCGCATCACCGCCAATATTTGTTGCGTACATTATTACTTCTGGCACAAACTGCTGCTACTATTTAATAATATTCATATATTTTTTGAATCTTCTGTGGTTTTTAATCAACCGACTAATCGCATTTACGTTAATGAAGCATTTGTGCATAGGTGTGTAGGTATGTATATTCATAAATGACAGAAACTTATCTCGAAGAACATTAGAATGTATGTGCGGTGTACATATATAATATAGTATAGTACATATATAATATAGTATAGTACATATATAATATAGTATAGTATCGATGTAGCCACACACATATGCATACACCTTCATTCATGTAGATGTTTATCATCGGACCGGCCTTGCATTATCTATAAAGTTCTATGTTGAAGGTAAACATAGCATTACTTTTTTTATTTAAAATAATTTAAAATTTGTTATATACAGTTAACCCTCAAAGGCATCGAACCGACTACGTTTCTTCAAAAAAAAAATAAAATTGCAAAAGCTGTACATAATTTTCAAAAAAAAAAAAAATAGGTTCTTATGTTTATTTCCTTAATTCTAAATAAAAAATTTTATCAACAATTATTAGTTTTTTTTTTTTAATCAAAAACTTTTCCCGTAAAAGATAAAAGAAAATGAAGTATAACCTTAGTTTATGTAAAATAAGTATAACCAACCAGGGTTAATAATAGTTTACACACTAAATCTTTCTGTCGCAAAGAAAACTCATTTAAATATTTATATTATATATAAATTCTTAAAATTTATTGCCGTTTAGTGTTTTGAAATAATTACGCATACGTTTAAATGTGCTTAGGCCTAAAGAGATTTTAAAAAATATATATATGCATTCTGTTATACATATGAATTATAACTAATATATGTTAGACACATTAAAGTATATGTATATAGTAGATTTGACGTAAAAATAATTTGTAGTTATATTTAGACATTGAGAACACATTTAATTAACACATGTACGTACTGCACCTGTATTCTCACTTGCATATTATTAATTATTAATTAGCAATTACTTAAATTTCTATATTAATTTACAATTTACAGTTAAATGATAAATTTAAATATGTCACAATAGTGTGTGTGCTTATGTGTTTCGCACAATTTTGCCAACTTGAATTTAATGAAACATTGTATGTTTATATATACGATGTAATTAAATATCTGATTGCTTGCGCGCAATATAAAGGACATGGGTTAAATAGCCATAACTAGTGATACCCCAAGTAATTTGTTTTACATATGTGCATATGTATGTATGTATGCCGAAAACATAGTTACCGTGTACATCAAGTTACTGTATTATGAAAAATTACAAAATGGATACGAAATGCAAAATTTAATAAGATTGTATGATCTGTAATAGTATTTTTTATTTGCTCAGGCCTATCACGTATGCAGCTTAATGCTTTGCTAATAGAAAATAATTATTTGAAGTAAAAAAATGTCACGATTCCTTCACAAAAAAAAATTGTTTAACAAAAGTATACGTATGCATACACCTAAAGTCTATTTACAGTCTACAAATATAGAGCTGAGAGGTTTCGAAAGAGATAATAGTTAAATAAGCAATATGTGTAGAAAATAGTATTTCGAGTTGCCAGAATGGCATATTGTAGGTGTGGCAAAGTATAAATTAAAATCAATTGATAAAAGTACAATAACAAGTATGCAATTTCGAAGTTATGACAGTTTAAGTTCTTCTGCTGCATTATTGTACAAATCAGCTTAGTTTGATTTGAGATTTGATGGTGGTAAGCTATTTTTGGCTTGTAAATTAAATAAATTAATTTGAGCTTAAACAATTATTGTTAAACAATAGCTATGCTATGCATTACCCTGTATTTACACACACATATTATTTTCTGTGCAGTCAACTTAAGTGAGTTGTTGCAACGCTTTTAGCCATAACTACGATTCCTCATCGGAAATGACAATTTCTGCAACTGTGCGTTGTCGTTTTATCGTCTCATTCACTGACACAATCGGATTTTGCGCTTTCGTCTGCAACGCATTCCGATTTGTCGGCTTTTTAACTATACTGGGATTATTTTCAATATCCACCATATTTACATTTTTTAAGCTGGCAACTGAAACTATTTTTATACTTGTTGCTTGTGCTATTGTTGTTGGGTTATTGCTGCTACTTTGTGTGACACCCGTCTTTGTAAGTCCATTGGCTACGGCTACTGTTTGTTTGCTATCAGTTTCTGTTGTTGTCACATTTGTCTTTATAGCGGTATTCGGTGTGGCGTTGGCTAATGGATCTGCAGTCTTTTGTCTCAACAAATTGTTATTCACAGTATAGTTTGTTTGCATTGTTGTTGTGCTTTCTTTAACAGTTTTTGCAGTGGTTGTGTCAGTGGTTTGTGTGTTCGCTGCAAACAAATCAGTGCTGACTGCGGTTGTGGTTGTTGTGTTGGCTGCTGAACTGTCAGTTGTTACAGTTTTGTGATTTATTTCAAAATCTGCTGCAACTTCGTCAGTTTTTTCTTTCACTTCTTCTGTCGAACTGTTTATTACAATTTCAACATCTGATTCGACGTCTGACAGTATACCATTAGCTAGCTTCTCTACATCGGCCTCCAAATCACTACCATTCACTTGATCTTCATCGTCCTCGTCATCTTCATCCTCATCCTCATCGTCGTCGTCATCGTCCTCGTCATCTTCATCAGCATCTAAGGTGTCATCATTATCATTTCGCTTGACATTTCTCCTTAAGGCATCGTCAATAACTTTTTTGTGTTTGCTTTTGCGTAATGCAGCAATTTTCGCCGCATTCGCACTGGTGCTAGCGATCGCATCGTCTTCATCATTATCATCATCGTTGCTCTCGCCTTTTAAATCCTTGGCAGCTTTTGCTTGACGTGCTTCCTTCAATTCTTCCCTGATCATATCTTGTTCGCGCGCATATCTGTTGTTATATAAAGAAATACAAAATTTATTTGTATGAACTTTTCATTTATAGTAAAATACAATATTCGACGACTCACTTTTCAATCACATCACTAATGCGTGTACGCTTCTTTTGATTCTCACTTAGTTTTGCTTGCAGCGTCGCATCGACTGTGGCCGGATCCTTTTCGTGTGCTGTAAAATGTGTAACGGTCTCATAGAGATCAGTTCGGCGACGCGACTGCAACAATTTCCCAACCTTTACGAATGCATCATGCGCTTTATGAAAAAATAAAAAAAAAATTAGAAGAAAAATTTTGAAATAAAATTTAAAATATTTTCATAAATATTTTTTCACACACTTTAGTGCAATTAATAGACAAAATAACAGTAGTATTACACGGCTTACGGCTGCAACACCGACAGGCACTCACCGATGCGCTTCATTTCGAAATTTGCCAAAGCATACTCATACTGACGATTGCAGTGCTCCAGCATACGGAGCACATCGAAATAGTCGGGAAATTCTCGCGTACGATTTATGTACGCTTGCAATGTCTTATTGAACTGTGTGTATGTGGTACCATTAAAATGTATGGGCTTTTTTACCAAACGATGCGCATTCTTGCTCTCACCGGTAAGATCACAAATTTTTTCGTATATCTAGAGATGACAAAATAAGAAAATAATATTTATAAATATTTTACTCTTTATTACATAAGTTATAAAGAATTCAAATTTCAATACACACCTGACACGCGCGTTTTTTAAAACGCTCCACTTGCAGATAACTTGAATCTTCATCATCCCAATCCACTTCAGCTGACTCCAATACCGCGATACGCTTTGTTAGTATATACAATGCTTTATTCAACTTCTTGATCTGCTCATCTGTATGCTTATTGCCAGTGCTGCTAATATCTTCGACCGGTTCATTGCCAACTCCTGCATCTACTGCAGTGTCTTTATCTTTACCTTTATCTTTCTCTCCACTTGGGCTATCACTCTTCTCCTCGTCTTTTATCAACACCGGCTGTAATGCTTCCTTATTCTTACTCCGTACTTTTAACTCATCAACTATTGTCTTTAGATGTAAATATACTAAATCCGGTTCTTTTTGTATATTTGTAATAACCGTACGCAAATTCTTGCTAAAGCCCTTGGACCGCACGAAATCGGGATGTACATTATAATAGTATTTTATTAATTTCGTCTTCACAAGTTTTTCCATATCAGCCGACGCATCCGCCTCTCGGCACACCTTTAGCAGCTCCTCATACTCACTGGTGAGCGGTGGACGCTCTTCACTGGATTTGACACTTTTTTCCGAAACAGGTGTTGTACATTTAGCGGGCTGTAATTTGGCATCACCGTTAGCAACTGTAGCGTTGGACTTATTTTTTGTTGATTTGGATTGCGTTGGTGATGTTGTTGGTGAAATTGTAATAATTTCATTGAGCCGAGAAGTGCTGGTCTTTTCTGGCGAATCCGTTAAGTCTATTTTGAGTGGAAATTTAGATTTATTTAGTGTTGATTTCACTGCTAACTCCGGCGGTTTTGAAGACTTTGCAGTATTTTTAATAGGTTCCACCGTCATTGATGTTGTAAGCTGTTGTGTTTTAGTACTGGTGGCATGTGGCAATAGCTCTAATACTAAATCATCATCTTTAAACGTTTTCGCGGAAGTAGTTGGTGTCGCTGCGCGTTTCAACCAAGCTTCGTCGTTTTTACGTAATAATGTTGTCGGCTTCACACGTCGTACACTTGCCAATACATTTGTAGGAGCTGGTGTTGTTGTAATTGCAGCTGAGGATGTAGTCATGCCCGGTGTAATCATTGTTGTAACTGGCGTGATTGCTATTGGTACTATAGGTGGCGTTGTAGTTTTAGCTTTTTGCGCATAATTTACAAAATTATTGCTATTTGTTTTTGCAATTGTTGGACTGATTTGTGTGGCAAGACTATTAACATAAGCAATACGTGGTCCGGAACTTGATTGTTGCAATGCTACTGGCGTGGCTAGTGAACTAGCTACAGCACTGGAAGTTATCGATGCCGTCGATAGATTTACACTAACCACATTGTTATTGCTAGTTTTTGGTGGTAACATAATTTTAAAATTATTATTAATATTTTTATTATTGTTGCTAAAATTACTACTAATGTTACTGTTCGCATTATTGTTGTTGATGTTTGTATTAATGCTGCTGGACAATTGTGTGCGTGCAGCCGTGACCGTTGTCGATGGCGGCAAACTACATGTGGTATGCATCAATTTTGGACTAAACAATTGATGATCACTGAATGTCGTAGCCGCACTATGTGGTGGTGTGGCCAGCAATTGAAGCGGTGGTGTGGCACCAGCTGCCATCGATTGAACGGATGAAATTAATGGCAACATCGTAGTATTTGATGTGGAAGTTGTTGCAATACTACTGGGACTGATTGTAGCAGGGGGTGTACTTAGTTTTCGCACTTGTGCATCAAATTTCACTGTTTGCTGTTGCTTTTGTTGTTGTTGCTGCGGCTGCTGTGTTTTCGGCGTATTATGTTGCAGTTTAGATTTCTGCAACTTTGGTGGCTGTGGTTGTTGCTGTTGCTGTGGTGGTATTTGCAACTGTTGCGTAGGTGAAGTTGCTGTTGATAAACGTTTACGTAACACCGAAGGAGATGGCTGCAGTTGCGGCAATTGTGATAAATGTGGCAAATGTACTCCTTGTGATTGCTGCTGCGACAAATGTTTCTGTTGTTGCTGCTGCTGTTTGCTAGCAGCTTGTAACTGTTGTGGTTGTTTTGTGTTTATGTGTTGTGGTAGATGTCTAGGTGGCGTAGAAGTTTGTCTTTCTTTCAAATTAGCTAGCGTAGGAGTTGCATTAATTTTTAAAAGGCTTGCCGTAGCAGTCTTGGATAAAATTACTTTACTAGTTGCAGCAACTGTTTCCGCTGAAATTTTTGCAGCTGTCTGATTCACATTTGTAACGGCAATACGCCCCACAACATTGCTGTTAGTTGAAGTAACATCAACAGGACTGCGTCGCGTGATTGTAATGCCGCTAGGAATTTTACGTGGTTTCGTCTTTTTATGTTTTAGTTGATTTTCTGCCACATTTGTTGAACATTTTGTGGTCGTTCCCTTTATTGGTGTTATTGTGGCTGGAATTGATGGAGCAATAAAAGCCCGCTTCGTTGGTACCTAAAAGAAGTAATACAGGTAATTAAATTGTAATAAAAAGGAAAATGACAATAATACAAATACCAAATTATTATGTCCAGTACGTTGTGTTATTTAAAATAAAAACAACACTTTTGGTTGTGGTATTTTTTTAATTCATTCATTATTAAATAACTAACGAAATATATATATGTACATACATACATATGTATATATGCTTAGCACCTCCCTCCCACTTTTCTTAAAGTTTCTCTTACACTCTATACATTGCTTATTCACCCACATGCAACAAAAATCATCCAAAAATAAAAGGCGGGAAAATTTAAAGTGGAGACTTGTCTTGGACCAAAACAAAGTCTTTGCTTCATGTGCAAGTTGCTAAAGTGGAGACATTTTTGAAAACATCGCATCGACAGCGTAAACACAACCCACCGACTGCGCAGTCGGCGTTGATTGATAAAATATAGGCGCCAAAGTTAACTGCAGTACCTCTAAAACAGCGTCAACGTATGTAAATTCATATTATCATGTGCTACACAATCGAAAAAGCTTTACACATTAGAAAAATATAAGTTTTGAACACAGCTGTACGCTAACTACAATTATTGCTGTAGCGATTACAGGTATTACGCATTAATTTCAGTTAATTTTTTTGTATACAAAGATATGAAGTGTGTGATTAATATGATTAATCATGTCCTCCTGCGATTGATTTTATATAATAAAACAGAGTTTATGATAACAATGTTAAGAGACACATAATGAAAATATTAGCGCTCGATTACTGAATTTACAAAATAAAACAATACAAAATAAGTTACATTTGTATTATGCATCAATGCAATTAGCATTTTCGTTAAATAATAAAAAATAGGTCATTATTATTTTATATATTTATGTATATGAATGCGTGCGCAAGTTTAAAAATCATAAACAAACACAAATATGTAAACAAACATTTGTCAACTGTTTGTCATCTTTCTTTGAATTCGCCGCGTTTGTAGTATACCGCACACAACTAAACTCACAATTTACAACGTTATGTGCAACCCTGGCATACCAGTGCCTCTTTAATAGCGCGAAAAAGACAACGACTACTCCCATTAATCTAACAACACTTTCAAGAAATTTAACTACGCGGAGGCACTTTTTGGAGATCTGTGTGTGTATATGTCTATTTGGTTGGTGCACACATTTCAGTAATGTTCTTCGCTCACTCAACTATTCAACATCACCATCATCATTCCGATTGTTGGTATTCGCATTCAATCGGGGAAACTGAAGTCTCCACTCTGAACTTCGCTACTACACCTTGTAGAGTTTATTATACCTTTAAATTGAACAAGTACAAATTTTACACACACATAAACATTCACACTTAATAAACACATGTAAAATGCGCTGCTGACCAATTATTTCTGCAGGCGAACTACCGAGCACAATGCACGTCAATGACGCCAACTACTATTGACTGTAGTTGCGCTTATTGGCCTACAATTATTAGCGCCAACTCAAAACACACACAGAAAAGTGCGCCGTCGGCAGCATAGATTAACACCAACAACAGACAACTCGTCAAATAATTGGCCTTACCGAGTGTACAAATTAAAAATGTATTCATAGTTTCATGGTTTGTCATTATAATACTCGTACTACTTTTATCGCCCTCTTTTTATTTACTCTGTTGCCATTTTACCTCATCTTCGTCCGAGGAATCCAATACAATCACAGAACTCATTTTTTCACTGCGAATATTCCTCTTTTTCACATGAGGCTGCCTCTTTAGTCGCCCCTACACTTCTTCTGTATTAAAGTTTACAGCGCGCAAAATTTCTCAAATATTGTATTTCACAGCAACTCTCGCGTAATTAAACGATAAATATGTCTACGTGATCGACTGGTTTTCGGAAATACTAATTGTTTTACACAAAAAAAACGAATGAATTAATGGCCCGGCGCACTTTAATAGCACTGCAACTTGAGAATATCCACATTCGACGGCGAATAATTGACTACTTGTGCAATAATTCATATGTCGCGAGTTAAATGTGATTTTCGCCGTGCTGCCTTCTATTGTATTGTAGTCGTTTTGTTTTCTTCTTGATTTTTTCCCGAAGAAAATGAACAAAATTCGATGTTTTCGATTGGAATAACACATTTTGTGACATTTTGGTGTTGTTGTTCGCCGCAACTGTAACAGATATTCGCCGTAAACTGAGAGTGCCCACAAACCGTCTCTCTGAGGAATGAGAAATCTGAATAAAAGCGAATTTTACGCATGGCGAATATGGGTGGTTGGCGTATTTACTACTTGAAAGGTGTGAGGCAGAATTGTATGACATTTGAATTTGAAAGATATTTCGTAGAGAATACATGGTTGCTTTTACCATTTTTCATATATCGTGTTTGCTTCATTTCTAAAATAAGTACGCAAAAATTATTATTATTTTTTGTTTTGGCGCTAGAATTAATGGGTATAGACTTGTTTTTTAGTTTTACAATATTCAATACAGTGTTTATTTCTGCTGAGTAAAAAACAAAATGTTTCAACCGAAGTTGGATACTATGTTGGAGAGATTTTTTTCAATTCCAAGCATTGAATTTTTTGTCAAGTTTTATTTCTACGTTGAATGAAAAACGATCAATGTACAAATGTATTTATATTAGCCATTTACTAACATTTACTGCCTCACCATGTGGAAAATACAACTATTTATATATTGTGGAGTTTGTATTTGGTTTGTGGCGCTTTTTACTATTTTTCCCAAGAATCCTAATATGAAGGAAGCGTTGTTTAAACAAAGACAAATTGTGAATAATGAAATTAACTCCTTACGTTCAGCGAATATGTCAATTGTAGTTGGTAACAAAAACACAGTTAGAAACGTGATTGTCACAAGATGGTTGTCGGGTTCCAGCCGGCTTGTTAAATATTTCCATCGTGCTCCGGGGTACTATCAACATTTTTCACCATTGTATGATTCGAAACATCAAATTATACGTGCAGTACCAGAAATAACAGACGCCTTAAAATATTTAAAGCAATTATTACAATGTGATTATAATAAAACGGATCTTCTATTGAAGATGGCTAGAAAACATTTTACATTTTATTCGCTTTATGGCCATCAGCGGAAGTTATGCAGAAAATATCCTTTGCATTGTTGGAACAAAGAATTTCTATCGGAAGTGTGTAAAATGTATCCGTTTCTAACAATGATTGTGTATAAGATGATGCTTAAAGATATTGGACAAATGTTAAATGATAAAAGGTAAGAGTTTTATTAACATTTAAATTAATCGCAGAATTTAATAGTTACTTTGAAAAACATTTTTAAAGGTTATGTTTAGACTTGTTTATTTTTAATAATATATGAAATTGAAAATAACGCAGTTCAACTATAGCGATAGTTTGTTAGGTAACTGTCACATAATAGCCACTATTCCATAAGCATACTTTGCTTTTATAACAATTATTTATTCAACAAATAATTAAAATAAAATTCATAAACATTCTAATAAGAAAACGATTATATAGCCAACCAGTTTAATGCAACACTGTATTCTCGTTGAAATAAAAGAACTACCACATATTTTAAATTTACTAAATTCCTACTAGTATTTAGCTTCAAAAATTTTTATTTTTTTCTAAAAATACATAAAATATACTATTAAGTTAAAAAACAAATTATTTAATCTACAAATTATGTCACTTAAATTAATCATTTCGCATTTTATCTACAAGATAATGGTTTAATATCATCTGGCAACGTTTTATGCTGTTTACATTTGACAGCTGTCTGAGACATAAATAAAGCGGAAAAGAAAATGTAAGCTAACATAATGAAGAGGCCAATTGGAGTTTTCTTGTTATTGGTTTGCTCTTGAGTCGTCTAGTTTAATGTTTTAATGTCGCGGAGTTTTATGTAGGACGATAATTTAGAAAAGTGTTTTAATTTCCTTGGGTTTACATATATAGAGCCTATATGCTTGTGTTATAACATTTTGAAATTAAATGCTAAGGAGGCTACACACCTATGAAACAACTGAAACGGGCAATATGATTTTTTTTAACGTGTAGACACATTAATACATTGTGTTATTGTATATAGGTACGTGTATGTGAAAGTTAACAACTTGAAATTTTTCATCAACACCTGAACAAAAAAATTGCATGAATACTTTGCATATCTACATAAATGAATACAAATAAACAAATGGAAAATTTGAATATAATATAACCCATTTATACCACAATTCGTTGTCAAACCGTGACCGCCAAAGTAATCGGATTTGTGCCGCGGTGTTCATTTGTTTTTGTTTTTTTTTTTATTTAAAGTGTATGTAATACTAAGTTCTCGCGTTAAGTTTTGTGCCTTTAAACTCCATGTCCGAAACAGATTCAACAACCATTTCATTACTGACTGGAGCATCTGTGGAAAGCGTCAGCAGGACACGCGCTCAGCAACGCATCAGCCTAACAACAAAACGACGAAAAATGTCACGTCGAGCTAATCTGATAGGCATTTGTGGTGTTAGCAGCCTGTGCATATTATTGCTGATAGCGACAACCCAACATCGACCTGCCTCTATGACCATATCTAACGGCATGTCCGTTGGCGTTGGTGACATATCAGGCGTACAGACAGGTTATGTCGATCGGCATCATGTGGGCACTGCGAGCGTAGCATATAATATGACTGCTACAATAGCGGATGTCCTGGCGGCGCAACGCTCGAAGATACTCACTGAAATGGAAAACTTCGAATATCCACAAGGACGTTTTGGTGTCGATGCGGAAAAACTATCTGATATGACACCGGCAACAAATGGCACACCGGTACGTAGTGTTATCATCACAACTTGGCGTTCGGGCTCAACATTTCTGGGTGACATCTTGAATGCCATGCCGGGCAATTTTTATCATTATGAACCGCTATTATCATTTGGTATTAATCAAGTACGCGACGCCTCCGAGGGCAGCGAAGCGTTGCATATGTTGCGGCATTTGCTTCATTGTAACTATACGGATATGCAAGAGTATCTTGATTACGGCAAAGAACATTCATATCTGTTTGAGCATAATGAACGTTTATGGAGTGTGTGCAAAGAGTTCCCACACTATTGTTGGCGACCGAAATTTCTATCACCCACTTGTAAGCTTTTTCCCATGCAGAGCATGAAAGTGGTGCGATTACGTTTGTCCTTAGCCAAAGAGTTACTTGATGACAAAAGGTAAGTGGTTTACTAATTAATAAAAAAAAAAAATCAAAATGAGAATGTAAATTGTTTACAAAAAAAAACTCAAACACAATATTACTTAAATTTTTATATTGATGAAAAAAAAACAATAAAAAATGTTAATCTTTAATTTGAGTGCTACACAAATATTGTTGACAAATACAGTTAAGTGCAAAACTAATATTCAACTATTGCAAACGAAGAATTATAATGTGTTTTCACTCCAAATCACATTCGTATATGAGAAAGTATGGATGTATTACGATCTTGGGGAGTTCCTCCGCTTCTTCAGCGCTGTTATTTAGAAAGAAAAAAAATAAATTAATATACATATAATAGTTAGTAAAGATACATTCCAAAAAAAAAAAATAAACATTTGCGGTGCGCCACAATGAGGCAATGAAACGTAACGGTAAAAAAGTAGAGCAAATGTGAGACACTGCGACACCTATATGACACAATGACGTTGGTAACGTTGGTGGACATTCAAGTGGGCCACCGGCCACCGTTAAATTGTAGCCAAGCAGTCTATTATTAACAAAAATATGTCTACTTCAGCAGACTCGCTAGCACTACTGTACAAAAACATTCTCACACAAGACATTCTCTGCTTTGTGCAAATGTGTGTACATTTCAACAACGTATTTGCAACATCGTTATACACTGCCGGCATAAGACGTAGAGAAAGCAAATGGGTGTAAATGACACACTAGAAAATCACTAGTCGCAAGGTATTAAATTTTCTTATTGGGTGCTGTCAAAGTTTTAAGTTCTTGTATAGAAGACACGGTTTGTTTGTTTGTGTGTATTTTGTCATTTACACATTCCAGCTGTAACGGCACTTACAGTAATAAGTAACAACTAGAGTAGGTTCTTAAATTACATATGCGGTTTTGCTTGGTTGGTTAGTTGTCTTGTTTGTTTGCTAATCGCTACCTTATTAACGTTGAAGTTATGCATAAATTTACACAAAGTACAAAAAGAGTACATACATATGTATAAATATATACGAGTATTCCTGTAGTTAAATGTTTTCTGTGACCTGTTTTGCTTTAGTTCGTGAAACTAAAACAAAAACAATGCATAATAAGTTGCAAAATAATAATAATGCGAATATTAACTGTTTCGAATGTTTGTCCAATTATACGTACAAACATTCATAGATATGTATACAATATATAAAAAGTTCAACTTTTTCCCAACAAACTAAACGACCGCAAAGAGTTCCGTTCTCAATTCAATCGGTTCTACGTAATCGGAACGGACCCGGACTTATTTACGGCCAAGCACTGTCAAATCGGCAGCATTCCTCAAAATTATTTGGGAAATATTTATGCCGCCACAAGACCAACAACAACCACAAACAGTTTGTTATAGCCTCAATTGTCATAATTTCGGGCAATATATTTCCAAAAAAAGCATATATATATGTATACAGACCGAACTCATCTTCATGACAATTTCCGTATTCAGAACGGACTAAATTTTATTTCCGGTTATCATCAGCTGTATCTTTAGTAGCATTTTCCATCTTCGTCTCCATGACAGTTTGGTTGGTGTAACCAACACGGACTAGGTTTTATTTCCGGCTAACGGCTGTTTCTAAATTTATTTGGGAAATGTTTCCTGTTATTATAATAACAACAACAATCTTTATCTCGAAGAACAATCTTTCATAGATGTGTTGGACATCGTATATTTCTGTTATCGAAATTCCTTTTCTTCCTTGGTGAACCTATTGTCCACTGTATCCCATGAAAAATTTGGCGATTTTCGTGTATTTTTTTAAAGAAAGTACTTTTTTGAATATCGAAAAATAACAAAGTTATATGCTGTCTTCGAAGGTGCCAAAAAAAGTTCCCCAACTGTTGACCTGATTCCGGCCGATTGAGTAGCTGAAGGTATTTCCCATACAATGACTTATGATTTTTGAAAAATATCAAAAATTGACAAAATGGCGAAGTTCTAAAAAAATGCCGTTTTTTTGGGTAAACATATGGTAGTTTTTTTTAATTCCAAATTGACAATTTTCAAACAATTAAAAAGATCGTAGGTCATGGTATAGAAATATATTTAAGAATACTCGGTTTAAATTTGAAGTCAATCGGTCAATTTCTCGTTGAGTTATGATTCAGCAATTTTGAAAAATGTAGTTTCGAGAAAAACGCTCTTCGAATGGTGCCATTCAAAAACGATTCAAGATACGACTTTACCGCTTTCACAGGATATTTTTGAAAGTATAAACTATCGAATAAGCAAAAAATAGAAAATTCGGTTTTTGGAAATGTCACACTGGGGAGCTACCTTAAAGGAATCAAGCTTCTTTCTGTTTTTTTTTTTATGTAAAACAACCCAAATTTTAATATAGAAGTAAAAACTACAACTCTCCATCCAATCCAATACGCAGACATTTCACTTAAATAAATTACATATTATTATGTCCTTATAAGGTTTTACCAAAAAGTACCGACACTGGTACGTATGACATCCATTTTTAGCTATAGATCATACATACTTTCATACATATCTATGTATGTAGTTATGTTTATATTTTTGAAAAAAAAAAAAATCAGTAAGGAAGAGAATTTGAAAAATCAATATGACTTCTTCGTTGAAACACAAAATTTGGACTGTTATGTAATTTCTTATATGAATATTGCTTACGTAGTTGTGCCTTTATATGTGTGCATAAATAATTTATATGGTTTTCGAGGCACGTTTGTTATTTCCTGTAAGTATTCATATATACATACTATGTATATATAAATATATGTATGGTTGTATGCAAATATGCACCATAAGTACATACTTAATAACTTCTTTTTACCGTGTAGAATATAAATAGTTTTATTATAATTGCTATGCAATGTTGTTAAGTATATTTGTTTATTTGTCATATTGAATCCCGTTTTTAGAACATACAAATACATACAAACATACGATGTACTTATAAGGTTATATGCATAGGAACGTGCACGCCAAAGAAGATTTATTGCCTTTGTACCTAATTTTAATTAAATATTTTAATGTTTGCAGATTTTTTTTTTTACATTTGATTCCTTGAATTTTGTGCAAAAGAATACAAAATAATATTTAATTAACAATTTCAAAACTATTAAATTTGCTGTATGAAATCATAATCGATACGCATTATGTTATAGAATTTTGTCTAACTCAGCAATAAAACCAGTTTTGGTTTGTATTTTGTTGTGGTTAAACGGGCATACATTTTCTAATAAAGTTAATTAACAATTACTTTGAAACATAGTTTGCTGTTATTCCAGTATTAAGAAATAAAAAAATGATAATCATCGGTCGTGAATTTGTATATAAAATATTGTTTAAAATCAGCAATATGCTAATTAATAACTATTTTTTGAAGAATGCATGCATTCATATAAATATACATAAACATAGACAGTTGTGTTCAAAATAATAACAGTGTGTGTGTAAGAGTCTTATCATTGATATTGGAAAAGAGACGAAATATATTATAGACAGATGAAAGTAAACTCATTCTTTTTTGGAGGCACAGGTTTACGACAGTATGTGCATCTTCCAACGAAGACTGAGACACACTATTTGTTTATGCTTGTCATTTATTTTTATATTGCTGATCCCATATATCGTATCTACACTGTCATGGATCAGCATGTCTACGTTGATATTTTCAATTGTGCAACGTTACCTTATACTAAAAACGAAATACTTCTGAAATAGGTCTTCCAGCCGGATAATGACCCGAAACTTACAAGTCGGCTAGCCAAGGAATGGTTTCGTATCAAATAGATTAAGGTCATGGCTTGGCCTGCGCAATGGCCCGGTCCTCTATTCCATAGACAACCTATGGGAGTGATATTCAGAACTTTGTGTATTAGTGAAGGATTCTTGTGAAGAAATACCTAAACCCCATTATGAAGGCCTATTTAACTCTATGCCGCGTCCCTGTAAGAGAGTTTTATATAATGGAGGCTTTTCGAACAAGTGCTGAACCCCATTTTTTTATCTATCCATAATTGTTAGATTTACCTATGTTTTAGATACTTTTTTAAACCATATGTGAAATATACTATTTTTTGAACAACGAATTTTCGATACTTTTTTAGTTTTATCATCGTTATTGAAAAAATTTGCGCTTTTATATTAATAAAAGCCATATAATATATTAACCGCACTTCCGGTAAAATTTTAAAATATTGCAATAGCTACCCAATAAATTCTTAGCATATTTACAAATAAAAACAGATTTCTTCTAACATAAAATTTTTTTTCAAAAAAAAAAAAAATTGTAAAATGTGGATTCTATTCAGAACAACAAAAATATATTTTCATTTGTTTTTAATATTTTTGTACTCTCGCAACAAAAGTTGCTAAGAGAGTATTATAGTTTTGTCCATATAACGGTTGTTTGTAAGTCCTAAAACTAAACGAGTTACATATAAGGTTATGTATACCAAAGTGATCAGAGTGACGAGTAAAGTTCAAATCCGGATGTCTGTCTGTCCGTCCGTACAAGCTGTAACTTGAGTAAAAATTGAGATATCTTAATAAAACACGTGTTTCCTTGGCACCATAAGAAGGTTAAGTTCGAAGATGGGCGGAATCGGACTACTGCCACGCCCACAAAATGGCGATAACCAAAAACACATAAAAAACTATAACTAAACCATAAATTTTAGTTTAAAGTTATGAAAATAAAATTTGGAACATAGGATCGCATTAGGGAGGAGCACATTTGAATGTAATTTTTTTGGAAAAGTGGGCGTGACCCCGCCCCCAAATATGTTTTTTGTATATATCTTGCAAACCAATAAAGCTATATAAACCAAACTTTCTGTAGTCGTTTCTATTAGCCGTTTCCTTATACAGTCAGTAAAATTAAAGATATCGGATAATAACCACGTCCACCTCCCACCTCCCATACAAAGGTTAGGTTGAAAATGACTAAAAGTGCGTTAACTCACTAACGAGAAACGTCAGAAACACCAAATTTTACATAAGGAATGGCAGAAGGTACCTGCACTGAGATTTTTTCACCATATCTCAAGAACTACTCGACAGATTTCAATAAAATTCGGTATATAATATTTTCTTGACAACCTGATGACACTGGTGGAATATGGGCGAAATCGGTTCACAACTACGCCTACTTCCCATATAACTAAATTTTGAATCATTCTGATTCGTCCACTTTATAATGTATACATAAGGAACCGATAAAGATAGCGAAAATGTATTTGAGATTTGAGTGGTGTCACTCACTTGTGGAAAAATTGTCAAAATGGAACCATGACTTTTCAAGGCCCCTGATATCAAACATGTAATTTTTCACCGAAAATCTCTCTCTCTCTAAATAAATTGCGAGGATGTAAAATGTTAGGTTGCACCCGAACTTAGCCTTTCCTTACTTGTTTATACTCAAAATTCAACTGCTAAAGCTGTCAAATTATGTTTTACTCAATTGCAAAACTAAGACCTTCTTAAAAAACCCTGTATATTCATGTATGTGCTAATTGGCGACTGTATAAGTCAATAAAATTTTTGCAATTAAATTTTTCTTCAAATTAATTATAACATAGTGACTTTGATTTTTTCCCCATTCAATATGCTTATTACCAATACATACTTATTCTACATACATATCTTCTAATTTAACGTCACTGTTAGCAAATATTGTAGTTATTTGCCTGACAGTGTAAATATTGTTTTTTATTTTTATTACTTTATTAACATTTATACATAACCGTACTTGTGAACATATGTGTTTACTCAGCAGTGAGATATACTAGTTTAGAATGAATAACCATTTGGTTAATTGTAGAGCTTGCCTAGTTTTGTTTTTTGCTTTTTGTCTTTGTATGGTTTACTGATTGTTAGAATATATTGAAATATAAATATTTTTTCGATCGTTTTAAAAATGATTTATTTTTTTTTTACAAAAAAAAAATCTTAATAATTTAGCTAATCAGGCAAAATAATCTTTTTTTTTTATTTTATGCTTGACAATTTAAAAAAATATTATTTCCTTCTTCTTTTCCGTTTTAAGCTTGTTTACTAACAATTATATAGAAATATATATGTATGTATGTACATTCTCAAGTTTTCAAGACAAACTCAAAAATATCAAATAAAAATATTTTCAAATTCTTGTCCATTTTTTTTCTTTATTCGCAATTCCATATACATAATTTGTGAGAGCACAGAGTACCCAAGTTTCATGTGTCAAGATAAGTGCTTCAGCTTGATTTGTTGTTACTTTGTTTTAATGGAATGGTTTGGAGGCAAAATATATGTGTATATGTATATTAATAATTTGAATACTTTTTATCTGCAAATTCCTTTATTTATTTCTTCTTTTTGGTTTAGTCTGTAAAATAAAAAAAAAAAATATTTTATACATACCAACAGTTTGATTAATTTCGAGGTTCCCTGCTTTTTTTTAAAGAAAAACCACAGAAAATTCAATTTTAATGGGGAATGTTTATAATCATGCGAAAGAAAATACTTTAGCATTTAGTTTTTGAAGATTGTTTCTCTTAAATGTTGGCCGATGATGTTTTCGATTTCGACTGGTACCTGGTGAATGACACGCGTGATGTTTTGCTCCAAGACCTGGATGCAAGCGGGATTGTCCGCATAGTCTTTAGACTTTACATATCCCCACAGGAAAAAGTCTAACGGTGTTCAATCACACTATCTTGGTGATCAATTCCCCGCCCAAAACGTGAAAGTATCTGCTCACCGAAGTGTTCTCTCAATAAAATCATTGATTGTTGCGATGTGTGAAATCAAATGTCGCCGAGATCACGAGCTTAAATTTCAGACATCAAGTAGTCGGTTATCATGACGCGATAATGATTGTTGTTGTAGCGGCATAAAACATTCCCTAAAAATTTTGAGAAAAGCTGGCGATTTGACGTTCCTTGGCCGGGTCCGTTCCGATTACGTAGACCCGATTCTAGTGTAAACAGCGCGTATTAAAGATCGCAATTAACAGTTACGTTCTCAACGGCATAATTTGGACCGCCGATTCCACCAGCTCACAAACCACACCAACCCGTTGTTTTTTCTGGATAAAATGGCAGCCCTTGAATCTCTTCAGGTCAGCAAAAGCCCAGAAAGTGCCTCATCGCAGAACAGAATTTGGCTCGAAAAGAGCCAATTCATAGAACGAGACTTTTTGTAATTAAGTTGAACAATTTGTAAACATTGTTCAGGCGTCAGTCTTTCCATGATGAAATGTCAAACAATAAGTGCTGAACACAAAGACGGCGACACGACACGACGTAGCGACGGCTGATCACGAATGTCGCTTTGAAGCCAGCATCTTGAACATTTTGAAGACGGCAGCGACATATCAAACAGCAATTTCATTGTTGCCGTACTAAAACCTTTCATTTCAATAAAATTTATATATTTAGTTTAAAATAAAATTATTTGTGCAAAAAATGTAAAAATGGTCGACTTATTTGTTTTAAATAATCGATTGTTATTATCAAAGTTATTTTACGTTTCTGCTGACAAAATAACGTCATACTTGTTAGAACTTTGAATAATTTTACATTTCACATATTAGTGGCAGCTTTACAGCGGCCATTGTCGTCGGCAAAATTAGAAACATTTCTAATTTGGCGACAGCGAAGACTTCAACCCTTTTGTCGTGAAGTCGTGCTGTTGTCAAAAAATCTGTGCCCATAAGAACGCGTGTATTTTAATATTTGACAGATGTTGCTCGTCGCTTGTCGTCTTCTATGTGTTCAGCACAATACTGAACAAAAATAACATGACAGCTTGTCACGACTCACGAGTGATCCGTCAAAAAAAGGCTATTGAAAAAAGTATCTCTACTTGGATCACCCGATCGATATAAGCATGATCCGTTAGTTATAAATAAATTTTCATATTTAATGCCATAAGTATTTACTCGTGTTTTGTTCCCTTCCCTTAAATAAATAATTTTTTTAATTTATCGAAATTTATTTGCTCGTAAATAATCTGCATGCTTATGCATATTATACATATTATATACATACATACATTGACATGGACGAATGTGTACAAACAGTAAGATGACTACATTTTTATCAACCAGTTTAAAATAATATTAATTGACATAAATTGCTCATCAAACAACTTTCGATATGTACTTCTTGGTATGCCTTTTGAGTTCAACGATGTAATTTCTATTTTCTAAATTGTAGCCGGATCTTCTTTTATGGTTCTCTTCATTTTCCGGATATATGAAAAAATCTTTATGAAATGAAAATATGATGAGCAAGAAAATATTTTTGCGTTGCTTTGCTTTTTTATATAACTTTACATAAATAGTGTCAAAATTTAAGATACAATTCCTTGCTCTATAGGACAAAAGCTACTTATTTTCTGGGTATTGGAACAAACTAATTTTTTTCCAGGAGATTCAGTCATAAGTAATTTCGAAATTAGCCTCCAAAATCGAAATATTAGCATTCGAATATGCGTAAAATATACGTATTTCGTGATGAAAGAATTCCTCATCTTTCGAGTCGATCCAAGTATCAATCCAATTTTTGACTTCTTCATAAGTTGTTGTTGCCTTCGAAGAATACTAGGCATTTACTGGCCGGATATAATCTCCAATGAAACGCTATGGAGACGCACGCAACAAACCCCACTGCGTCTCGAAATTCTCAAACGTAAGTGGGCGTGGATCGGGTACACTTTGGGCAAACCTGTAAACGATATAGCAAGAAATGCTATTGATTGGAACCCGCCTTGACAGAGGCGAGTTGGCAGACCTGCTCATACGTGGACAGTTGGAGGCTGACTTCAGACCTACAGGAAAAAGTTGGGGCGAAATAAAGCGTATGGCATGTGACAGAAATGGTTGGAACTGTTTTACTGTGGCCCTATGCTCCTTGCAGGAGTAACAGGAACTATACATATATATATATATATATATCATAAGAACTGAAGTGCTCGTTAGCTAGACCGTGTGCCATCGATCGGAACAAGTGGTAGTCAGATGGAGTAACGTCTGGAGAATACGGCGGGTGGGGTAAGATCTCCCATTTATTTCAGTGTCTCCAAATATTTGTTGACCACCTTTGCGACGTGAGGCCAAGCATTGTCATGCTGGAGAATGACTTTATCGTGTCTTTCGTCGTACTGTGGCCGTTTTTCTTTTAGTGCTCGGCTCAAACGCATCAATTGCGTTCGGTATCGATCTCCTGTGATGGTTTCACTTTAGCTTTTAGCAGCACATAATATATCACCCCCAGCTGGTCACACCAAATGCAGAGCATGACCTTGGCGCCGTGAATGTTCGGTTTTGCCGTCTTTCCGTTTCCATTTTGCCGTTCTTTCACTTAGGACAGTCTCACCGTACGTATCCGAAAGCATTCGATGAACCTCAGCCGCACCTTTATTGGAATTAAAAAAGAAAAGCAAAATTTCCCGCAAATGTCGAGAATTCGGCTCAAAAAGTCACATTGAGAATAAGTTTGGGATGCAAACAGATCTCTACAAATATTTTGTTGGGTTAATGTTGACACAAATGTCCCAGACCGATATAAAAGGATTTAATCGATTTAAGCGACCAATGCTTGACCCTAGAGACATCTATTGGAAACCGTCGGAAGCAAAGTTGTATACCTAATATATTATCTATGTATATGTATATGTATATAAAACATAATACTTGCAATGTACGTCCTATAAACGCATTACATATCTGCATATACATACATATACGAGTATACAGACATATCTATGCATCCATATCAATTTTTTCGGTTCATTATTCAACCCATTGATGTGAGAAAGTGCAAACAATAGAAAAAATGTTATCTACACACAATAAAAATAAATAAAATTAACTCTAACGATTTGTATGCGCAGCTGCTGCTAATGCTGCTGGAACTTACCTACTTAATAAAATGATTCAAGCTGTCGCATGCATGTCAAGTCGTACACACATATGTACATACATCCACACAAAAGTACTTACAAATTACATTTATTTATTCCTATAATGTAATCTCAAGTACCCAGTCGCAGTATGTGCGCCAGTTAATGCACAGCGAAATCCATGCAAATCACTTTTAAATCACCATTCCTACTATGTACATACATATGTATGTATGTCTGTATGTGTACAACAAGCTGAGCTCAACTTAGCAGCGCTGAGTGTGTTTGTTCAGCGTAAAAGTGAAAGAAAAGTCAATCACTTTCACTGTTTATACATACATACGTACATATGCTCAAATAAATATATATTTTTATACATGCAAACATGCCGACACACACAGCTGATATGAAAAGTAAGGGGCGCACCTCAATAACTACAAATGTGTTTATTTGTATATCTACAAGCTGAGCAAGCTAATAGTCATGGGCAATGTGAACAGACAGACAGACAAACAGCAGCAGCGAACGAACACCCGTTGAATGTGTTAAACGCTTTCGAACATTAGCCGGTTTTTGCGACTGCTTTTGGTATGGGGGGCCACTCGCTAATGGCTGCTGAATGCAGGGGTAGGCACCTCAATAACTATATATAAAGACAGTTGATTGGGCAGGTCGGTGGTTTGACCACGCGACACTCAATCTGTAAATAATGGCAAAAAAAATGTAAGAAACATTGTCATTGTTGTTAGGCGGTTAGTTGTTGTCTTGTACTGAGCGCGGTGTGGCAGGCATCAGTCATAGTTGAAGCGAAACGACAAAACAAATGACAAAAGACAAAAAATACATAAAATAAAAAAAAAAATATTAACTCGTTTGACTAAAAATAATACAAAATAAAAAAACATAACAACAAAACAAGTGAATTTGAATGGGCCAAAACTCGACTGGAAAAGCTAAATAATGCATATAACACATAGAAAATTGCGCTATACAATTACATAGGTGTATGTGATGTACTGTGCTGTGGTGGGGAATGTAGGCAACACAATAGTCTTAGAAAAACCAGTCAACTGTTTACCGGCAGCAGCAGCAGTAGCACCAAAGCCGGGCGCACACTCTGCAACATGCCGGTACTGGTGTGGTGTGCGGTTCAATGACTTCAACATTTTATTTCGTACCGTCGTCAATTATTTGTAGCCATGGCTTGTGCTGGCTAGTGCTCGTACATACTACATCTATGCGATTTGTTTAAATTAAGTTTTGTTGTTATTTTCCTGTTTTTCATTTGTGCTGTGGTTCTGCGCATGCGCATGCGCCTGCCGCTGTTTGTTTTTCCATTATATGAAAATTGTGCTTTTGGCGTTGCGTTGTGTTAAAAGTGTGTTTCTTTTTCGTTTCAATAACGTTAGCTCTGACATTTGCATCAGGTTTTTTATGCCGTCAATAGGTCACCATCACCGTCATCGTCAGCTGATTCAACAACTGCTGTAACCTATTATGTAATGTTTTTTACTAATATCGTTAATTGAAAGGATTTTTTAATGGCACGTCTGTAATATACTTACTTCTGGAATTGGCATTTGTAGATTTGTTGCTGTTTAGTCGAGTTCTTTCTTCTAATTATTTGTGTCATGGCTCTGGAAGTTATTCGAAAAGGCAAGCTTCTAAGATGTTAGTTGCACCCGATCTACTAATGTATTTTTTTACGCTCGCAACAGAGTTATTAAGAGAGTATTATAGTTTTGTTCACATAACGCTTGTAAGTCATAAAACCCCCCCTAATAAGTTTTTTGTTTATATCTCGTAAACTACCAAAGTTATATAAACCAAACTTTATGCAGTTACTTCCCTTACCTACCACATCACACACCATGAAAATAGGTGAAATCGGATAATAATCACGCCCACCTCCCATATAAAGGTTATGTTGAAAATTACTAAATGTGCCTTAACTCCCTAACGAAAAACATCAGAAACTCTAAATTTTACAAAAGAAATGGCAGACAGAAGGTGCAATCAGATTTTTTTATAAAATGGAAAATGAGCGTGGCATCGATCACTTCTGGGTCAAAAACCATATCTCAGAAACTAATCGACCGATTTCAATGAAATCTGGTACATAGTATTTTATTGAAATCCTAATGACACAGATAAAAAAGAGCGAAATCGGTTCACAACCACGCCTACTTCCCATATAACTTAATTTTGAATTCTATCTGATTCGTTCACTTAGCAATCTATAAATTAAGCACCAGTGAAGATAGCGCAATAAAACTTAACACAAATACTGTATTTGAGGTTTGGCATCACTTGTGGAAAATTTGTCGAAATCGGATTATAACTTTTTAAGGATATCGAACATGAAGAACTCACTTTTCACCGAAAATATTGGTAAATCTCTCAGATATTTTAATTCAATTTAGAGGGAATCTTTTTATTCTAATAGTGTGTCTCTGTAACAAAAGTGATTAAAATCGGGCCATAACTTCTCGTAGCTCCCATGTACCTAATTATAGGTTTTTCAAAAATACGGTGGGCTTTATTCCGCATATATCGGTTAATATGCGAAATATCTTAGCCAAATTAAGTGAGCGTATAGTCTTGGATATAGTGTACATTGATGGCGAAAATGAGTGAAATCAGTTCAGGAATTACCTCAGATATAGTATATGAGACTATATATGATGATTAGCGTTATTCTAATGCATTTTATGCCAAATATATGGGTCAAATTGCGTGTTTCATCAATAAATTGCGATAGTATAAAATGTTCGGTTGCACTTAGCCCTTTCCTTGCTTATTAAAAAGGTTTTTCAGCAGTAAGAAATACCATTGGAGGTATGCGATTACCAGTCAAGAATGGATCACACTAGAGTTTCACACTGCAACTTAAATAAAGTTAAATTTTAGTTATATTCATTAAATTTTATCATTTTTTCACATGGGAGGGTGACTATGTAGTGAATCATCTTTCACATCTTCTATTTGAAACGTAAGATTAGTCGTTAGTTTATTTCTCCATCTCGAATTTCCAGATCTCCGAGTAATAGATTCCTTCTCTTACTTTTAGCTGCGTGTTAGTTTGAGTGCTCTACGAAATATAATGTCTCGGACCCAAATAATTCAAAGCATTTTTATGAGAGCTAATCAACATTTTCCGGTATTTCGATACTTACAATTTAAAAGTTGTCAAATAATCTAATTTATTTCTATTATTTTAAAAAAGTAGTGTTTTAACGAATTTCCATAGATTTAACAGCCTCTGATTTCCTTTTAATATTTAGCTTATAGCATAGCTTAGTATATTGAAATGATCTAATACAAGTCGGTTTTCCATTATTCACGGTAACAAATTTACAGTTAACGAAAGAGAAAATATCCATGATTTTCGTAAAAACATTACTTTAAGTAATTTAGCTGATTCTGATACTCAATTATATCAATTAAAAGCTTACAACAACAAAAAAAAAAACGAACTAAATATCACACTAGTTCTTCATACTAAGAATGATGTGCATTTTTATTGTTCACAGCAATTAAACGCTGATTTCTAACTCAACTAACCAAAAAAAAACGTATAAAATTTCACACGTATTAATGCTTTCTAATCGCCAGCTATAAATCTCGTCACTTCTCGCATTAGCTGCTGCTAGAAAAGCTCCGCCACTACAAAGGAGTCCCCACAATGATTGAGTGCATTGCATTTGACGGCTTTCTAAATGTCTTTCTTAGTATTTGACTGCGCTTATGCCTTTCGCTGTAAATCATTTTATTTCTATGCAGCAATATTTCGTTTTCAATAATTTACTTCTTTTTTCGGACAACGTCACACTATTATTTCTGCTCATAGCAGTTCAATATTCATATCGGTTACTTTTACACTTTAGTATTTTTAGTATTCATTGTCACTATGTAACGTTAACTGGTATTCAGTATTTGCAATGCTGGATATTTACTTTGCCGCGGTCACACTGCAGCTGCTGCTCTTTTAATGACTGGCAAGTTAGTGTTTCGCATTGTTGCTGTTGTGGAGCTCCTGCTGCTGCTGCTGTTAGTTCACATTCATATTCGGTTATGTTGCCATTTCCAACAATTGTTGTTACTGCAGTCGTAGTGGTCTTACTCTGGCTGTCAGCACTTTTAATGACGAGTAAAAGTTTTTCTTTCTCTCTATATAAAGTGCATTTAATTGCAACAACAAAAGTAACACTATTTCTTTCTACTGCTTTAATACAATAATGATAATGGAAATTGTTGAGGATTGTTAGGGAGGGAAAAGCTCTTACTGAACTCTAGCTGAGTGCTGTTGAAGTGCATACATTTTAATTACTTTCAAGAGTTGAACTGCTAATAGTTTAATATAAATTCAAGTAATTTCATTTAGTTGAAAATTAAAATAAAATTACAAACTAATTTCATTTTCATTTAAGTGTACTAATCGAATAAATTGTTTTAGAGCACCAATTAAGATAATATGGAAGGAAAGACAGAGTTCCTAGTGTGTATGAAATCGTATGATAAAACTTATTTCAGGCGCAGATAGAATAGATACATTTTTTTTTTGATAGCTTGCATTTGACAGGTTAGTCAGGAGCATTCTTTCTCTAACCTATATAACGAGTGATCCAAGTAGAGATACTTTTTTCAATCGCCTTTTTGATATATCACGTGTAAGTCGTGCCAAGCTATTATGTTTATGTCACCATAATCGGCCTACTGAACGTACTATTCGCAACACCAAGCAATTCGCAAGATGGGTGAATCTTGAGATCCACCATTCATTATTGGACAAAATTCATCCGAATGGATCACGAAAATCCAAAAAACAACGGTTTGGTGTGTGTTTTGGGCCATATTTCTTCAAAAAATAATGCAGTTGAGGACGTAACCGTCAATGGCGACCGTTATTTCGCCATGATAACCGACTATTTGATGCCTGACATTAAAGCGATCCTGCCTGATCTCGGCGACATTTGGTTTCAACATGAGGGCGCCACTTCTCACACATCGCATCATCGCACCGTTCCCACGACAGTCCGTTCTACGTAACCGGAACGGACCCGGATTTTTATCCGGCCAAGGACTGTCAAATCGGCAGCATTCCTCAAAATTATTTGGGGAATGTTTTATGCCGCTACAACAACAACAACAACACATCGCATCAATCAATGAATTTATTGAGAGAATACTTCGGTGAGCAGATAATTTCACGTTTATATATCATACTGTTAGACTTTTTCTTGTGGGGATATGTAAAGTCTAAAGTCTATGCGGACAATCCCGCTTTGATTCAGGGTTTGGAACAAAATATCATGCGTGTTATGCGCCAGTTACCTGTCGAAATTCTCGAACGAGTCTTCGAAAATTGAACACCACGGATGGACCAACTGAGACGTAGCCATGGTAACATTTGAAAGAGATAATCTTAAAAAAATACCAAAGAGTGTTCTTTCGAATGATAATAAACATTGTCTGTGCCATCCTTTAAAAAAATTAAAATTGAAATTTTTACTCCATTAAATGCAAGTCGAAATCGCTTTAAAGCGCTTATGTCATAACTCACAATTGTGTGTACATTGAGCACAAGCATAATCCGCTTGTTAGTTTTAATGCACTGATAATTAATAACAACAATTGTACATAAAATACATAAATAAAAAAGAAAATAAATAAATGTAGATATGCGAACAAGATTTACAACATTTCAGTTATTTAATGCACAACAATTTGGGTCAATCTGCCAGCAATGAGAGCGGTTTGGCAATTTTCATGTTGTCGGAAATGCATAGTTTATCAAGCTTAATACACAATTTTGACAAAAGTGAAAAATAACACTTTGCTACAACAACAACAACAACAACGCCAATGCGAAATGAATAGCAATGCCATGAAACATTTTCGTTTCGTCGCCACTTTATACCAGTTCTGCAAAACCAGACACGGTTCAACCTCAAAAAGTATGACGCTAAGTTTGAAATGGCTTACCGCATTTTGGTTTGGCTTTTGGTGTTCTTTGGCAAGCAACACGACACAAATACATTTGTATGTATGTATATACAGTGAGTGCTCTGTAGTAATTCGAAATTACCTTGAGTTTGGTTCCATACAACACAAGTAATAGTAGTTCATAATTTCTTTACCAAAGGCTACAGTCTACTTGTCTAAAATTTTGTGATTTTGAGCAAGTCGCAATAAATTTTCATAAACGTTTTCTAGATAATTTGTGAGAGCATTTTTGAAAAGTGGTATGAATGTTGGAAACCGGTGTGATTTGTTGTTTTATAAATAGTTTTCGCCCTGCGTCAATGCAATGACGAATTTTCGGTCGTATTTCTTGGTTACTATAGCCTTATAAAATCGATTTTGGGTCCGTCTAATTGTCGAAATATACCAACAATTAGGTTAGCATCTAGTGAAGTAGTTTTCGACTTATTGTATTTTGGAAAGCTAGTCAATTTATTACCCACAGGGAACATTTATACAAATATTTTTGTGTGTCTTATTTTCGGCACCCAGCCAGTTTCGATATAATACCTCCTTATGCTTACTTTTAAATCTTTACAATTTTTCGATAATAACAGTAGACAGAGTAAATAACATTCACAAATGTTACAAAATGGAGGCTAAGTGCCATACTTCATATCTGAAATTGGATGATTATAGCGATACCTCGATATTTGAACGTGCTTAGATCTTCATATAAAAGGGCGCTATAAAAGCGCTACAAAAGATTAGGATATAAATGAAATTCTTTATTCCTGTGAAAGTACATTCGATGTCGTTATGTATGGAACAAGATTATTTCTTTTGCGTGGCCACCACGGACACGCTTGCAGAAGTCTAGACGCTGAACCCAGTTTTCGACGGTTTTCAAGCATAAATCGGCCGATATGCTGTATTTTCACGATTCGATATTCGTACGAAGTTCAGCAATCATCGCTGGCTTGTTGGCATAGACCATAGACTTGCCGTAGCCCCACAGGTAACGGCGTCAAATCACAGCACCGAGGCGACCAATTGCCTAGGCCATTTCGTGAGATAAAACGTTCACCAAAATCGGTTTTCAATAAATTGATTGTGACATTCGCTGTGTGGCTTGTGGCGCCGTCCTGTTGGAACCACATATTGTCCAAGTCCATATCATCCGATCCAGACCAAAAATATTCGGTTATCTTTGAGCGGTAGCGATTCTTACTCACAGTAATGTGCCGGTCTTGATCATCTGGTTTCTGGTGGTCAAGCAGCTTTAGTTCTTGCGTCGATTTGATCTTGTAAGGATGTAGACCAAGATCTTTTCGTAAATTCGTCACAACGACGTCACAGAGATGCCCATCGCCTGAGAACGACGTGTGAGAGACTGATTGGGGTCTTCTTCAATTGATGCGCTAGCGGCAGCAATATTCTCGACACTAGGGACACTTCTTTGTCTCACTGACACGGGAACATTTTTTACTGTGACTGTTTGTGAAATTCAAATTATTCCACTAGACGCTTTATTGTTAATCTGACATGACGATTATGACGACCATAAATTGGTTGTAGCATTCTTACAGGCGGGCGCTTGACTTCGAATTTCGGTAGTAAATATTAATAATTTCGAATCGTCGTTTAATAATTATGGCGTCGTTTGTTGCCAATATCGGTCTACTTTTGTAGTGACTCTTTTGAAAACCCCTTTAGTATTATAAATATTTAAAGTAATTAAACCTAAAGTAAAATTTCCGTTACAAGTAATTCGCGCTTAGTGCTATTTTCAGACATTTTATTCATGACAAAGATTTGCTATGCTATTTTAAGACCAAAAAAATATTATTATTATATTTTGTTCACACCCATTATGAGTTCACCTCTACTCTTCTGCCTCATTTTTCCATTTTTTATGACTAACAACTTCTCTCAGTTGCACAACAGTACATACATACATAACCGTTGGTGAAGTACACTTCTACTTGCAACATATCTTTGTGTTGCTCATAGACGCAAGTGCTATGCCGTAGACCAAAAGCGACTCTTCTATACCTTTATTGTTGTTATATGTATATATATGTTTATTTTTAATTACTCATTACGCTCTAAATAATAATAACCACACATTTTCAGTTAATAACAGAGTGCCTTTCACACTTCTAAAGCACAACAAAGAATTCCGCGTACATACATACATACTTATATATAGTATAGTGTATATATAAATGTTGGGGTATGTATAAGTATGTATATTTTATGTTGCATTTTCCATGCTTTGTTTTATGTGCTTTGTGTTGCAAGCATTACGTGAATGTATGTAAAAGTTCATACTGTTCTCTGTACATAGATGTGTATATTTTAACTGTAGATTGTTCCATGCCACGCTTTTGTTCCGCGCACTAAAATGGAAATAATGAGGCTACTTTTATGCATGTAGCGTTGGAACAACAAAGAATCTGAGTAGTTGAGGAAATATGAACTTGGTGCCGTCGCTTTGGTGGAAAGGCATTTTTGTGATTTAGCGTTGAAATTTCTTTGAAATGATAAGAGACACGTTGACGGTGATTACTGCTTTAAAATATTTATGCATATTAACATATGTCAACAATGGAGTATGGGTCATGTTTTGGAATAAAAAAAAATTAATAAATCTCATCTCACAGTTTTTTTAAATAATAAATATAAATTTTTTTTTTTGTTAAATGCCTTGTTCCCAAAGTTTTACAAAGAATGTATAAAATTATGTACATATTCTAAGCTCTGTGATTTGTCTCAACGATACCAAATTCTCAAAAATCGGTCTAAGAATTTTTATACTCTCGCAACAAAAGATGCTAAAGAGAGTATAATAGTTTTGTTCACATAACAGTTGTTTGTGTCACCCAGAAATAAAAGAGTTAGATATGGGGTTATATATATATAAATGATCAGTATGACGAGTAGATTTGAAATCCGGATGTCTGTCCGCCCGTCTGTCTGTCTGTCCGTCCGTCTGTCTGTCTGTCCGTCTGTCCGTGCAAGCGATAACTTGAGTAAAAATTAAGATATCTTAATGAAACTTGGAACACATATTCCTTGGAACCCTGAGGAGGTTGCTTACGAAAATGGGCAAAATCGGTCCACTGCCACGCCAACAAAATGGCGGAAACCGAAAACCTATACAGTGTCATAACTAAGACATAAATAAAGAACAAAGGATCGCATTAGGAAGGGGCACATTTGGATGTAATTTTTTGTTTAAAGTGGGCGTGACCCCGCCCCCAAATAGGTTTTATGTATATATCTCGCAAATCAAAAAAACTATATAAAATGAAAGAAATCGGATAATAACCACGCCCACCTCCCATACAAAGGTTAGGTTGAAAACTACTAGAAGTGGGTTAACTCACTAACGAAAAACGACAGAAACATTAAATTTCACAGAAATAATAGTAGAAGGAAGCTGCACTCAGATTTTTTTTACAAAATGGAAAATGGGCGTGGCGTCGCCCACTTATGGGTCAAAAACCATATCTCAAGAACTACACTATCGATTTCAATGAAATTCGGTATATAACACTTTCTTGACACCCTGATGACACGGGTGGAATATGGGCTAAATCGGTTCACAACCACGCCTACTTCCTATATAACTCAATTTTGAATTCTTCGGATTCGTTCACGTTATAATATATACATTAAGAACCAATGAAGATATCGGAATAAAACTTTACACAAATACTGTATTTGAGCTGTGACATCACTTGTGAAAAAATTGTCAAAATCGGACCATGACTTTTCAAGGCCCCTAATATCGAACATGAAGAACTCGGTGCCTAAGAATAATTTTTCATCGAAAATATAGGTAAATCTCTCAGATATTTTAATGTAATTCATTCCCTCTGAATTTTTTTTTATCATCTTATTTTTGTCTATGTACCAAAAGTGGTTAAAATCGGGTCATAACTTCCCCCAGATCCCATATACCTAATTATAAATAATATTAAATTAAGTGAGCGTATAGTTTTCGATAAATTGTATCTTGGTGGTGAAAACGAGTGAAATCGGTTTAGGAATTACCTATTTATGTTTTAAAAAGCTCAACTTCGAAATTCGAAGTATAATATTTCGATTTCCGATGCGAATTTCGAAAAACGGGAAATTATTTTTTAACTTATGGCTCAATATAATTTCGAAAATTAGAGAAATTATTCTTATAACTCCATTTGATGCTACATCCTGAAAAGAGTCTAATTTGTTGTCTAATATGAGGCTTTGTACTCATGAACCACTTCAAAATCTTACACAATTAACCAAATAGGAAAATTTTTTATGAAAAAAGTTGATCCGCAAAATATAAGACATCTCAGAACGACTAATAGATTTTTTGAGAACCCAAATATTTCTTCCGAAACAAAATCAAAATGCACGAAACTACGATAATAACTTCAACAATCTCTATCATTCGCCACACTTAAGTAAATGCACCTCGTTAGGCACATCTTCGGCGCACCCAGTGAAGTGACTGGAATCGACATTAGCCGACTTAAAAACTTTATTATAGAGTTCAAGCTTTGTCGTATCATAAGGGCCCTAGACATGCGCCACGAGTATTCGGGCGTCTCAAAGGACACTGGAATCTGGTTAGGTGAGATTCTCTGAGCTGCGGAGATCTACCCCTTAACCCAATAATTTCAACTAGTAAGCAGTACAAGAGTGATATTTTTTTTGGCATTAGCACTTTGGCAATTAAACTACAACTTTATTTTTTACTGCCCAAAAATAAGTTAGGAATCGCAGAAGTCTCCTTATTTCTTTCCCATAAATATATGATACTTAATAGTAAAAAATATTTCATATTAAATTTCACCTATGTATCATACTTGACATTTTCTCACATAAATCTCAGTTTTGTTCATAAATTAACTATTACAACTTTTCTTCCGCAATTTTTTTGTAAATTTAGGGCTTTTTTCACTTAGGACAGCCTCACTGTACGTATCCGAAAGCATTCGATGAGCCTCAGCCGTACTTTTCTTGGAATTAAAAAGAAAAGCAAAATTTCTCGCAAATGTCTAGAATTCGGTTCAAAAAGTGACATTTTCAGTTGAAAATAAGTTTGGGATGCAAACAGATCTCTACAAATATTTTGTTGGGTTAATGTTGACACAAATGTCCAAGATCGATAACGATTTAATCGATTTAATCGACCAGTGGTTGACCCTAGAGACATTCCCGCAAACGTCGAGAATTCGGCACAAAAAGTGACATTTTCAGTTGGGAATAAGTTTTGGATGCAAACAGATCTCTACAAATATTTTGTTGGGTTAATGTTGACACAAATGTCCAAGATCGATTTAATCGACCAGTGCTTAACCCTAGAGACATCTATTGGAAAACAGTGGAAGCAAAGTTGTAGACCTAATAAAAAATATTTCATATTCAATCTCACCAATCTTCCTCAACATTTCCTCACATAAATTTCAATTATGTTCACAAATTAACTAAATTATATGTATATTTCTCACACAATTAGAGCTAATAATTGTCACAATTTAAGTGAATTATTTTTCAAACAAAGAAAATAAACGCTTGACTCCCCACAACTAAAAGACAATCATCATTAGTTTTTAACCCACTTAATTTTCTAATTAAAAACACGTTGCAATGAAAATTTAGAAATTGGGCCAACAGTCAGTCAAGTAAAGTAAAGAGCAGCACAAAAAGTTTGTTTGTGGTCGACAGAGAAATCACAGCGAATGTTTGTTGAACTTCAAATCGATCGTCCTATCTGTGTAGACTGTAACCTCCTAACACGCATTGCTGATTGCAGTGCTGTGATTGTAATGAATACTTTGCAAACAATCGAATTTAGCGGTTTGGCAAAATAGAAAGCAATAAGAAAATGCTTTTTACGTTTATTATGCTGCCGAGCAGATGCGACACAGCTGATGCCGCATTTAAGTGGTTTTTTGCAGCTATGTATGTATTAATAAATACGAGCGAAAAAAGCACGCTGCTGTGTAATTTTAGACAGCCAACTAGACAACAAACCGCCAGCGTTCGCTTTCTCAGACATTTACAGCATTCTATGTACAGATTGTATACATATATGTATGTGTATGCCGTTTGTTGATAACGCACCACCAAAAGGCCAACAATGAGTTACCACAATTTCGAATGGGTAACAGCGACGTCAAAAGAGAGAAAGGCCGTAGATAGAAAAAAAAACAAAGGAAAATTAAATGCTTAGCTTAAGGTAGACCGCAGCAGTTATTTTTATGGCCGGTCAGCGCTTAACACAAATAAACTTAACTGCTTCTGATTTTGGTTAATGATGACCACAAACGATTTTAACCTCGAGTGAAGTGGACAGTGTACGGTCTTATGTACATACGTATATTCGAGTCGACGTCATTACCTACTTTTGCTGACCAACAACCGCCAAACAGTTAATCGACATCGCCTCCTCTTCGTAAATGATGTTGATGATTATTATTATTTATTTATTTCTGTTGGTTTTTGTTTTCTTTGCTCGCTAGATTGCTGTTTGCTAGCAAATAGTACATACGTCACAATTCATTACACATAACTGTATATTTATCTAGTATATATGTATGTAAATATATTAAGAATTTAACACCTTTAGCCAACATATACTGCGCGAGTTCTTTGTTTTAATGAATCTCTTGGTTAGCGTGTCACTCGGTAACTGCCTTTCCGTACTAAATACATTTAATGTCAATTTATTTACAGCTCATTTATTAAAAAATACAAAAAAAAGTACATACTATAAGCCTGTAGCTTTTTTGATGTACAGTTGTGTTCAAAAGAATAATAGTGCGTGTGTTAGAGTCTTATCATTGAAATTGGAAGAGACGAAATATATTATGTATACATCAAAGTAAAGTCGTTCTTTTTGGAGGCACAGATTCACGACAATATGTGCATCGCCCACCGAATACTGAACACTACGATAACGGTGAAACATGAAGGGTCAAAATATTAGTTTGGGCTTGTCTTTTATTTTTATGTTGCTGGGCCTATATATTGTATCTACACTGTCATGGATCAGCATGTCTACGTTGATACTTTGAATAGTACAATGTTAGCTTATACTGAAAACGAAATAGCTCTGGAATGGGTCCTCCAGCAGGATAATGACCCGAAACATACAAGTCGGTTAGCTAAGGAGTGGTTTCGTATTAAAGGGATTAAAGTCATGGCTTGGCCTGTGCAATGGTCCGACCTCAATTCCATAGATAACCTATGGGCTGATATTCAGAAAAGCAATAATCGCGAACTTTGGGTAATAGTGAAGGATTCTTCTGAAGAAATATCTAAAACCCGTTATGAAGGCCTAGTCAACTCTATACCGCGTCTCTGTAAGGTAGTTTTATATAATAGGGACTTTTCGACCAAATACTGAACCCGATTTCTTTGGATCTATAGATAATTTTAGGACTTACCTATGCCTGGATAAGGAAGCGAAGCGGATGGGTCTGGTGGTGAACGAGGACAAGACGAAATATCTCCTGTCATCAAACAAACAGTCAGCGCATTCGCGTCTTGGCTCCCACGTCACTGTTGACAGTCATAACTTTGAAGTTGTAGATAATTTCGTATACCTAGGAACCAACATTAACACCGATAATAATGTCAGCCTTGAAATCCAACGCAGAATCACTCTTGCCAACAGGTGCTACTATGGACTGAGTAGGCAATTGAAAAGTAAAGTCCTCTCTCGACGAACAAAAACTAAACTCTACAAGTCCCTCATTATTCCCGTCCTACTTTATGGTGCAGAAGCGTGGACGGTGTCAACATCCGATGAGACGGCACTAGGAGTTTTCGAGAGAAAGGTTTTGCGGAAGATTTACGGTCCCTTAAACATTGGCAACGGCGAATACCGCAGAAGATGGAATGATGAGCTGTATGTGTTGTTCGACGACATAGACATAGTCCAGCGAATAAAAAGACAGCGGCTACGCTGGCTAGGTCATGTTGTTCGAATGGATGAAAGTGCCCCAGCTCTGAAAGTTTTCGATGCAGTACCCGCTGGTGGAAGCCGAGGAAGAGGGAGACCTCCACTCCGGTGGAAGGACCAGGTGGAGAAGGACCTGTCTTCACTTGGTATTACCAATTGGCGCCAAACCGCCAAAAGAAGAGATGCGTGGCGCACTGTTGTGGACTCGGCTATAACCGCGTAAGCGGTTTCTACGCCAGTTTAGAAGAAGAGACTTATGTTTCAGATACTTTTTAAAAAATACTGTTATGTTTTTGAACAACGAATTTTCGATATTTTTTTAGTTTTATTATCGTTATTGAAAAATTTTGCGGTTTTATATTAATAAAAGCCATATAATATAATCAGGCAGGTTCTGCAAACCGAGGGAAAGTAAAAAATAAAAAAGAAAGTGGAATTTGAAAAGTAAAATCGAAATTCAGTACACCAAATATACCGAATATCGGATTGAAAGTGAATTTGATTTGATTTTCACTCGCCTGCTTGAACCTGCCTGAATATGAAAAATTCATGTTTTTGTTTCAATTTCAACACAGAAAAAAAAATTAATAAACTTTTTATAAGAAATTCAAATATTGACTTCTTAACACTATTATTATTTTGAACACAGCTGTATGTATGTAATAATATATAATTTAGGTTAAAAATATGCATCCCCCAGCCGTGGTCTGCCACACTGATTGTGCTTTAACACGATATGTATTTGAGTACGAGTATGTAATTTCTAACATTCTGTTACTTGCCAACATGCCTATGGGCTGTTAAGGCGATTCTGCTCGAGGTTTTGTTTGGTGCCCATATAGTAGCTTGGTATGCTTGACTGCATATTTCTCTCTTTTGTTTAATAAATAATTACGATTTAACGTTGCTGCACGCGGTTGTTTGTTGTTGTCTAATGTGTTCATATTTATACATATACTCGTGTATATTTTGATGCGATAAGCGCTACCCGTGTACCCGTGTGTGAAATTATCTCTTCATGTGTGAATATGTCGCATGCTCAAATGCTATTGCTCTTATAAATTAGTCACAATAGCTACTGTTTTTTATTTGCATACATAGATAATCTTGCCGCACATAACTATATACCATATAGAAGTATATCGTGTTTAAAGTGGGTCATATTGGAGTATTTAGAGTGTAAAGCCGATTGAAATACATACATACATAATTAGCTTTATATGAAAATATAAAGATTACAATGCAAATATAAAGATTATACTATAATTGTAAAGTAATTAATAATAATCCTTCAAAGCGTGTTCAAATAATGTAAATCTATTAAACGTTAAGGGGGGGTAAGGTTTGTTTCGTCGAAAAAATACCTTTTTTCATGAATTTTTTTAGAAAAAATTATTGTTATTATTATATGACAACATTTGAAGGATACTTAAAACAAGTTTTATCGAAAAATAGCGAGGAAGCAGGCACCTCGAAAAAAAGTTGTTGTGCGGTGATCAGCCTACAGCATCACTGGATCATCCGAAACCAAAAAATCAACATGCTTTCTTTAGTTTATTAGTTTATCTTTCAATTGACGTCATTCGAGAGCTATATATATGTTCAAAATTTCAAAACGATCGATGCAGTAGTTTTTTCTGTAGGATGGTCACCGACTTTAAAAATGACATATTTGGGAAAATCGATTCAAAGTTTTGTACACTCAGCGCAGGTAGCTGGAGGTACCGTTATTCAACCTGCTGTAACTGCGTTAGTTTTTCTCCGAGTGACCTAAAACTTTTACACAATATTCTTGAGATGTTGATGGTTCAGAAAAAAAAAAAAAAATAAAAAAATGAAAAAAAAAAGTTGTCAAACCTTGCCCCCCCCCTTAAAGTGAAGGTGGACAATTTGGTTAAGGCCGTACATTATTTTAGGCATTTTAGGCGTGATTAATTTCTTCATACAATATAAAGAGTTTATTAGATACATATTTTATAAAAAATACTCTCATAAGTGGACGCGAACGTAACAAATCTAAGAGCTCTCGGGAAACTACACAATACTTGTTTCTAGTAATCGAAGAACAAATTCATAACAAATAGTGGGTTTGAATATTAAAAAAAATCACTTGGTAGTACCGCTCAGAAGGTCACGACAGTTTCATTTTAAAAATTTAAACGTATTTATCTCAAAACTCATTTTTTAAAGTAGTTCGGTGAATACGATTTCTCGCAAATCTATGTTCTTAAAATTTTTCACACATTTCAATTAAAATTATTAAGTCATTGAACGAAGGAGAAATTTTACTAAAGAATGTGTTTTTTTGTTTAAATTATGTAAAAAATTAAAATTTTTTGAGTAAACTATATTATTTTATTATTATATTTAAAAAAAAAATAATGAAAACACCTTTTTCTCAGCCTCTAAAACCCACCTTAACGGTATTTTTTTATGCAATTAGCGGCAAAATTTAAATTATTTATATTTATTATTTCTAACTTATTTTGAAGTGGAACCAATCATGAAGGTGAATTGACTGCAATCTTTTTTTAGAGTACTTGTTCTGTCAAGCGGAACAGAGCTAATTATACGGAGCATATTTTGTCATATTGGTAAACCCTTCAACTGAAAAATATAAATCAGCTTTGGTAACTATTGGTTCGTTCACAAATAAATAATTTCGTTTGATGCTGATTTTACGCTGCCGTTACACTGACAAGAGCTTGCTTTCAAGTTGATCATACGAACTAATTGTTAAAATTGACATAAATTGAAAGCCATGACGTAGACTGCAAGCAACTTGATATTCAATTGTAGTTACAGAGATGCCGTCGTCAAGAAAACAACTTACATTTATCGCCAAAATTTTAAATAATTATGTAGATACGTCGGATGTTTCATGTTCCATAAAATGCACTGTTTGTGTACAATTTCGTAAAAGGGAATAATTCACTTATTTCAACTTTATTCATCGCTAATTTTAATATTTTGAAACTTGTACTTTGAAAATTGGAGAACTCTGTACTCAGCTGATAATTTCTTGATCATCAACTTGAAACGCTTCTTGCTTGAACAAATTGAAAGTAAGTCGGCTTTCAAGTTCGAAACGTGGGAGTGTGGTAGTAAAAATGTGTGAGTGTATTAAACTTGAAAGCAATTTCTTGAACGTGTAACGTCCATGTTATCGCAGCTGATTTTTTCGCAGCCAACTTCACACTTACCGCTTTACCAATACATATTTTAACAGCTGATATAGTGAGGCTTTTTATAAAAACGAAATTTAGATTTTTTTTTGGAATTGTTTTTGTTTGGTGCCCTATCGAAGATGGAAGATCGAAAACAGCATTTTCGTTATATTTTACAAGGTGAAAATTAAGTGATTTGATGTGAGTTGGTTTGATGGAGAAGATGTTTTGACCGAACGCCAATAGGTTTGCAAAATTTCGTAACGGCAATTTCGATCTTGAGAATGCACCATATCCTGGAAGGCCTCTTGAAGTTGATGTGGTTAAAAAAAATCGCTGGTCGATGAAAATCTTCGAAAATACCAAAATATATGGGATCAAAATGGAGAATATATAATATGATAAAATGTTTTTTATACTAAAAAAAGTCATGTTTAAATTGCACTAAAACCGAAATTACTTAGTGAACGACTTAACTTACATTTGTTTTGTTAGATTTTAACTCCATTTATACATTATAGACCAAGAACACTCGAAGTTATTTCAAGACTTCTTCCTTGGAGTAATATTGCCTTAGCAACGATTATTCACTGAAAAAGGTCATCTAAAAATGTCAATCATTCTCTCTAATCGCTAATAATGAGTTGTTTACTATTTTTCAAAAATTAAAAAAAAAAAATATATAAGAATATTTAGAAAATGCAAATTAACTGTTCGCGAAACTATATTTAAAAAATAAAATATATGAGCATGTGATATTTTTTTCAACATAAAAAGCGGCAGAAAGCTGTTACGTGTTCGAAAACTACTTTTTTTGTAACACCGTTAAGTGTGTGAAACATTCTTGAGAATATTTGTAATTATGAAAAATGTATATTCACTTATTTATTCTCAAAGGAACCATAAACCCAACATAACCCCATAGTAGAACACGGTCCAAATTGGTTTGTAAACTTTATGCACGCTTCCACTTGTTTTCATTGTCCTTCTAACATTTTTTTTTGCTTCTCCTTTCACCTTTGGTGTAAAATTTACGCCATAGAGGCACTTGTACAAATTTATTTGCTTGTGAGTGTTGGAAATGCTGAGAAAAACTGCATAGCTGCAGGAAAAATAACGCGTCAAGTGTGTGTGTTACATACGTATTTGTATGGAAGAATTATACAATAGAAATTGTGAAAGAGAATATTATAAAAATATGAAGTTTACATAATTCATTTTAGAAAATGAAAAGCAAAATAAAGGCAGTGACATACATATACGTGAACATGCAATGAAAAGTGAAACATACAAATTAGCTGCGCTCGTTAACCTTCCAGGTGTCCGAGTGAGTGTGTAAAGTGTACTGGTGACAAAGTACATACGAAAGTACCGCCACCACGCCTACAACAAGCATTTTAGGACAATCAAGATAGCGATCTGTGCTGTGCATATGAAATGTTGCATGCACTGTGCTAATGGAAGGTAAATGATATGCTACGTTATGTGGTTATGTGGAAAGCGCTCTACGCGGCAAGTGTAGGTGGTAATGCGTCACTGTGACCTGACCTTCAACGGTCGCCTGTAATTTTGTTATGTCGTATGAGCGCTTTTAAGTGGGTAAATATAATAAATAAGCCATTGTATATTAAATAGAGTTATCATAGCATTATTATCACTATTTAGTTGACAAATTTTTATTGTATTTTTGTTAATTACTGTACCGCAAGCTTTAGTGCTTTGGTGGTGGTGTTTTGAAGCCATGAAGCCATTTATCAAAAACTTTGACGTTATGTAATGCTTGAACATAGAATGTCTGGGTCTTTTGGGTACTTCCTAGTATTTTTCAATAATAAATGTGTTTCGGATAATTGAGCCGCATTGTTCAAAGGTTATTGTAGAGTCAGTGGTATTGACTTCATTATTGATAACAAAGACTTATTGCAGGCGACTTGTTGAATTCGGCCCATTTTGGAACACTCTAATTACACAGCCACACAAAAAAAAATTGGTTTATAACCTGAGGGTCTTACAATAACACCCTATTTTTTGGGGCCGCTGAATCCGAATTCGAGGTCCATTTAACTCTAGCAGATCAAGGTCCAGGGTTTGACATAACTAAAAAAAAACGAATACGACCGACGCTTTTTTGAAAAATTCATCGGATTCACTAGAAACTCGGTGGTTTTTGGGGTCGCTGATTACGCATTTGACGTTAATTTTCAAAAAATTCAATATGGGGGACAAAATTTAAAAACAAATTCATATTTGTTTGAAATTTAATTGCGAGTTATTTAGAGCTTATTTTACATATTTAATTTTTATATTAGTTATGAATATGAGATGCAGACGTACGCGTTTCCAAAATGTATACATATACTATATAACTCTTCTACTGCACAATACATCTATATAAATATGTATGGGCTCAATTTTGCACTCTGGCCAGCCAGCCAGTCAGCCAGTCAGCAAGCTAGCCGGCAATGAAAAGTGCTGAAGTCGTAGGAAAAAGAAACTTTTTGGCTGTGTGCCAAAAAAGTGAAGGGTATTAAAACGTTTGCGCCTGTCCGCCGCACTGGCTGCGGGGGCTCAACTTATATACATATGTACGTGTATATGAGTAAAGTGGTGGCAGTGCTACGAAGGCGCATAACGAATGCGCGTCAATCAGTGTGATGGCATAAATAAGTGAGTGCTAGATGTAGTGGGGTTAAGTGGCACAGCGCAAGCACCAGCACCAGCGAAAGGCTTGTTGGTTGGAGTGGCTGTCAGGCGCGTGATGCGTTGCTTGAAGGGGGGAAAACGTTTTCACTCTCCCAATTCGTTCGAATTTTTTTTTTTGGCATTTATCCAGTTCCTACTTTGTGTGCGTATCTCCTGCCTACACAGTGGACTATGCGTTTATTTTTGCCATTTTTTAAGTTTGCTCCGCTTTGTACAGGTGAAGGTGAAATTCATTGATTTTGTGTAAGAAAGTGCAAAAGCTAAGTAAATTTAGAGATTTTTTTTTGTTAAATTCGTTTTGTTACTCAAATGCCTGTAATTTGTAGGCATGGCAGCTAACATAGCAGTTTACTTTAACTGCATTTATCGTCTTCAATTTCATATAATTTCCCTTCTCTGCCTTTGTACGACTCAACCCACGCCGGATTAGTCAAAGACGTCTTTGACTAATAAGACACAAAAATGTATTTTGCTCTAACCCAAACCAAGCGAACATGCGTTTTTGTCTCGTCTTGCTCGCCTTTTTTTAATTCGAGGGAAGCATCGAAAGCCAGAGTGCGGAACTTTAATCCGCTAAACCTAAACTACTCCCAATTCAAGACGCTCCCACGAAACCACCGGATTAAGGATTACTTCGGTGTGGGTTGTCACATATGAAGCTATTGGCTGTTGTCGTATTAGACAAGAAAAGTCGTTTTGACTGATCCGGTATGGGTATGGGTCTTATTGAGTTTAGGAGACTATAGATAGCCTTAGCGTTACATTTACAAAGAAAAACTATGTATATATGTATATTAATGGTTTCTAAATAGATTTTTCACTGAACTTTCTCCTTTTTATGGTGAGCATCTTGATTTCGTCCACTAAATGTGGGGGATTTTTACTATTCTCAAAAGACGTCGAGATGCTGGACGTTGACCGTTCATCGTGACCCTTAATACACATATAATAAGTTCCAGTTTTTCACAACCCTCAACGTCGTAATCGTGATCTGGCAGCAGAACCTTGAGAGTTAAATGAATATATTATAACGACATTGACTAGTATAACTGAACTTTTTCAAGAAGAAGAATTCGAGGAGTATGGTAATCATTCCTTTGGGACTTAATTATTTGACTTAACCTCCATGTTTATGTGTTATAACGTTTTTTAAGCTATTTATAATACGAATGTAAAATATTCTTACAAAATCTTTATCGAGAGTTGGAAACTGCGAGTGTTACATATGTGCACATCACAAATAATATCATATTATATATTATGGAACATCCTGTGCCTCCAAAAGCTGCTACTACTACTGCACTGCAGTACTTCTTCGCACAAACAACTTTCTCACTCTCTCTCTCTCTCTCTCTCTTTCACTTCCTGCAAATTTGTTTTGTAAAAGAAACTTTTACGTAATCGCGTGATGACCCTCAATGACTGCAAGGAGTAGCAAAACCCAGAACAAGTATGCTGTGTGCATGAGCATTTTTTGTCACGTGCTAGGTATTGTTGTTGTTGCTGCTTCTATAAATACACAGATAGTTGCTGCCAACTGTTTGCTGCCGATGCTGCGGCTGCTGGTTCCTAGCTAAGCGGCAACTTTCCATTTTCTGGGTCAGAACTGACTCACCAACTTACTTGTTCAAATGCGATTGTCTGTGTCTTCTATAGGTATATATTTATGTTAACTAGTTTGCTTAGGTTGTTTTAGACTATTTAGTTAGTCGTTTGCGGAAGCCGCTCGACTGCGCTCCATTGGTTCGAGAGAACTTTTTGATTTCTTTTGGTTTCTAAAGTAAACGAAAATGCCAATAGAAGTTGTCTTCAAAGTTTCACACTTTGCTTTTTCAGCGCTTGTGTATTTCAGTAAAGAAATTTGTACAGGGTGTGCCATATTTTTTAGTCACTTTCAAATCGATATCGAATTATGTTCATTTATTAGATTTGTCTCGTGAAGCGTAAAGATGATACTAGTGGTTACTGTCTATTGTTAAAGATTTACAGATCTTTAGAACAGACTACCACTGACTTCCTTTGAAGGGTTATTTTGAAAGCTTAGTGTATACCAGCAATACTCGAGTCATTGACGAGCTCACCTTCGGGTGTAACCGAACATTTTGTATTCTCGCAATTTCACCCAAATATTCGAAATAATAACAAAAATCCTTATATATAGTATGAAGCGGTTGAGATAATTCCAGCACCGATTTCACTCATATTCGCCATCAATCTATATAATATCCAATACTATATATTCACTTAATTTCACATATTAACCGATATCTTCTTCTTCTTGACTGGCGTAGACACCGCTTACGCGGTTATAGCCGAGTCCAAAACAGCGCGCCACGCATCTCTCCTTCTGGCAGTTTGGCGCCAATTGGTTATTCCAAGCGAAGCCAGGTCCCTCTCCACCTGGTCCTTCCATCGGAGTGGAGATCTCCCTCTTCCTCTGCTTCCACCAGCGGGTACTGCATCGAATACTTTCAGAGCTGGAGCACCTTCATCCATTCGAACAACATGTCCTAGCCAGCGTAGCCGCTGTTTTTTTATTCGCTGGACTATGTCTATGTCGTCGAATAACACATACAGCTCATCGTTCCATCGTCTGCGGTATTCGCCGTTGCCAATTCTTAAGGGACCATAAATCTTCCGCAAAACCTTTCTCTCGAAAACTCCTAGTGCCGTCTCATCGGATGTTGACATCGTCCACGCTTCTGCACCGTAAAGTAGGACGGGAATGATGAGAGACTTGTAGAGTTTGGTTTTTGTTCGTCGAGAGAGGACTTTACTTTTCAATTGCCTACTTAGTCCATAGTAGCACCTGTTGGCAAGAGTGATTCTGCGTTGGATTTCCAGGCTGACATTGTTATTGCTGTTAATGCTGGTTCCCAGGTAGACGAAATTATCTACAACTTCAAAGTTATGACTGTCAACAGTGACGTGGGAGCCAAGACGCGAATGCGCTGACTGTTTGTTTGACGACAGGAGATATTTCGTCTTGTCCTCGTTCACCACCAGACCCATACGTTTCGCTTCCTTATCCAGTCTGGAGAAAGCAGAACTAACGGCGCGGGTGTTGCTTCCGATGATATCAATATCATCGGCATACGCCAGGAGCTGTACACTCTTGTAGAAGATTGTACCCTCACTATTTAGTTCTGCAGCTCGTATTATTTTCTCCAGCATCAGGTTAAAGAAATCACACGAGAGTGAGTCACCTTGTCTGAAACCTCGTCTGGTATCGAACTGCTCGGAGAGGTCCTTCCCGATCCTGACGGAGCTTTTGGTGTTGCTCAACGTCAGCTTACACAGCCGTATTAGTTTTGCGGGGATACCAAATTCAGACATCGCGGCATAAAGGCAGCTCCTTTTCGTGCTGTCGAAAGCAGCTTTAAAGTCGACAAAGAGATGGTGTGTGTCGATCCTATTTTCACGGGTCTTCTCCAAAATTTGGCGCATGGTGAATATCTGGTCCGTTGTTGATTTTCCAGTTCTAAAGCCACACTGATAAGGTCCAATCAGTTTGTTGACGGTGGGCTTTAGTCTTTCACACAATACGCTCGACAGAACCTTATACGCGATGTTGAGGAGGCTTATCCCACGGTAATTGGCGCAAATTGTGGGGTCTCCCTTTTTGTGTATTGGGCAGAGTACACTGACATTCCAATCGTCAGGCATGCTTTCTTCCGACCATATTCTGCAAAGAAGCTGATGCAAGCACCTTATCAGCTCTTCGCCGCCGTATTTGAATAGCTCGGCCGGTAATCCATCGGCACCCGCCGCCTTATTGTTCTTCAAGCGGGTAATTGCTATTCGAATTTCTTCACGGTCGGGCAATGGAACATCTGCTCCATCGTCGTCGATTGGGGAATCGGGTTCGCCATCTCCTGGTGTTGTACTTTCACTGCCATTCAGCAGGCTGGAGAAGTGTTCCCTCCACAAACTCAGTATACTCTGGTCATCAATAACTAGATCACCTCTGGGGGTCCTACAGGAGTGCGCTCCGGTCTTGAAACCTTCAGTTAGTCGCCGGATCTTTTCGTAAAATTTTCGAGCATTACCCCTGTCGGCCAGCTTGTCAAGCTCTTCATACTCACGCATTTCGGCCTCTTTCTTTTTTTGTCTGCAAATGCGTCTCGCTTCACTCTTCAGCTCTCGGTATCTTTCCCATCCCGCTCGTGTTGCGGTCGATCGCAACATTGCGAGGTAGGTAGTCTGTTTTCTCTCCACTGCGAGACGACAATCCTCATCATACCAGCTGTTTTTTTGACTTTTCCGAAAACCAATGGTTTCGGTTGCAGCTGTACGTAAGGAGTTTGATATGCCGTCCCACAGCTCCCTTATACCGAGATGCTGATGAGTGCACTCAGAGAGCAGGAGTACAAGTCGAGTAGAAAATCGTTCGGCTGTCGGTTGTGATTGCAGCTTCTCGATGTCGAACCTTCCTTGTGTTTGTTGACGTGTACGCTTTTCTACACAGAGGCGGGTGCGTGTCTTAGCTGCTACAAGATAGTGGTCCGAGTCGATGTTGGGACCACGAAGCGTACGCACATCAAAAACACTGGAGACATGTCGTCCATCTATCACAACATGATCGATCTGGTTGCGAGTGATTCGATCCGGGGACAGCCAAGTAGCTTGATGGATTTTCTTATGCTGGAATCTAGTACTACAGACGACCATATTTCGGGCCCCGGCGAAGTCGATCAGCCTCAGACCGTTTGGTGATGTTTCGTCATGGAGGTTGAATTTTCCGACTGTTGTGCCAAAGACACCTTCTTTACCCACCCTAGATGGGATCTAGGGAAGTAATAACCCGATTTTAACCATTTTTGGCATAGAGGTACAAGAAAAAAAAGAGAACGGTTTTCTATAAATTATCTGAAAGATTTACTAATATTTCCGGTAAAAAATTAGGCACAAGTACTGACGTTTTCATGTTCCCTTATACCCCGATTTCGAAAAGTTTTAAATGAGCGATGCCTCACCTCCAATATGGTATTTGTACAAAGTTGTATTCCGATATCTTTATTGGTTCTTGTTTTATATATTGGTATGTTAAGTGAACGAATCAGATGTATTCCAACATATAAAATAATGCACCCTGTATCTGACTATTTCCTATTTTAGCAGCTGTTACCCATTTCTATTTTCTGTTGTGTCTTGGTGTTGTGAATTCTCTTAGATTGTTAGTTGCAGATTTACCCATTCTCAGCAGCTAATTTATTTTTGTTTTATTTCTAGTTTAAGCAGATTATAGAAAGATAACTTTCAATGTATACAGCAGTGCTTTCACACATGAAGTCAGATTGCGGGCACATAAATTCATCACAAATATCTGACATTTATCCACTTTCAGTGACGCTCAATGTACACCAATGGACCGGCGAGTGTTGATAACGTGTGTAGTATGAGGTCATCTGTTATCTTACGATGCAGAATGTGTGAAGTGAGATAGTAAGAAATGTTTTAGAAAATTTTATTTATTGAGTTTGAAGGTTAGTTTCAAGTCAAGACTACAGTTGCCAAGAGATTTTCAATTTGTGGAGATAATATAAAATATTAAATTATATTATTACAGTAGAAATTCTCTAACTCGAATCACCATAATCCACAAAAAAGTTCGAGTTTTGGAGATATTCGAGTTATAGAAATTCGAATTATGGAAGTTCCACTGTATCTCCTATTATCCACTATTATTTCTAAAAACTGTTTTTGACGGATTTTCAAAGTTTTTTTTCAAAATATAGAACATTGCTGAAAAAGAATTTGTCAATACTAGTCAGAGTAGTTAACTAGTTACAAAATTGAATACAGTAAAAGCTCTTTATTCGCGGGGTATATGTTCCATAAATATGCCGCGAATACAGAAACCGTGAATACGGGATGGTAATTTATATGGGATTATAGGGGAAATGATTTAATTGAAGTTTTTGAACATTTTAACTAATTATCTTAAGGCTTAGGCAATTGTTTGAAGAATTTTGTAATTTTTTCTTGCTTAGCAGTTTTCAAATGCTCCTTCAATTCAGACTGATACACAGCAGTCGCATTGGCAATTTGTCTCTTAAAAATTAGAATTCGTTCCATAGACATATCAATGTTCATAAAGAAATCGCAGAGCTCACTTGCCATTCTTAAACCTTCACTAAGATTTTTCAAATTGAATGACACGTTTCCAGTGCTTGTTGAAGCCTCTTCTTCAATAGGTTGTGTTCAGTTCCATGTGAGCCCCTTCTATATGTAAATATTACCAAAAGTTCAAAAATATTGCGAAAATAGTGGAATATTTAACATTTTCTTGTAATAAGATCTGTTTTACTTTTTTATTAGTCCATTTGACAAGAATATTGGGTTGGATACCTATTGGAATAATTTTATTATTATGTATGTGCTTATTAGATCCGCGAATAAACAAATTTTTAGTCGCGAATATAGAAATTGGGTCTCATTTTTTTAATCCGCGAATAGTGAAAACGCGAATAAAGGAAGCGCGAATAAGGAGCTTTTACTGTACTATCAAACACACTGTAATGCATAAAGGTTAAAGTCTAGTAGAGTATTAGATATCTTGCGCAAGTCACGTATAAATAGAGCAACTGATTGCATACAACAAACACACATACTCGTACACAAATTTATATGCACGTGTATGTGTACAATAGATTCCACCAGCGCTTTTACGCTGTATTTATTTCCCGGAATTTAGAATTTGTGTCAACAAAAATAAAGCAACAAAAACAAAAGCATGCAATTGCATTTCGCATTGCAAACATTTTGCCACATCCGCACAAATGGCACACCTATGTAAATATTCGAGCTTATTTTTCGAGTGAATGTGCCAGACGCACATCCATATAATGCGATGAGGAGGAAGTAAGCCTTCTGCATACGCTTACTTGCACATACTACTCCCACACTTTCTAGCGGTACTGGCGTTGCGTTGCGTCGCATGCCTGCTGTTCGTGTTACTTGCATTGTTTTGTTATTTCCAGCACTTTCTGTGTTATTCACTTTTTGTGGCAATAACAACTACAACGTACTATGTAGATTTTTGATTACCCAATTCGTTGCTTTTATCCGCACCTCGACTTTCGTTTGTGTGCCATGCTAGGAATTCGCCAGAACTAAAGCTTTATATATATACTTACATAAGCTTAATTTGCATGTTGTTGTTTTTTTGGAACGAATTGCTGCTACGTAACATACTACTAGGTGCCATTTAATAGTACTATATGTTCGTATATACATACATACATACATAAGTCTATCTAAATACGTCATTACAATATTTTCGACCACATGCCAATAAGACCTTAAATAAATCATCCATAGTTTTATATAAATGTCAGATTTCGAAGACAAAATATGATACAGTGGAACTTCTCTAACTCGAATCACCATAATCCACCAAAAAACTTCGAGTTAGAGAGACTTCGAGTTATAGAATTTTCATTAAAACAGAAAATTTTTCAAAAAGGCTTAAAATGTAGGTCTATACCCAGCCTTATTTATGTATTCGGTAGTTTTGTTTGTTGCAGTTTGCAATTGTCCGGCTCTTGACCTCTGTATCCATGCCTTTGTTAGATGATTTATGTAATCAATAAGTGTAATATCATATTTTTTGTTAATCTCCATACGATATAGAGGGACTCTTTTTAAAAGTCTGCCTCGATAGTAAAATTTTAAATTTTGTATTATGCCCTGGTCGAAAAGTTTGATTTATAGAAGGAACTTTGTATGAAATTTGACTTCTATTGCCAATTCAAGAGTTCGAGTTATGGAGAATTTCGAGTTATAGATGTTAAAGTTATGGAAGGAAATTTGTATGAAATATGTTTTTTTAAACGCTATCGCCAGTTCAAAAGTGTGAATTATGGAGATCTTCGAGTTATAGAAGTTCCACTGTATCTTATATTATATTGTCGATCATAATTTATAATTATAACATCATACAAGATTTAACAATTCCCTTATATCTTTCATTGGATGTAGTCTTATTTTTTCGGAGCTTTATCTGAACACAGAAAAGTGATCGTTTATCGTCGTTTATAGCATAAAAACATAACTTTCAAAAGATCCAAGTTTATATTCCAAGTTTATAACAAGAAAGCTAGGTCTACGATCCTGTGTAACCGAACATTTCATACTCTCGCTATTTATTTACACATGTAATTTTATTATCAGACAATTCGTCTAGTATATTCGACATACATACATAAAGCCCACTAGAATAAATTTCACCACCAAGCTACACTATATTCAAGATTATACGCTCACTTAATTTTGATAACATATCGCACATATTAACCGATATATACATTATAAAGCCCACCGGATGTTTGAAAACCATAATATTAGAAATATTTGAGCTAGGGGAAGTTATAACCCGTTTTTATAATAGTTTTGTTCACATAACGGTTGTTTGTGTCACCAAGAAAAATAAGAGTTAGATATGGGGTTATATATACATAAATGGTCAAGATGACGAGTAGATTTGAAATCCGGATGTCTGTCCGTCCGTCCGTCTGTCCGTCTGTCCGTGCAAGCGATAACTTGAGTAAAAATTAAGATATCTTAATGAAACTTGGAACACATGTTCCTTGGCACCCTGAGGAGGTTGCTTTCGAAAATGGGCAAAATCGGTCCACTACCACGCCCACAAAATGGAGGAAACCGAAAACCTATACAGTGTCATAACTAAGCCATAAATAAAGTTATGAAAATGAAATTTGGAACATAGGATCCCATTAGAGAGGGGCACATTTGGATGTAATCTTTTTGGAAAAGTGGGCGTGACCCAGCCCCTAAATCGGTTTTTTGTATATAACTCGCAAATCAATAATGCTATATAAGCCAAACTTTCTGCAGTCGTTTCTTTTAGCCATTTCCTTATACAGTAGTCCAAAAATGAAGGAAATCGGATAATAACCACGCCCACCTCCCATACAAAGGTTAGGTTGAAAATTACTAAAAGTGCGTTAACTCACTAACCAAAAACGTCAGAAACACATAAGAAATGGCGGAAGGAAGCTGCACTGAGATTTTTTTACAAAATGGAAAATGGGCGTGGCGTCGCCCACTTATGGGTCAAAAACCATATCTCAAGAACTATTCGACCGATTTCAATGAAATTCGGTATATAACACTTTCTTGACACCCTGATGACACGGGTGGAATATGTGAAATCGGTTTACAACTACGTCTACTTCCCATATAACCCAATTTTGAATTCCATCTGATGCGTTCACTTTATAATGTATTCATAAGGAACCAATGAAGCTAGCGGAATAAAACTTTACACAAATACTGTATTTGAGCTGTGACATCACTTGTGGAAAAATTGTCAAAATCGGACCATGACTTTTCAAGGCCCCTGATATCGAACATGAAGAACTCAGTGCCTAAGGTTATTTTTCACCGATAATATAGGTAAATCCCTCAGGTATTTTAATTTAATTCATTCCCTCTGAATTTTTGTTCTTATAACAGTTTCTCTCTGTACCTGAAATGGTAAAAATCGGGTCATAACTTCCCCCAGATCCCATATACCTAATTATAAGTAATATTAAATTAAGTGAGCGTATAGTCTTCGATACATTGTATCTTGGTGGTGAAAACGATTGAAATCGGTTTAGGAATTACCTCAGTCCCCATATACTATTTATGATGATTTTCGTTATTCTATTGAACTTTATACCAAATATATGGGTCGACTTGTATTATCTTTATAAAATTACATCAATAAATTGCGAGAGTATAAAATGTTCGGTTACACCCGAACTTAGCCCTTCCTTACTTGTTCTCTTTTATTGGCACTGAGACACATTATTAGAAGAAAAATATTTGCTCCGAATTTCTTTAAAATATCAGAGATTTAACGGTAGAATCGGTAAACAATTATCCATTGGCATTGAGGTCGTCATGTTCGACATCTTAAAGGCTTTAAATATTTATAGTCCGAAGATGATGGTGATGTCATACCTCAAATGCAGAGTTTGTGCAAGGTTTTTTTCCGATATCTTCAGTTGTTCTCGTAATTTATATATTGTAAAGTAAACGAATAAAATGGAATTCAAAATTGTGTTATATGGGAAGTAGGCGTGGTTTTGAACCGATTTCACCCATTTTCCATCTGTAATATCAGGATGTCAAGAAAATATGTACCAAATTTCATTGAAATCGGTTGAGTAGTTCCTGAGATAAGGTTTTTCATCCAAAAGTGGACGGCGCAACGCCCATATAACATTTTTTTTTATAAAATTTCAAGTCTGTCATGCTGTCTAAAACGATGCTAGGCCTACTCAGTTTCGGCAAGATCGTGTGAAGAAAATTGCATTTAATTTAACCTTAATTTGATGCTATATCAAGCAAAAATCTAGTTGAATGTAGGAAATACTGAATCAATCACTTCATATTAATTACACTAAAGCTAATTAAAGTTTTGTAATCTCTATAATTTATCGCATCTTACTTGATTCGAACAACATAACAATCGTTCAACTAGAAAATACTTTAATGCCTGCTGTACTTAAGTGCATTGCCCCCTTGGCATTCGCAGTACATTCCTTTCACTTTATCCAGCATCGTATGGTTGTATGCAATTGTTATCGCTGAGCTTGCATTTGTTTTAATTGTTTACAGCACATTGCGAGACCAACTGCGGTCAAGCGATTGTCAGCGAAAAAAACATGCAACATGCATATACAATGATATATTAAGTAGTCGTTGGATATATATTTTCTTGTATATTTTCGTAAAAAGCGTGCTTGTCTGTACGAAAGAAAAAACAAACATGAGAGGCGGTCAAGGGACAAAAAGCAACACAGAGGTGAGAAAACAATGAATTGTCAACTGTCAGCCCAAGGTGAACACAAGCGAGGACGTCACAAGCGATGTTTTAAGCCGAAAAATCGACCACGAAAATTAGACTCGCGACAATGTGTAAACTAAATGCTGACTAACAATGCAATACATAGATCGTACGGTGGGCAAAAAATATACAATATGCCAAGTTAGAAACAACAAATTTTTAGAATTTGATACTACTCGTAAATATAAATTTGAAAAGAAGAAGAAGAAGAATCTTTGGGAGAACATCATCTAATATTTGCATCTAACATCATCTGAAATTTGCTACTAAATATCTTGTAATGTCGTTGAAAAACAAAGATTCCACATGAAATAACCGAAAAAACATGTATATCTTCAAAACTTTTGCTGGCCATTGTTGTTGTTGTAGCTTGATAAACATTCCCCAATATTATGAGGAATGACGCCGAGTTGACAGTTCTTGGTCGGATAAAAATGCGGTACGTTCCGTTAAAGGAGATTGAACTGTCTTTCTACAAAAATTCGAAATTATTTGTTCCTATCACATCTCTTGTTATGTCACTGAATTCCTCCTAAACGGCTGGACCGATTTGAATGAGAGTTTTTGTGCTTCTTCAGCTGGATTCGTGAATGGTTTGTAGTCACCATTCGGTCTAATATAGATATTACATTTAATTAATTTATAGATTTTTGGGCCAAATATAGATGGCGCCATTGTTACTGTACAGAAACCGCCTAAAGTATATAAAATTGTTTTTGATTGGGAAATGTTTTATAATTGGATGTTGCTACTGTCTATGTACCGTTGATGTATTTAATCCAATTATATATTAGTTCCAGTTTGTCATAACAAAAAAAAAAATGTTTTTTATTTAATATCCTTGAAATATCATACAGGTCAACGTCTACCGGGTCCGCTAGTATTATATAATATAAATATGAAAAATGGATCTTTTATACACGAAATGTATTGAAACTGTATAGTGAACCGTTTTTTGAACGAATCAACATTAACAAATGCAAAATCGAGTCCACTAAAAGAATTATGAAAGGGCTATACCAGTGTAACCCATGAAAAATTAGGCGATTTTCGTGATTTTTTTTAAAGAAAATACTAGTTCGAATGAAATTAAATTTTTTTAAAGAAATGATTTTCGAATATCGAAATTTTTTGGACATAAAAAGGTATATTTGTTAGCTATATTTTCAGATAAAAAAAATTTGAAAAATATTGAAGTTTCTTCGGAGGTGACAAAAAAAATTTTCCCCAACTGCTAACATGATTCCGGCTGAATGAGTAGCTGAACTAAAAATTCAAAAATGTTATTAAAGTTGAGGGCATTTCCTGTACAATGACTTACGATCTTAGAAAAATATCAAAAATTAACAAAATGGCGTAGTTATAAAAAAAGTATCGTTTTTAGATAAAAAAATGTAGTTTTTTAATGCCAAATCGACCATTTTCAACCAATCAAAAAGATCGTAGGTCATTGTATAGTAAATATATGATGTCATCAATTTTGAAAAATGTCGTTTCGTTTCAAGTTTCAACTAATCGGTTTATACCTGTGAACGGTCACTCTTTAGAACACTGCCATTCACAAACCATTCAAGATATCGAATAATCAAAAAAATATAAAAATCGATTTTTTAAGTGTCACAATTGAGATCCATGAACGCCTATTGTTTTAACAAAGAATCGATTTCATTTTTCACAGAAAATGAGATTTCACAGATCATGCACCACGCTTGCATAGGAAATCTAGATCCAAAAAAATTTTTGCTCAAAATCAACTATTGTATTGCACGTTGGTGCAGTATACTCGTACTAGAAAAACTTGCTAGTGTAGATAAGATAATCGGTTGTTGTTACCATATATTATGCTGTCGTACATATTGTTTACAAAATACAAATGTACGTACACCGAAAAAGTGATAAACAAACATACTAAAAAATAGTGGCACCACTCGATTGTGTGGGACTAGACATGAGTTCAAGGGCATCAAAAGTGTGGTTGGCGCTGTAGAAATCAGCAAAAATTGCATTACAGATAAATGCACTCCCATGCAATTTAGTACTAGTTATATTTAATATGCATTTGTATGTATGTATATACATAAGTATGTTTGTATATGCGAGTTAATATGTAGTTATGTATTATACATGCAACTCAAAAATGTGCAACCTATTGTATGATAAGTTATCTACGCTATTATTTCATTTAATTAAATACATTTATGTGCATATAAATGCAACTCTGTCATTATGCCACTTGTTAGCTGCCTATCTGTTGAGCATTGCATTGTGGCCATCACTCACGCAGCGTTGCATATTTGTGCCACTGACACGCCTTGACCAACGACGACGTCGACTTGCCACAACCGCAACCGCAAAATGCTGTCGGTGCTGCTGCTGCTGTTGCAAAAGCTTTTAATTAAGTGCCACAGGCAATAGACAGCCAACGGCGCAACTGCTATAGTCGCAAATTATCGCACACACAGAGGTAATAGTTAAAATAACAATTGCCATAATGACAATTAACTGGAAGAGCGAAAGAAAACACTGAAAAAAACTATAATTTAATTGATTGTTAAGAATTGTCAACACATTTCTCGCTTTAGTGGCAGTGATGCTTGATTTTCTGCATTTTCTACTCAGTTTATGCCACCGTCTTACCAAGTGCTAAAACAATCACTCATTCTTTATACATACATTGTATCCGTTTAAGCCGGCTTTCATTTATTTCTTTTAACTGGAAATCGTAATTGCCAACAGTTTTCAAATGATTGCTGATCGTCAAGCTTTAATGAGCGCGGCATCCTGTGTAAATGTCTTTTTATTTAACGGCATAACTGTTTGAACGTAATTTTATACACCACACACTGTGATCTTTAATCGATTTATTTAGTATAAATACTTAAAAGACATAACTGTATTCATAATATAATACTAATTGTATGACGCTTGAAGTTTTTGATCCTGCTTCTCTTATATACGCTGACCTTTTGTTCCTAAAAATAGTGAGCGTCTTTTTTTGACAATAATGTGTCCTGGAGCTATAACTATTCCCCCTGGACTCCTTATTCTTAATATAAAGATTTTCTATATTTCTATATATATTTATTAAAATATGCGTCAACGTGTAGAGCGTCTTCTTCTGACAATAAAAGGTTCTGGTAATATAGTTCAAATCCGGATGTTAATGATATGTTGTGAAAATATGCCAAATCGGTTCATAACCACGCCTACTTCCTACTATATACCATAACTTTGAAGTCGATCTGAATAGTTTACTTTACAATAAGTTAAGTAGACACTATGACCAATATGTGGGTCAAATGGTGTATTATATTATATTAATAAAATTAAATAAATAAATTGCGAGAGTATAAAATGTTCGGTTACACCTTAACTTAGTCCTTCCTTGCTTGTTAATATAAAGATTTTCTGTAGATTGCCTTTTTCTGACAATAAAAGGTTCTGGTAATAGAAACATCTCCCCTGGACCCCATATTTTTATACTCTTGCAACAAATGTTGCTAAAGAGAGTATTATAGTTTTGTTCACATAACGGTTGTTTGTAACACCCAAAACTAAACGAGTTAGATATAGGATTATATATACCAAAGTGATCAGGGTGAAGAGTGGAGTTCAAATCCGAATGTCTGTCTGTCCGTCCGTCCGTCTGTGCAAGCTGTAACTTGAGTAAAAATTAAGATATCTTGATGAAACTTGGCACACTTATTTCTTGGCACCATAGGAAGGTTGCTTTCGAAAATGAGCAAAATCGGACCACTGCCACGTCCACAAAATGGCGAAAACCGAAAACACTAAGCTATAAATAAAGCTATGAAAGAAAAATTTGGTAAGAAGGATCGCACTAGGAAGGGTATAGAAGTATCTCGCAAACTACTAAAGGTATATAAAGGAAACTTTCTAAAGTCGTTTCTTTTAGGTACTTCCTTATACAGTCCAAAAATGGAGAAAATCGGATTGTAACCACGCCCACCTCCCATACAAAAGTTAGGTTGAAAATTACTAAAAGTGGGTTAACTCACTAATGAAAAACGCCAGAAACACTAAATTTCATATAAGAAATGGCAGTTGGAAGCTGCACTATGGGTCAAGAACCATATCTCAGGAACTACTCGACCGATTTCAATGAAACTTGGTTTGTAATAGTTTCCTTACATCCCAATGATATATTGTGAAAATAGGCCAAATCGCTTCACAACCACGCCTACGTCCTATATATCAGAACTTTGAAGACGATCTGAATCGTTTACTTTACAATATATAAAGTAAGTACTAGTAAAGATATCGGTGCAGAACTTTGCACAAATACTATGTTAATAGTGTGGCAGCCCCAGTCTAAAAATCGCCGAAATCGGACCATAGGTTTTTAAGGCCCCATATATCGAACCCGAGGACCTCGGTGCTTCTAATCTAAAATTAGGGTTTCCAACTTTCAATGGACTTTATATAATATATATGACGAATATGTGGGTCAAATTGTGTATTATATAATATTAATAAAGTTAAATAAATAAATTGCGAGAGTATAAAATGTTCGGTTACACCCGAACTTAGTCCTTCCTTACTTGTTAATATAATGATTTTCTCTATTCTCATCGATTTTATACTATATGGATCAATGTTTGAATGAAACCTACTCCTTCCGCTATTCCCAATATATTCAGTATATTGACTTTCGATTTCCTTTTGATTTTATATCATATATATCGGTAAATATGATGAAATACTTTAATGTCATATGAGATATTATACTTCAATGAAATTATGTGGATAGTTATGTAAGTGATCAATACGTTCATAAAGAATGTAAAATTCAGAACATAAATCCATTTTCCACTTCCATTCCCTTATGTTGATTCTCAAAAAATTGTCTGACCACATAATGCCTACATCCGCTCTGAACGCTTTCCAATACGTTATTTTTAACTGCGTGAATTTCCAATACCAGCAATTCGTGCTATATTTCCACTGACGACAGTTCGACGGTTTAAAGGGTTTCCGAAGTAGTTAAGCGTGCGCTTCCGTTCAAATAAAGCGTCAATAGACTACTTGAATTCTATCACGAATAAACAATTTCCCGAACAATTACGAGAAATTACAGCATAAATATATTATATCCGTTCGTTTGTTTGCAAGCAATAAAATCCGATAGCACTAAGCAAACAATTATATATTTTATATATTGACGTATGTACGAGAGCCGTACAATACGTAAGTAATAGGCAAAGGAAGATCGAATATTTGGGAAAATCGCGAAAATTAGGAGATATCTCAAATTAGTCTCCTTTTAGCTTCACTTGATTTAAATACTTGACCAAGATATCTTGCTACTTTCTGAAAATATATACTTCAGGAGATCACTTTGATCCAATTTCCTTTCAAACAAGAAAATAATTACCCACATATTACCATTTTTTTTTAAATCCGTGATTACGTCCACTCCTAAAGGAGGTCAAAACGTTACTACGAGTGCGGACAAAAGTATTGTTTTTTGGTAGACGGTTATGCATTGAGCGTTGAGTACTTATCGAACTAACCTTATATGTTTGTATGAATTTACATACTGAATTGTCTGTCTTTGTTTATATTTATTAGGTATTTCATTATTATATTATTGCAATTTACTTGCAATAAAGCTTTGTTATTCAGATATAAAAACCCTTTTAATGACGGATTTTGTCTGCAGAAGCATAAGTCACGAAATTATTTACAATTTACTTATATATGTATGTATGTATGTAAATAATTATCTAATTTAAAATTTATAAATGTCCGTATATCTAGTAATTTTATTCATTATTTTTTTATTAATGAAATCTCAGTACATCTTATCGGCAAAGTATACTTACAGCCCTATTCTGTGCACTTTACAAATTCAACAAATTTCTAATTTGTAAAAAATTGAAATTTATCAAGCATTTCGTATTCTGTATCCAAAATAAAAACCTCTTTTCTTTATAAGTTGTTAAGAAGTAAAATGCTCTTGACAAATAAAATATCTCGCTGTGGATAGTTGTGAAAGTGAATTTGTTGCAATGGAGATATTTCACTTTTGTCGTTAGTTTTATACAAAGAGGAATAATATGAACATGTAGATGGCTCGCGTTATTGAGCCGTTTTTATAATATGTATATTAAGAAGTTTATTTTTCCGTTTTTTGTATAAAAAAATGAGGATAATGAGGGTAACATTGACGAAATTGTTTTCTATATATTGCATGCGATTACAGCTTAGCAAATTTTTGCCAACAAAGAACAAAGTTTAGATTGCGTAGTCCCCAAGGAACTTTTCTGAAACTAAACATAGCAACCAACTAAATCAAAATTGCATTCCAAACTGTTTTAAATATATTATAAAGGACATATGTATATGTATTTTATTATGTAGTATTCTGTGGCTTTGCGGGTGAGCAAAAGACTATGGAGGATCTGGGATGGAAAAGTAAATATATAGACTCTGCCATTAGATTATCAATCAACTTTATTTACGCGCGGCACTCCCTGTTTGGTTAGGTATAACCCTGTCATCTATATAGAGTAAATGGAGTTGTGAAACCAAACCAAATACTTTGCATCAGGTCTGAAAGGCTTCAGTCGATATCTCGACATCAGAATCGGATAGATAGGCTGATAACTCTTTGGTCATTCATAAACCAAACTTATCAACGAAACCACACTGAAGAAGGCTCGGTTAAAACAAACACTCATCCAAATAACGGCCTTTTGCATGAAAAATAGTGCCAGCTTCGGAGCATGGAATATTTGCGCACCCTAAGAAATGTCTAGACCAAAAGCAATGGATTTATTGTGAAATTGAAGTTAAATTATTAACTATTTTGCAACAAATATTGAAATGTATTTGAAAACTTACGTTAAAAAATAATTCAAATCAATTTTTTAATTCAATTCGAATATAATTGGACAGAATCAGCTGTTTCTGTTAACATTATTTTGTTTCCCACACGTGTGGGGAAAAGCTATGCGTACTGAAGCTTTTTATTTTATCAAAATTGTCACAAAATACCAAAAAAAATCTTACTTGATAAAAATCTGAAAAAATTGTAAACTTTTTTGTTATTTTGTCAAGTGCACAGAATAGGGCTGTTAATTTGTTGTTTTATAAATAAAAAAAAAACACATAAGTGGTTGTTATTTAAGTTTGTTTTTATCACTAATCGAATCGAATCGAATCAACAAACTGGTATAAATCATATATTTTGAATGACATAATCAAAACGCTAAAGTGCTAAACGGATATGGCACTTAATAACGCATACACTTATTCTCAAGTATTGAATTTAACTGGATAACTCTGTTGTTGCTTTCACATGTACTCTTTTTTAGTAAGGGGATAAAATTCAAACATAGCGTTAACAGAGAAATTACGATTCGAAGGCGAAGGCACTTAATTAGTGCACTATTAATATACTAAAAGTAGTTGTGGATAAACAGTAATAGCAAGTATGATTCGATTATAATTCACAGTAGTAGTTATGGATTCGCCATTTCATTAATGGATGGTCATTAATATTTTGTGGCTGCTAAACGAACATGAAGATCAATTGCTCTTCAATATTGTTTGGATACTTCTGAGTATATTTCTGTCCATAAATCGTACCAAATTCACAGAACATAGTTCTATTCAGCATCCTCCATGGGCTGATTTCGCAATATGAAACTTATTATCTCAGTTTCCAAAATGTTGCTGACAGTTTCGGACTATATCTAGTTAATTATACGGTCAAAATTCGAGTACTTGCATAACTTTTATACGAGGGCTGCTATAAATATTTCTGGCCTAATAATGAAAATAGGAATATTTATCAACGAAAATGGTTTTATTGTTTTTCAAAATATTCTCCATCAAGATTTATACACTTTTGCATGCGCTCAAACCAATTTTCGAAGCACGTTTTTTGAGCCTTTTTTTGAGCGATTGTCAAATTGTGCGGGATCCAACGAGAACAAACCTTTTTTACGGCCAGGTGTTCATGCAATATCGAATGTATGCTGGTGGGAGAAATGCATAAGCATGCCTCTAACTGAAGGTATGTTACATGACGGTCTTGCATTATGAGTTCACGTACGGCATCGATGTTTTCTGGCACATCGGCTGTTTTTGGACGACCTTCACGGAGTTCGTCTTTGAGCGAGCGTCGGCCACGATTGAATTCGTTGTACCAGTTTTTCACAGTGCTTCAGTGATGGTGCTTCATAGCCATACAAATATTTTAGTTCATCGATGCATTCTTGTCGCGATAATCCACGTCGAAAGTTGTGAAAAATGATCGCACGAAAATGTTCACGAGTTAATTCCATTTTTTGGCCGAGATGAATTTTTTAATTCCCTGTAAATAAAACAATTAACGATTAAATGACAAAACTGAGTGATGTTATGCTAAAAAATGTCAAACTTTCCAATGTAAATGTCAGATTGCACCTGGCAACACTTAGTGTTGCCTAGGCCAGAAATATATATAGCAGCCCTCGTATAAACAATAAGCCAACAATACCTATTCTTCCTGAGAAAGCGGGAGAGTTTGTGACACTTTTGTTACCTTAAGGGGTATTCTGGTCTAGACGCATGAATTTTAGGCAATTTTTATACTAAGATAAAAAAAATGAAATTTTTTTATATATTTTTTATTGACATTTTAATAATATAAAAAAAATTGAAAGAAAAATAAACGAAAATTCGTCGATATACGGGCCGGTGGAGTGGGGGCTTCAAAAAAAAAAACGGTGCGTCCTGGTTGACGTGATTTCAACCCTTGTAGAGATCTAAAACACAAAAAACAGAAGATTCTTCATTAGTAAGGATGTCGTTATCGGGTTGACCAAAAAAAAATAAATAACAAAATGGCGTCGACTTGAAAAAAAAAAATTTTTACACGATTTCTTCGACCTTTTCGAATTTTTTAAAAATACTTCAAATCAAAAGGCAGACATGATAGATATTGTATAAAGAAGATATATACCACATTTCAAAGGAATCGGTTCAGTAGAACTTGAGATATCATGTCAACCACCTCAAAAAAAGTAGTTTCGAGAAAAACGTGTTTAAGGTTTAGGAGACCGCTCGGCCACCTCGGACGCCACGTCCGCTGTATCTCTGAAAATAAGTCGAATTTAGAAAAATCCTTCCAAGATCATATTTTTGAAAGTCTAAACTTTCAAAATATGCAAAAAAAATCAATTTTTCAAAATCCTAGACCAGAAATACCCCCTTAAAAGGAAGAGAGTTTTATGCATTGGTTTTATGAAACTGTCGCTGGAGGTGAAAACTTTCGGGTGAAAAGAGCAAATATAATCGAAAGTAACTTTTTAAAAGCAACCAGCTTCCAGTGAATCAGTTTGGACTGATTTAAGATTGGAAAGGACCTTTCTATTTTAATGGTGTGTACATATGTATGCATGTCTTTCGCAATATAGTTTTCATATAAATGTATATACACACATAAATAGTTGTAGATATTACAGTAACAAAGCGAAAAAAGAACTTCGCGCACGTTTCACAGTGGCAACGGTAATGACGCTTGCGGAATGTCAGCTGGTTGATCGCTTTTGCCACGACGACAGTAATAGTGCTGATGATTCCGATAATGTTGCGATACGAAAGCCTTTCGTTATGCTAATGTCTTGCTGCAGTTGATGTTTGCCGCTTTACGCTTTTTTCTTTTTTTTGTTGGTAATACATTCTACTACTACTAATACTACTGTTGATGAATTTATGTTAATATCTATAATGATGGCTACATTCCTATAGAGCTGCATACCTACAATGGATGCTGTGCGCCTCACTAAGCGTGCCGCTCTACTAGCCAGTGCAGTCAACAGAACGATTGCTAATGCTACTAGTTGAGCGGTGAAAATTGCGGAAAAATGTGCAAGAATCTCTTCCGTTTTTACTCGCATTGCTTTTCATATAATTGTCTCTATTTTCTTTGTACTTATTATTGTTGTTATGCTGCAATTGTAAAATGGTGAAGAAATTAGCAACGCTGCAATGCTATTTTTTGATTACTTCATATATAAGTATGTGTGTATGTGTGTTTGCTAAGCAAACTCTTATAACTGCAGAGTTGTATTCTTAAAGCGCCAAAGCATTGACACAGGGTGTGCACTGCTTCCTTGAACCACCTCAGGACAGTATTTCTATTGTACTGTGCTTAATAGAACGTGCGGTTAATGGACGCACTTTACACTTCTTTGTAATTGAATTGTGTTGCACCGTTGCTGTGCCATCACCTCGGCTTGCTATTGCAACATATATTCGTACATATATATGGTTAACATTGCAGATGCTAAAATTATATATATTTGCGTTGTGCTCTGGCATTCACCTCCACCTGCAGTCCAGCTCCAGTATTATTGCATTTTATGTATAATTCACAATAATTGCATACAGCGGCACAATACTTCCGAGTACCTACAATGGTTGCGCATAATAGTGTACCGGCATTTCAATGAATGAACCGCGATCACAAGTCCGATGCTTATCGCAGAGCTACGACAGCCAATTAGGGCTTTGCAAGCACAGCTACTCATTGCACCTATAAACTTTTAATAGTTCTTTTCTTAGTACAACGCAAAAAAAGTTCTGTTGGTATTGAAGAGTTTTTGGCCTTATCTTGGATCGAAGTGTTTGCGGTATTCTTTTGATTATTCCGTTAAATTTCTTTAGTTTTTTTTTGTATTGCCTAAACAATGGCTTTGTTCATACGCAAACCTTTCATTAGTTTATTGCTGCATGAATACCTTTAGGTAATTAGTTGTTTTTGCACTTTTTTACTTGTAAAAGAGAGCGCCATGTATCTGTAAATTGACGGAAAAGTGCCGGAAGTGTTGCTGTAGTTATAGTCTGAAATGAAAATCTTTAATTGACTATACTGACTTTTTGTTTTTTTTTTTTTTTTTTGGAGCTCTTAATGATCAGTAGTGCCGATCTGATAATATGGGTGGAGCAGTAGTTGAGCAGTTGCTCTGCAAGTTAGGAGGAAACATTTTTAACTACACGGAAAAGAAAGTAAATTTATTTAAGAAGCTAATTGTTAAATTGTATAGAAATCATTGAATCTTTATTAATACATACATATATCAAGAGTTAGAGTAAAATAAGTCTACGTGTGTTTCCCTTTGTGAAACCGCCTTACAACTTAAAGTAAAATAGTCTAAATTTTCGTACCAAGCAAGGAAAGTCTTTTTAAGAGGTTACATCTCTTACTTACTGAAGATGCTACAGCAGCTCTCCAGAAACCCCCTCTCAAAAAAGTCGTTTTGCGGTGACCAATATATCTCTGAAGTGGATTATCTGAAATGAAAAAACTCAAACGGATTTCATTAAAGTAATGTATAATCTTGTAATTAATCGAAAGATACGTAAAACAATTTTTTTGACAAAATGGGGCCTCTAAAAAAATAAATTTTTACAATGTGTATAAAAAAACAATATTTATCGGCAATAAAAAAGCTCCGATTAATTATTAGTAATATAGTTCAGAAACCTGTGTAAAATTTTGAGTCTAATCAGTTCAGCCGTTTCCGAGAAATTTTGGTCACCGACTTACAAAACACAGTCGGATTGTCTTGAAAATTTCAGAGTGTTTTCTTGAATACATGTACATTACGAAAATCATATTAAAAATGTATTTTTTTTTTTAAATCTAAGTAGATGTAACCCCTTAAATCATAAATAAAGATGAAACTAGAATATCTTGAAGTAAATGCATTATCTTTGACTTACCGATGTTAACCGATAGAAGTAGCCATACATGTTTGCCTTCTCACTGTAATCCTGATAGACCTTTTCCGCAAATAAATTTGAGGAATACTGTCGAGTTGACAGTACTTGGTCGGATAAAAGTCGGGATCTGCTCCGGTTGCGTAGACCCGACTGTGGTGGGAACAGTCGATACTTCTGAGCCAATGTTGATGAGGATCTTAACACTTTATTGTCTCTCTCACAAAAAGACCGGTACTTTTCGATAATGTTATCTAAAAAATTACATACCACTGATCTGTATAAATAAGTTGCCTGAAGAGCTGCGAAATAAATTGCTTCCCATTTTTCCTTTCTCGGACATAATTTCAATAGACCCTGATGCTAACTGATCTTCATTACTACTTTTTCGCAAAGCCAAGTAATTTTTCAAGCATTTCGCACAATTGTGCCAAACTTTTCTTTGCAACGAAGAATGTGCACAAAGGTTCTTTCTGCGGCCATAATGAGCAGCCATATGCATTAGAGTAGGTATTTTATTATTTTTTTCTTGTATTTGTTACAAACAAAAATTCAGTTCAACGTGTGGCATAAATGAGGGCAGACACAACACCACACTTAAATTAGCTCATGTGCCATGGTGCGATTTACAAAATGTCTTGCATGCCGCTTTGTTATACGCTCCAGAGTGCGGCCACTAAGTAGACTTCCTTCCTAACTACATACATACATACATACGAGTATATTCAAAGCTCATTGTGTCTTGCGGTTGCTGAGGTTGCATTTACCGCCTCGCGTTGAAGCACTGTAGTGAACAGCAACTATTGTGCGCTGCCAGGAACCTTTCTTCTGCTGTGTGCTGTTGTTAATAACGCGCTTTGTTGTGTATGAATAATACGAAATTGTAGCGTGTGCTCCACCACCTACAGCCTGCGTTCATCAAACATACACTGCTCGATATATGCTATATTTGTATGTACTTAAGAGGAAGGTTCAGCGGCATTACAGCCTATATTATCTCCATTTACCATTTGCGTTTGGGCCATTCATCATTACATTGTCGACTGCAAAAGCTACACACATACGAACTTACAAGCAGAGCAAAATTGCGCTTTTCTTCTAGCAAATCCGTTGCATTTACACACTCAAACCAACACTCCTTACAACGGCCTGCATACTTGACTGCATACAAGTATGCCTTGCAACGCCGCCATTACAATGTAGTGCAGTAACAGTAGGGTGTTGCAACATTATGTAGTCCATTGTATATGTGTGTGTGTTGCCACGGCTGCCACTCACAAACCCTTTTGTGCTGCACACGCCAAGTCTATAATTTGGCTTGTGATTTGTAGTTCAGTTTAAGCTGGTATTACCGCGTATAATTGATTTGATGATGTGAGTGATTTATGAGCGTGAGTGCATGGAGAGGCTGTTTGCCATTGTCTGTATGCAAGCCTTTTGATAACCTCAATTGCTGCGCTGCTGATGCCAGTGATTTTGAAATGTCTCTATAATATATGGTCACGTGAATGCACTGTTCTGTCTGTCTTTAGTATTTATGTACTTTCATTTCTATTGTGTGTGCTTAAATAAATGACTGTATAATCTATTAATCTATTATTTCTCTACTTTCAGGTAAGCATTGATTGGCTAGAAAATTTATTGTAAGTACAATTTGAAATATGATTTGTCGTGATATGTTTGTGAAACAGTTCTAACGTATTTTATAATCTATATTTCGATTTTGAATGCTGGGTGAAAAAAAAATTAAAAAAATAAGTAAGAATCTAATTTCAAAGTAGACACGAAAGATCTTTTATTAAAAAATAATTAGAGTTCCGTAGAGAGCTTAAAACTTGTGAGATCATTGGAAAATCATTTAATTTGGGATTTCTTAAATAAAAAATAAATGTCATTTATTTTCTCTAAAAAATATTATTAAAACTTCTATTCTAAAGAGATTTGCAGTTATCACCAAAAACATTCTAATGTCGAATATAAATAAAATGTAACATCGTAAATCCTTCAAAGGTTATATTTGTTGTTATTGGAATATCGAAACATATACCCTTTATGCTATATGACTATATATGTATGTCTTTCAGAAAAAAATGAAACGTGAGAGTTCAGTGAGCCAAAATTAGTCCAAAAGCAAGTAGCTAGGGATGCAAACGATGTATCGATGTTTTTGAAACATCGATGTTTCCGTCAAAAGCATCGATGTTAGCCATCGATATCTCGAATCTAAAAACATCGATGCATCGATGTCACTTTCAACGATGTTTTATGTCGATGTTTTATATAAAAAATTGACTTCACACCTTCACACTTTTTCGGGTATGAACTCGAAACCCTCTATTTGGATACGCTTTATTACATTGGAATTCGATTTTTGTAAAATCCGGAGAATTCATTAAGGGAATGTGCGCTTGGCCGCAATATTGTCCACTTACTTTTATGATTTATTTATACAATTTAATTCTGGCGTAGGCTACTGCGTTAGATCAGAGATTCAAATTACTGCATTTTAAAGATGCTATGGCTAAAATAAATAATTTTTTCAAATCAAAGAATCGCGCTGATACAACGGAATCTTCGGATGAGTGTGAAACTGAATACTCATTTGATATTTGGAACCAGAATAAACATTTGGTCCACCAAAAAGTGAAATGTAAGCTGTAAAATTTATCTATAATTACAGGGACGGAAGGTTGAAGAGAAAGTGTATCTCGGATGTTACTCCTACCAATCAGAAGCCATTAGAGTTTGGGTTGACATGAATACTGTGTTTCCGGAGTTTATTAAATAGGCTTATTAATATTTACACATTGTGGTCACTTCAGTGCCGAGTAAACGACCGTTTTCCAAACCCAGGGCAACTATCACTCAGAAGTAAAATTGAAAAGAAATGACAGTGAAAACACTTTCCATGTCGTTGTTTTGAAATTCTGTTATTTATTGAGAAAAAACTTTAACAGACATATAATGCTAAGTGAAATAAAAGGTATCAACTTAAGACGTACTACATTTCATTTATTTATGCTTCTGCTTCTGTATACTTTAGCTTTTCACACTAAATTTAAAAAAAAGTTCAAAAATACATCGATGTTTTAATGGCCGATGTTTTTGATTTCGATGGGTTTTGAAGAAACATCGATACATCGAACCATCGATGTTTCATTTCACGATGTTTGCATCCCTACAAGTAGCCCTTATTAAGGATATATTTGGTTGGACTGAGCAACACTATATTGAGGGGTGACATCTAGTTAGGAGCTCTAAAAAATGAGGTTTTCAGACATTTTTCTCGAGAAAAATTCTAAATTTATTATTCTTAGAATTTGTATATTTATTGTGTAAATATATATGGTAACTTGTAAAAGTATTTCATAAGTTTTGATTTGTAAAACTAATGGTTTTTAAGCTGCTACAGCAGATCTCTCACCCCTTCCAAAAAAGACGTTTGCGTTGCCCACTATATCTCTGAAGTGGATCATCTGAAATGAAAAATTTAAACGGATTTCGTTAAAGTAATGTATAGTCTAGTAATTAATCGAAGGAATATGCAATTTCTTGCACAAAATGGAAGAAAATATAGTTCAGAAGCCTGTGTAAAATTTTGAAACGAATCGGTTCAGCGATATCCGAGAAATCTTGGTCAACGACTTTCAAAACATAGTTTTGAGAAAAAACAAGGTTAAAGTCCAGTCTACTACTTTCAAATGGTCTCACGCGTCGTTACAATTATGCGTGTAACTCCAAAAATAACCGTCGGATTGACTTTAAATTTCAGAGTGTTTACTTGAATACATGTACATTACGAAAATGAAATAAAAAGAAATATTTTTTGGAAAATTCTAACTAGATCCCTTGAGTGAGCTTATGGATATTTTCCTAGTACTCGGTTAAATCACATCCGAATGACTAATCTATCTTTTCATATCAAGAATACACCCTTTGGGTTGACATCGCCATAATAAAGCTAAAAAATATAAATATATTAGGTCTACAACTTTGCTTCCGAAGTTTTTGTCGTAAATTTAAGTTTTTTTTTTGTATATAAACGGTTACAAATGTCGATGAGCCTCAGATGCACTTTTCTTGGAATTAAAAAAGAAAAGCAAAATATCCCGCAAATGTCGAGCTCTAAAAGTGACATTTTCAGTTGAGAATAAGTTTGGGATGCAAACAGATCTCTACAAATATTTTGTTGGGTTAATGTTGACACAAATGTCCAAGATCGATATAAAACGATTTAATCGACCAGTGCTTGACCCTAGAGACATCTATTGGAAAACGGCGTAAGACATCAAAGTCTGTTGTAGACTTAATATAATTTTAAATTCAAACGGTTTACATCACTCCTCAGCTATCTAACTACTGATAACCGTATATATAAAACCACCAAAGCAAACACAATTATTTGTTGATAAAAAAAAAAATTATGAATTAAATTGTGTAGTGTGAGTGTAACGAATTTATATGATAACACCTTGATTGATACAAATTGTTTGATAATTGGCGCAATGGTAAGTCCTTAAGCTAATTGTCAATATTACTACTTACAGTCATATTATAAATTGAGCCATTGGGCAATTAAACTACTGATTGATATAATTTATATTTTATATATACTTGTGCTATCTTAGTTGAACTATGCGATAACTACATGAATTATAATAAGTAATGTTGGAAAAATTGCTTCGCTTTTTATGTATTTTTATATTACCATTATCTACAAAAAAATCCACCAGTATTTATGGCTCGTATACGATTTTATATTGACATTTGGATATAAAATATCGGCTACTGGGACAATCTACGGAATCCACTTTTTCAAAGAAAGCCTCGTAGAGTAACGGCGAAATAATTAGAAACGTGTTAAACTAATTAAGAACAGGATCTTAAACTACATAAGGCTTGTGAGTAATAGTCTTTTCGAACATTGGCTAATTGATCAATTAAACGGCCTTTGCTCGATTAAAGCGCAAATTTATATACATAGATTTACCATACAAAATAAAAGGCTAATTTTTTTACATTAATTTTTAAACGAATTTTAATCGAGTTGAAAATGAAATGCAACTCTGCGACAAAGAACGTACTTATTTGTAATTACATGCTGAAATAATGGCTTTTTATGAAAAGCAAAAACAGCTGATTGATTATCGAGTAGCCGGCAGTGTGAAGAGCAAAAACTGGTTTCTCAATTAAAAATTTAATTGATCAATTAATTTGGCTGTGCGAAAAGGCTATAAAGTACATATGCTGTTTTTCGGAAACCGAAAATTAAGTTCACTGATTTCGGCGAAACTAGCATTGTTTGACGCACCCACATTACTCTATTTTGTTGACTGAACATTCATAAGCTTTCTATTTGACCATTACATCATTAAATAAGTAAATGTGGTATTTTAGTCTACTTAGTTTGTGATGCCTTTTGGCTAGATTGTTGTGCGCCCATTTAAAGCGGCTGAAATTGCTAAAGCATACAACACTCGACTTGAAGTGTGTGTATAAAACTCATAGTTGAATTATTTATTGGCAGCGCTTGAGTCTAAAAGGAATACTGCACTAATGGCGTGTTTGCGTTGGATGGTATGATGTGGCATGCACACAAGAGGTTGTGGCTTGAAGAGAGGCTGTGGCATGAGTTATAAACCTTTCATATGTTCTTATACTCATAATGTATATGCAAAAATATATATATTAGAACTGCAATATGCCCTATATAGTATATATATATGTGTGGGCAGTGCCACACACACTGTACTTACTGGCACCTTTATACTCATATATACCTACTTATATATGCATGTAATGTAAGACAGCTCGCTTGGGCATGATTTGTTGGCGCAATTCAGCGCAAATCTTCATTAATATCAAAGTAAGTCAATTTCCGTACAAGTTCCTCTGTTGCTGTTGTCAACCACAATGCAGTGTCAGTGGCAGCGTCAGAATGCGTTGAAATGAAAGCTTTTCAACGTTAATGAACATCAAGGCAACGGAAACCACAAAGAGCAGTAGGTTGGATGTATGCTGCCCCTACTCTCTCTCTCTTAAACAGCCTTAACTTAAGTCCACTGATTTAGTTCCCTGACAGTTATGAATGACAGGAAAATACTGTGCTGCTGGTCCGGGTGTGGCATAATATACGCTTGTGACAGACATATATTTAAGTTATATGCAGTATCGAAGTATTAGTATCTAATTATCGGTGGGATTTATAGATATTGTGGCATGATTTTTTTTTAAATATATAACGCTTGTTTCAACAATGTTAATAGTCGACCAACAGGAAGATTTTGAGAGTAATTAACAGCATTGATTGCATTACTATCGTGTAGTGTTGTTGTACAAATTAAAAGATAAGACAAGATTTTTTATAATTCCTATTTGTAATAAAATGTTGCTCATACTTTGTTGTCTCTTCAATACTTTGTAACTATTCGATTATGTCGTGAGTCGTACATCTGATCGCTCTAGTCCATACGACGTTTATCGTGACCAGTAGGTACCAGAATCTTTTACCAAATTTTTCCTTCCAAGCTTTCCGAGAATTGGCTCTTCGGATATCATCATTATCCTTGCTTTTACACCATATATAAGGACAGTCATGATGGGAGACTTCTTCTGTGCTGTTTGGTTTTGTTTTTCTTTATAACTGAGTGTGGTCGTGGTATCCGATCAAATTCCTCTACAATCACTTTTATTCTCATTGTACATCATTATTTCTTTAAGTTTCTCCCAGAAATTAGTGAGTTTCTATAATATATTAACACACCGTGTATTAAGAAAATAAGAAGTGGACTGAGTAGAATACAGTGAAGTGATTCATTGATATATTCGAAATAATGTTCTTATCGATGATATGTGGTTCGAGTAGGAGGTGTGTTCAAAAAATAACGGGAATTTCCGTTTTTTTTTAATGTATATGAATTATCTTCTTATTGACTGGCGTAGACACCGCTTACGGGGTTATAGCCGAGTCCACAACAGCGCGCCACGCCAATTGGTAATACCAAGTGAAGACAGGTCCTTCCATTGGAGTGGAGGTCTCCCTCTTCCTCGGCTTCCACCAACGGGTACTGCATCGAAAACTTTCAGAGCTGGAGCACTTTCGTCAATTCGGACAACATGACCCAGCCAGCGTAGCCGCTGTCTTTTTATTCGCTGGACTATGTCTATGTCGTCGAACAATACATACAGCTAATCATCCCATCTTCTGTGGTATTCGACGTTGCCAATGTTTAATGGACCATAAGTCTTGCGCAAAACCTTTCTCTCGAAAACTCATAGTGCAGTCTCATCGGATGTTGACACCGTCCACGCTTCTGCACCGGAAAGTAGGACGGGAAATGATGAGGGACTTTTAGAGTTTAGTTTTTGTTCGTCGAGAGAGGACTTTACTTTTCAATTACCTACTCAGTCCATAGTAGCACCTGTTGGCAAGAGTGATTCCGCGTTGGATTTCAAGGCTGACATTATTATCGGTGTTGATGCTGGTTCCTAGGTATACGAAATTATCTACAACTTCAAAGTTATGACTGCGTATATGTATTGGTCATCAAAAAACATAATTCAGAAATTTGCTTAATATTTGCAGGACCTAACTTTATAGAATCTCATTTTGTTCGAATCTCTTGCTATTACTGCATAAATCAATTCGGTTTTATAAGTTTTAAGTTCGAATAACTAAAGATTTTGAAAAAAGAAATTTACATCTTTTGCGAAAATTAACGAGCCATTGTGTGGCGTTATCCCTTTTTAGTGACTAATTTTCAAATTAATAAATATTTATAATTTCGCATTACAATACCGTTATAAATTTTGTTTTTTTGAATTAATTTGAATTTTTGTTAATCCAAAGCAATATACATTTTTACAACCTTTTCAGCATTCCATTTTATATTTATCTTTACGCTTAAGCGGTAATTTCCATAAACCTGTCTTACATTTACTGATTTACTTTTATTATTTCGCTTGAAGAGTGCTAAAAACCAAAACGTTTGTAAATATAGTTAGTTCGTAGTACTCCCCACGTTCCTCCCAAGTGCATATTATTTATTTAATTGCTTAAGAAAATATGCAACAACAACACTTTGGCAATTACCTTGGCCTGCGCATGACAGGCGAAAGAGCCATTAAATGCAGTTAAAACTCCTGAAAACTGCTGATTGCCACAGTTAAAAACTTGACTGTCATTGCGATGCTGTTCTTATAGTCGAAATTTCAACTTTGTTTTTGTTGTTTGTCGCCAAAATGCAACTCGCTTGCAATTGCATTTGTGGTGGAGCACTTATGCGAGTTGTGTATATATACGTTAGGGTGGTTCTTAATTGTAATTGTTTGTAATATAGTATATTTTTGAAACTCTTGAATATTATTATTACGTATAAATGGAACTTGATTCGAGAATTGTGGACGGTTAAGATGGATGGGCAATATTGAGTTATCCATCGCTCTTTCCAATTCGGGTCAATATTAATGGAGATATTTTCGCGGATGTGGTGCTATTATTGTGCACATATTGTATATGAAATAAGTATGCAAGTTTCCAAAAATCTCGAATCTCAAATTCAACTAAAATGGATATGAGATACCAACAACTGTAGTAATATAAAAGTTGAGGTACTATTACTGCCGATTTGGGTATTGAGTTTTAATTGTATTTATGTACCACCCTAGTGCACATCTACAAATCTACAAAAGTGTTCCAAATTTATTGATTTTGCCAAGCAAAAGTCAACCCACATGCATGTGCACACCAAACATCGGCGACATAAACCAATTTATTGCATTTGTGGCATTTATACGCACGAAAGCAATGATACTTCCGCTGCCGAACTGAAGTTTGTGTGTGTGTGTGTATGTATCCGCCAACACAATAACCAACTGACTTAATTCCATTGCAACAGGAGCAAAGTAAAAGTCGAAACGAATGCATATTTATATAGCCTATTGGTCGGATGGTGCGCTCGCTGCTGTTTTGCAATGCTTGCGTAATGTCGTTCCATATTATTGTTGTAAACTGTGTGTGCATATATGTATATAAACCCCTCTTTGGCGTTGTTGTATGAAAATTTTTCGACACTGTTCGCCAAAATTTGATTATATTTTACTGCACGCGTAGTTGCAAAATCACGCTTTTCAACTTTTACTAGAGAGAATTGTTGTTCGTGCACAAGTTTACTCAAAGGCATTGTCAGACTGGTAATTTACGATGTTTCACTTTACTGTCGCCAGTTTACTGCAATCTGTTAATATTAAATTTATAAGGTTTTCTTTACATTTATTTCACTTGCAAATATACATACATAGAATACATATATACATTAAATTTTTACGTGTATGTATTGTACGTCATGTCAACTTTCATTATTTGAGTTAATCAAGGTCAGTAATATGTTTTATTCCTTATGAAGAACAAGTTTATTTTTGATTTTATGCAAAAAAATGTTAACTTGTTTTACTATACGGATTTAAGGTTTATTATATAATACACCTTTATTATAATTTGTGGATTTTATTTTAATTTTTGTATATTGTAAATAAAAATGTTACTCATACGTACTGCCAACCACCTCCAACTTGCCCTTTTAATATAAAAGTGGATTGTACGGAATTTTTTCTGTTAGATTTTGGAGGAAAATTTGTATTAAAACAGTTTTTTAACTAAAAGTTGATTAAATTCAACATCGTTGATTAAAAACTTTTACAGTACCTAGCTTTTTGTATTTATCAACGATTTTGATCCACCCTTTAGTTATGTATGTTGTATTATTGGTTGAACACTTCTTCTTCTTCTTCTTGACTGGCGTAGACACCGCTAACGCGGTTAAGCGAGTCTACAACAGCGCGCCACGCGTCTCTCCTTCTGGCAGTTTGGCGCCAATTGGTTATACCAAGCGAATCCAGGTCCCTCTCCTTCCATCGGAGGTCTCCCTCTTCCTCGGCTTCCACCAGCGGGTACTGCATCGAATACTTTCAGAGCTGGAGCACTTTCGTCCATTCGAACAACATGACCTAGCCAGCGTAGTCGCTGTCTTTTTATTCGTTGGACTATGTCTATGTCGTCGAATAATACATACAGCTCATCATTCCATCTTCTGCGGTATTCGCCGTTGCCAATGTTTAAGGGACCATAAATGTTCCGCAAAACCTTTCTCTCGAAAACTCCTAGTGCCGTCTCATTGGATGTTGACATTATACACGTTTCTGCACCGTAAAATAGGACGGGAATGATGAGAGACTTGTATAGTTTGGTTTTTATTCGTCGAGAGAAGACTTTACTTTTCAATTCCTACACAGTCCATAGTAGCACCTGTTGGCAAAAGTGATTCTACGTTAGATTTCCAGGCTGACATTGTTATTGCTGTCAATGCTGGTTCCCAGACGTACGAAATTAAAAATAACTTCAAAGTTATGACTGTCAACAGTGACGTGGGAGACAAGACGCGAATGCGCTGACTGTTTGTTTGACGACAGGAGATATTTCGCCGTGTCCTCGTTCACCACCAGACCCATACGCTTCGCTATCCAGTCTGGAAAAAGCAGAACTAACGGCGCGGGTGTTGTTTCCAATGATAGCGATATCATCGGCGTACGCCAGTAGCTGTGTACTCTTATAGAAAATTTTACCTTCTCTATTTAGCTCTGCAGTTCCGTATTATTTTCTCCAGCATCAGGTTAAAGAGATCACACGATAGTGAGTCACCTTGTCTGAAATCTCATTTGGTATCGAACGGCTCGGAGAGGTCCTTCCCGATCCCGACCGAGCTTTCGGTATTGCTCAACGTCAGGGATACCAAATTCAGACATAGCGGCGTAGAGGCAACTCCTGTTCGTGCTGTCGAAGGCAGCTTTAAAATCGACAAAGAGATGGTGTGTGTCGATCCTCTTTTCACGGGTCTTTTCCAAGATTTGGCGCATGGTGAATATCTAGTCAGATGTCGGGTATGCTTTCTTACTTGAACACTTAATTGAATAAGCGAATAAGCCAATTCGGAGACACAGAGAAGCTCACAATGAGATCTTTATATTTATTCTTTCTATTAATTTTCTTTTAATCCCAATTTTGTTACATTTGAATAGATTGTGTATGATTTATATATACATATCATATAAGAAACAATTCGTTTATTCTTAGACACTTTCTTTCACAAACCAGCATGCTTCGAATAAAGTCTACATAAATATGAACATTGCCGTACAGTATTATCGTCAACCCCATTGGCAGAAGACATTTGTAGTTTCATGGTAGAAAAGCTGTTTTATTGTATTGTGAAAACATAAATGTTTCTCTAAGCTGATAATATGATAGATGTTGAACATTACTACATATGTATATACATAAATATTTTGCTGACTTAAAGTCACAGCTGTGATTTAAGCAATACAATTAAATAGAACATATTATGGAAATACTCGACTAACACAAAACGTTGTGAAACTTAACACTACACTAGTATTATCATAATCTCACATATGTATTATATTTATAAACATTCTTGCCTAAAAACTTTATCGTTACTATATTACGCAACAGAATTTTGAATTTGATAATTTATTTTATTTTTAATATTTAATTTTTATTTGTTTATTATACTCTCGCAACGAAGTTGCTTCGAGAGTATTATAGTTTTGTCCACATAACGGTTGGTTGTAAGTCCTAAAACTAAACGAGTTAGATATAGGGTTATGTATACCAAAGTGATCAGGGTGAAGAGTGGAGTTCAAATCCGAATGTCTGTCTGTCCGTCCGTCCGTCCGTCTGTGCAAGCTGTAACTTGAGTAAAAATTAAGATATCTTGATGAAACCATAGGAAGGTTGCTTTCGAAAATGAGCAAAATCGGGCCACTGCCACGCCCACAAAATGGCGAAAACCGAAATTTGTTATGAAGGATCGCATAACCACGCCCACCTCCCATACAAAAGTTAGGTTGAAAATTACTAAAAGTGGGTTAACTCACTAACGAAAAACGTCAGAAACACTAAATTTCACATAAGAAATGGCAGATGAAAGCTGCACTCAGATTTTTTTACAAAATGGAAAAATGGGCGTGGTGTCGCCCACTTATGGGTCAAAAACCATATCTCAGGAACTACTCGACCGATTTCAATGAAACTTGGTTGGTAATAGTGTCCTTACCTCCCAATAATATGTTGTGAAAATTGGCCAAATCGCTTCACAACCACGCCTACTTCCTACATACCAGAACTTTGAAGACGATCTGAAGCGTTTACTTTACAATATATAAAATAAGCACTAGTGAAGATATCGGTGCAGAACTTTGCACAAATGCTACGTTTATAGTGTAGCAGCCCCATTCTAAAAATCGCCGAAATCGGACCATAGGTTTTCAAGGCCCCATTAATCGAACACGAGAACCTCGGTGCTTCTAACCTAATATTATGGTTTCCAACTTTCAATGGACTTTATACAATATATATGACGAGTATGTGGGTCAAATTATGTATTATATAAAATAAATAAAGTTAAATAAATAAATTGCGAGACTATAAAATGTTCGGTTACACCCGAACTTAGCCCTTCCTTACTTGTTTAATATTTAATTTTTATTTATTTATTTTTATTTTATATATCTTTTTTTATTATTTCAAGATAAATATATTTTTTTCTTTTCCACCAACCACTGAATTCAATTGTTCTAAGCATACATATATTTTCAAATTAAATTTTTTGATTTTTTTTTGCTATACATATGTATATAAGATTTTTAACGTATTTCCTATAATTCTGCGGTCAGAAGTAACGACAACCGAAGTTGAATTTAGATAAGGTGTAAACTGTCGCTTTGTGGTTTTAAGTGTTCCACAATAGCAAGTTTTTATAGAAATTGTGGCCACATATCGCACTTCAACACGAAGAAACTTGTTCTAAGCTATTAGCTAAGTGTTACTTGATTATATCTTTGAAAGTATATAAGTTAAGGATTATATCTAGTAAGTATATATACCACAAATCTTATCTCCCTTATAGTTGACTTTTTATGACATCGTAGCTGTGCCGAACTCGCTTAGCTTCTCTAGAATTCCAGTTGTAACCCGTGCTAATCGATTCGTTTCATTTTATATTGATTTGCAACTTGTCAACATAACAATTTTACTCACAATCAGAAATTAAATTGGTTTCGTTTCAAGAAAAGATTAAATCCGTTTAATCAGTCAAACTCCATGCCTGTGAAACAAAAATTAAGATACTTTTTATGTAACTTCTCATCCATATTAGCAATAACTAGCAATTTATTCTCAAGCTTTTTCATAGTCAAAAAGAAGAAATAATGAAAAATAAGTTTTTTAGCCACAAACGAAGACACAAGAGAAGAAAAATTGCAAAATAATGAAATGACTATAAACATAAATGTACAAAAAAACACTATTAAACGCAACTGTATGAGTTTCGAAGGTATATACTTCTTGGCTATTGATATTTTCTGCGTAATCACTGCGAGTAAGTGGTATTATTATTTAGCATCGATAGCACTCCTTGACATAAAATTAATGAGCTCTACAACAGCTTATAAAAATAATAAAAAAATTAATAAGCATGAATGCAATGTCCGTAAAAAATACAAAAAATACAACATTGATAATTTTTTTTTATAGATATTGCGGTTTTTACTCGTGCAAAATATTAAATGTTGGTATGATAAAAGGTTGCGATTAGCAATATAGAAATATAGATATGTATGGAATGACGAAAGCAGCGTTTCAATCAATTTCAAAGAAACAAAAGATTGATCGAAAATCTCAAGCTTTACGTATAGGTATGTTATATTATAGATAAGTTTAATATTAAATCCATCAACTCGAGCTGGAACTTGTATAACACTGTATTTTTCAGAAAATATAAAGACCCACAACAGAACTAAGACGAGTCATTAGGGCTATAGGTATATGTTATGTCGGACGACGCACCACTAGGGAAAACATAAGAAAAACTAGTAAGGAAGGGCTAAGTTCGGGTGTAACCGAACATTTTATACTCTCGCAATTTATTTATTTAACTTTATTTATATTATATAATACACAATTTGACCCACATATTCGTCATATATATTGTATAAAGCCCATTGAAAGTTGGAAACCATAATATTAGGTTAGAAGCACCGAGGCCCTCGTGTTCGATATATGGGGCCTTAAAAACCTATGGGTCGATTTCGGCGATTTTTAGAATGGGGCTGCCCCACTATTAACATAGTATTTGTGCAAAGTTCTGCACCGATATCTTCAATAGTGCTTACTTTATATATTGCAATATAAATGATTCAGATCGTTTTCAAAGTTCTGGTATATAGGAAGTAGGTGTGGTTGTGAAGCGATTTGGCCTATTTTCACAACATATCATTGGGATGTAAGGAAACTATTACAAACCAAGTTTCATTGAAATTGGTCGAGTAGTTCCTGAGATATGGTTTTTGACCCATAAGTGGGCGACGCCACGCCCATTTTCCATTTTGTAAAAAACTCTGAGTGCAGCTTCCATCTGCCATTTCTTATGTGAAATTTAGTGTTTCTGACGTTTTTCGTTAGTGAGTTAACCCACTTTTAGTAATTTTCAACCTAACTTTTGTATGGGAGGTGGGCGTGGTTATTATCCGAGTTCTTTCATTTTTGGACTGTATTAGGAAGTGGCTAAAAAAAAACGACTGCAGATAGTTTTGTTTATATAGCTCTATTGGTTTGCGAGATATATACAAATAACGGATTTGGGGGCGGGGGCACGCCCACTTCTCCAAAAAAACTACATCCAAATGTGGCCCTTTCTGGTGCGATCCTTTGTTCCAAATAAATGTTAGTTATGTGTTTTCAGTTTTCGCCATCTTGTGGGCGTGTCAGTGGTTCCATTTTCGAAAGCAACCTTCCTATGGTGCCAAGAAATAAGTGTGCCAAGTTTGATCAAGATATCTTAATTTTTACTCGAGTTACAGCTTGCACAGACGGACCGACAGACAGACATCCGGATTTGAACTCCACTCTTCACCCTGATGACTTTGGTATATATAACCCTATATCTAACTCGTTTAGTTTTTGGTGTTACAAACAACCGTTATGTGAACAAAATTATAATACTTTCTTAGTAACTTTGTTGCGAGAGTATAAAAACTTCAAGGTCTAAAGTCTCTTCAATTGCGCAAGGCGTATGGGAAAATATGAACTAAATGAATTGTTCTCAGTTAATTAAAGCAAAACTTTTTACAATTAAGTGAGAACAATATGCTTTCAAACGCTTGGAAAGCTGTATTTTGCTTTATTTTTTCGAAGTACGAAATAATATTCATAATACTACTTTTTTTTTTGGGAATACATTTTTATTGTTTGCTTGATTGTCTCAAATTTCATATGCATGCGTATATTTCTTGTACGTGTGTATTGTATGTTGAGATTTGCATCAATAATGAACCCCCCAAAATTGTGAATTAATACAACCTCAGTAGTATATACCAGTCTATGTATATTTCCATGTAAAAATAGAAATTGCATTAGTGTAGCGTGCTCTATTTCGCAGTTTTTGCACAAGCAAGGGGGCTTGTCAATATGGATTCATGATTGACAGTGACATTTTTGTGTCATTCATACATATTTATATATCCTACACTAATGTAGAAGCTTTATTGATATGTTGAGTTTGCTTTCTTTTTATTTTTTATATATATATTTGTTTTTTTTTACCTAAAATGTGAACTAATTTTACAGAAATAATTACAATACGAGGTGTGTTCAAAAAAATTAAATTTATTGAAAAAAGCTTTATTCATTCGTATATATTTAATGTAGTCGTCTTCAAAATAGTGCTCATTCGATATTATGGCCTTTTGCCAACGCTTCTTCCAACCGCCGAAACAACTCTGAAGCTGGGTTTTTGGGATAGTCATTAGCTCTTTAAACCATTTCATTTATGCTTGTAAGACGAAGGCCCTTTAAGGTTCTTTTTATTTTTGGAAATATGAAAAAGTCACCCGTAGTCATGTGTAACAAATATGGGTTGTGGTCTTTTTCTACCATTCTATCACTTGATTCATACTCCAGAAATGAGCAGTCTTCAAAATATTTCCGAACGACTTTTAAATATTATCACAATCTATTTTTAAGCAAAAATAAAATATTTTCAGTTTTGATTATAATTTTCTAGACGCGATCGTTAGAATTTGGTAATATGCGCCACACACTTTTAGTGCATAGACTGGCATTTTTATTTATGTATATTATAAATGCATATATAATATGCATTACAAAATCTGCCACATTTGTGTAGTCGCTTCGCAATAATTTAAATCGAAAAAACTAAACAACTAATGCGTAAGAAATATTTTATTCCTCATAATGATGCATACATCTGTATAAATAATATATGAGATTGGGTCGATCTGATGATGAAAAGTGATGTTATTTAATACAGACAGAAAATTGTGTTAGCAACTTAATTATCGGGATCGTGTTACATAAATTAAAAATAATTTTCCCACAACTCTTAGTGTTGCCATCACTTTCGATAATTTGTTACAATCTAAAAATTAATTTGTATTTCGCAAGATTTTACTTTAGTTTCGAAATAATAAACCTATATCTTAAATTTTTACTATATCTGTTTCTTTGGTTAAAATCTGGAGGCTAAGATTATTCAGCAATTTAAAGTGGTTGCTGCAAGCTTCGAGTTAAGTGTCGCCAAAGTGATTGGTACAGAGCTCAAAATTAAAAAATAAATATTTTTTTTGTCAAACTCGTACAACTTGAGCATTTGCTTCGATTAATGAACAACAAAATAATTTAATTAAAAAAATTTGCATCGGCAATATTTATCCAAATAAAATCTAATAAAAATTTTATTTTCTTGTATTCCAAATACATAATTCGTTTTGCTCTGCTTTTCAGACAAAAATAATTCCCACGCATTTGATGATTTGTTTTCAGCTCAAATTAATTCGAATAACACACATACATGCACACAATGCTTTTTAATATTTCATACCCTGCCAGCCAAAGGTGGTGAAAAAGCTGGTTAAACCGAAGTTTTTTAAACCCACAAAAGTGGTAAAAAAAAGTGGTGAGTTTGCCATAGGCCAGCATAACTGCTTGTGAGTTTTTTAACCACTATTCTCCTTACACGTACGAATACAAAAACAAAATAACCCAAACGTGTGCGTTGGTGTTAGTAATTGAAGAAACATGAGGGGAAAGTGGTTAGGCCTGGCTGGCAGGGTAGCTAAACAAATTGTGCCGATTTTCGTTTGCATTGTGTTTGTGAGTAGCAAAATGTGGATGGGATTTATTTACATATATAAAATTATTTAGAATTTTATCAGTTTTTGTACTTTGAGTTTTATTGTACAGTTTGGGGGGCGAATACAATTGTTTCTGATAAATTTACACATTTAGAGAAAATATATATATTTTCATATTTAGTTACAAAAATGTGTTAATACACCGAATAACAATTATAGGGCGATAATGGAAATTTTGGTGTTCATAAAGATTATTAATTTGTTTTTTAATATTTACCTACGCGGTGATGGTTTATTGGTCGTATGGCTGGAATTTTTTTTAATAGAGGTCTCTTCTCTGTCAGTTACCGTTCAAAAGAGTGTGGAACTCTATATTTTTATTTTTGGACATTAATAAGATCTGTTCAGCTTCTAGTAAAAAAAGCTTCGTACCTGGGTCAGTATATTCGACGTACATTCCATTTTTTGTTTATAAGTAACAAGTAGTGGATCAAGAAATTTGCAAAAAAATTACTCCAAAAATATAAGTACAAATATGATTCGTCACACATTTTCTCCTCTTTCTCTCTCTCAGCACATAACTTCAAGTCGTCACGCGCTTAGAATCCGATTTGTGCGTCACTGTCGGTCGTTATATATAAAGTTCCCTTAAATTTTTTTTTACATTTGCATTTCCTTCCTTCCCATTGCTTAGGGGCCATCCATAAATTACGTCACACGAATTTAAGGACTTTTTAACCCCTCCCCCCTCCTTGTTACAAGTTGTCACATTTTGAACTCTATTAATAATTTCCAAAGACTAGAACGTCTTACACCGCAACATGCAATAGTTTCACATTTAACTATTTGTAAAAAATATTGTGGCTCTCGTACATGTTTAGCATACCAAGTTGCATTATTTTTCAACATCATAGCCTGTTCAATATCCAGTCCAGTAACAGCTGGTGCAACATATTCAGCAACGACTGGAAAATTATCAATGACTAACTTACTCCAAATCTCAGCCAACACATTGCCCGCACTTTCGAAGTTTCGGTTTTCTAGATCTAATTCAGTAGTTCGATTAATTGAATCAAGATGTGACCCAAAAGCATCATGTTTTAATAGTACACCAGTGAGTGATCGGCGTGGTACAGAGCAGTCAGTCGTCTAGCACTCAAGAGCGCAGCAGAGCGGGAAACGATATTGCCCTAAATTTTGAAATGTGATGTCACAAAGCTTTTGACCCCCCCTGCCCCTTGTCACACAATGTCACTTCTGAGTCATACTCTCCCCCCCTTGAAGGTGTGATATAATTTATGGATGGCCCCTTATTGGAAATAGTCCTGAAGAAAACAAGATAAAATTTCTTAAATTTCAACAATTCGGTACGTTTAAGAAATTACCACAAAGCAAGCGACGTTTCATCAAGTCATATTTATGCAACCGTCCTTTATATAAAAAATTTATTTTTGTTTATATTTATTATTTATAATTTATTTGTTGTATTATAGTGTGCGTGTTATATTTTCAAACGCGAAGTTCACTTTATCACTTAGGTATTTCCGCTACTTGTTTTTGCTGTTTGATACTATTTTTAGTAAATAACAAGCATTTTTTGTGTTTAATTTCACGCCGAAAATGTCACTAACCGCGGCGTAACCGCGTAAACAATGCTTGCTTGTGCGCTGGACACCTAATAATCCGATATCTGAAGTCGAAACTCATTCTTCTGAGCCATGATTCAGTAAATTTTATATAACAATCAAACAAGAATAAATGTCGTAATGTTTACTTATGTGAGAAGAGAATGCGGAATGAAACACGAAAAGCAAGAAAATAATCTTTGAATTAGTTGAAAAATAAATTTACAAATTAAAATCATTTCACTTACTGTGTTCTTTTCATACCTAATTAACTAAGTTTGCGAAACATATTTAATTAGTTAATTGCCGTAACGAATTCGATTAAAATAAGTGGAAAATTAAGTTTGAGCGGAACAAAATATGTAATTTTTTTGCTATCAGGAGGAAATTTGGGAACCGACATTGACCATTTTCGGTATTGATACAGTGGAACTTCTATAACTCGAACTTTTGAATTGGCAATAGCGTTTAGAAATCAAATTTCATACAAATTCCTTCCATAAATCGAACTTTTCGACCAGGTCATAATAAAAAATTTAAAATTGTACCCTCGAGGCAGAATTTTAAGAAATTCCTCTATATCGTATCGGAGGCGAACAAAAAATATGATATTACAATACAATGCGCTTCAAAAATGGATCATTTCTTCGACGTTTGATAAGCAAATCACAGTCGTTAATGCGATGAAGCAAATTTCGTTTTGTAAGAAAATGAGGAATCCATATGTAAAGCTTTGAAATTTCCTAGACGTTTATGTGCTTGTGTTACTTTATGCAACTTTAATCTTTCAGCAACTCTCGAGTTGTTAGTCGACAATTTGTAGCGATCAACGACCACATCGCTTTCAAGAGGACTTCCTGAATGTGGTGCATCCTCAAGATCGAAATACTCCTTGCCTTCCGTAGGCAACGCTTACGCGGTTATAGACGAGCTTACAACAGCGCGCCATCTATTCTTCCTTTTGGCAGTTTGACGCCAATTGGTAATACCAAGTGAAGACAGGTCCTTTTTCACCTGGTCCTTCCAACGGAGTTGAGGTCTTCTTCTGCTTCCACCAGCGGGTACTGCATCGAACTCTTTCAAAGCTGGGGCATTTTCGTCTATTCGAACAACATGACTTAGCCAGGCATAGACTATGTCTATGGCGTCGAATAACACATACAGCTCATCATTCCATCGTCTACGGTATTCGCCGTTGCCAATATTCAGAGGACCATAAATCTAGCGCAAAACCTTTCTCTCGAAAACTCCTAGTGCCGTCTCATCGGATGATGACGGGAATGATGAGGGACTTGTAGAGTTTGATTTTAGTTCGTCGAGAGAATTGCCTACTCAGTCCAAAGTAGCACCTGTTGGCATAAGTGATTCTGCGTTGGATTTCGAGGCTAACATTGTAGGTATGTGTTGTTGATGTTGGTTCCGAAGTAGACGAAACTATCTATGTCTTAATAGTTATAACTGTCAACAGTGATGTGGGAGCTAAGACGCGAATGACAGGAGATATTTCGTCTTGTCCTCATTAACTACCAGACCCATGCGCTTCGCTTCCTTATCCAGTCGGAAAAAAGTAGAACTAACGGCGTGGGTGTTGTTTCCAATGATATCGATATCATCGGCGTACGCCAGCAGCTGTACACTCTTGTAGAAGATTGTACCTTTGTTATTTAGCTCTGCAGCTCGTATTCTTTTTTTCATCAATAGATTGAAGAAGTCGTACGATAGTGAGTCACCTTGTCTGAACAGACAGACAGAGATCTCGAATATAATTCGTTTAATGATCTTGATTAATTTAGTATTTACCCTATATTTATGTCGTTCAGTTCCAAGCATTATAAATAACCGTTGTACAAAAAGGTTATACCCCTGTGCTACATGTTGCAAAAGTATAATATAAAAATTAATAAAAGTTTACCATAAACACTGTTTATTCAATATTTATTCATGTCGCATGTGTGTATGTGCTCCATATTGAATAAATATTTATGCACAAATAAGCATGAATAACTTTAACTTTAAATTGATTGTTCAGTGGTAAGCAGCTGCTGCTTGGTAAATAGTATAAAATAACATAATAAAGATAAATATAATACAGAAATGAAATGAAAGACAATATTTGTGCAAAGATATCGTTGTTGACTTAAAGGCTTTATCAACATTGCTACTTTGTAGCGTTTCTTAAGCTTTCAACTATCAGTATTCTATTGTAAATGAAAAATGTGGATCGAATTTTATCTGAAAACGTTTTTGCTTCTGTTTTTGTATTTGATATGTAAACAGAGAAACTTGACCGCTACATATCAGTTAGAAAATTTTCACTCAATCACCGATTATGGCAGTTACGATCAGCATGCGCTTCTTTAACTCTATACTCATTATCCGCATTTGTATCATTGTAAATGGGTATACGGAGTGCGAGTGGTAGTCACTGCAATTGCTTTATTCGGCTTTTGCCGCTAGTTTCATTTAGTGACGTGAGTTGTCATCACATTTTTACACGGCATTTTCACTCTTGTGCGCATATGTTGTATACTATTTGTTGCTCTGCTGCGTTCCAATAGTTTATTAAAATATTTCCTACTTGTTTATTTTTCAGCTTGAACGTGCGTATGATACTGCTGGTGCGCGATCCACGGGGTACAATGCAATCGCGCAAGCATCGCGACTGGTGTGCCGGCAATAGCGATTGCGAGAATCCGCACTATGTCTGTCAAGATCTCGTTGCCGATTATCATGCTGCTGTGGAACTGCTGAAGGAGCATCCATCACGATTCAGGTAAGAGTATATTCGGACTTTCGTTACAACCAACCAAATTCAATGTATCTATGAGTGTATGGAATCGAATTCCTTCTCGATCCACATAATTTCTAGATTTGACATTAAAAAGGGTCAAAGGTTGACGTAAATACTTTTAAACCTTTCTTCAATGGATCGGTTTCAAGACGCCTCTGATCTTATAATATATTTGAATAGACGATTTTTTTTTAATAAAAATTATGCATTTTGAAGTTTAGTACTGATTTGTGAGTCAAAGATACTATTAGACTTATTCGAGGAACCTACGGTTGTATCCCTCAAATAACAGTTATATCTACATAATCGGAATCGGAAAACAAACGGATTTCTATCTGACCGGTACTCCTTTTTAAGAAGACCAATAAGCTTACACGTCGTATCTTGTCCCTGAATTCTTTCCAAAAACCACTACTGTAAGAATGCCTCAAACTCCATATATGGCAGAGAAGTGTTTCGACGATTGGAAGACACGATGGCATAAGTGCATAATAACGAATGGAACTATTTTGAAGGCGAATACAGAATTTTTTTTTCAAAAACTCAAAAATTCCCGTTATTTTTCGAACACACCTCGTATTATTGAACCCAAATTGTGTAAAGAAAAAAATAATAAGATTCCATTTCATATTTCAGAACACTACGTTATGAGGACCTCTCGCTGAATACCTACGATATGACACAAGAGGTGCTACAATTCTATGGACTACCATTTGATCCACTAGTTGAAGAATTTCTCGATACGCATACAAAAGTAAATATCGGTGGCGTGAGCTCAACTTATCGTGACTCGAAATCGGCACCATTTCATTGGAAGCAAGATCTGCGGCCGGATGAGGTATGTACTTACAGTTATACATACATACTCTTAAAATTATTCAAATAACCTGAAAATCGATTATTCGAATATCCGATTTGTAACCGTTCGTATGAATATTAACCGATTAATATTATTCGGATAGTCGTGACATTGCGACTATTCGAATAGTCATTCTACGGCGATTATTCGAGTAGTCGCAATGAACGGTTAACAGAATAGTCAACGACTTATGACTATCTGGGTATTGCAAACCGAATATTATTATTCGAATAATGCCCTATCCGGTTAATTCGTTTAGTCGAATACCAGGAGCTCTAATACACACTCATACATGGCTGTACATCGAATTAATTTGTAAAATTCTTTTACAGATCCAGTATATACAAAAGAACTGCGAAGAGGCCATGCAATTGTGGGGTTATCGTAAGATCGAAAACTTTACCAACTTCCAACAGGCCACATTCGATCCAATCGAATTGCCGCCACCGTTCTCGTGAAGTGCTGCACACAAATATGGTTGATGGTGAATGTTGCAATTATGCAACAAAACACACAATTTTACAACAAACCTAAATCGTTTGTCTCCTAATCTCTGTTTGTAGCTATCTCGCTTATATATATATATATATATGTTTTTTATACCATTTTGTTGTGATATATCGAAGAAGTTAAACATTAAAAAAAAAGAAGAAGAAGAAGAAAACGAACAATGTTACTATGCTAAAATGCTAAAAATAGACGACAGCGGCATAAGAGAGAGAGAGAGAGAGAGAGCAAGTATTTGTAATTATTAATGCGTATCTAGTATTAAGTATAATTATATCCAGCTATATATATATATATATATGTAGATATTCGTAAGACGAGTTCGTTTAGCGCAAAAGCAATTAGTAAGTTCGGGTCGTGAAATATGTGAAATAAATAAGAGCGTTGCTTTTATTGAGTTTCAAACAAAACATAGGCTGAATGAGTGAACTAACGTATCCCAAGTCCGCCCAGACCCATTACAACAACAACAGCAACAATAACACACACACACACAAACTTATCCATACGACATGAAAACGTATCAACAGTGCAGCACTGTAGTAATTTAATTATGTAGTTTAACATAAATATTACGTTCGCATACTTAAATTAAAACTAAACGAAAAAAAAGATTTTGAACAAAACTCGAATTAATTAATTAGTTAAAAATTAAAAAAAAGCAAGTAATATACTTACAAGCATAATACTTAAAAAAACAACACGCGTAGATATTTTTACACTGCATAGTTTTAGGCGTTGTGCATTTTTTGCAAACAGTTTAAAACACTAGGCATACATGCATACATACAAACATATGTAATTATCTAAGTAATTAGTTAAATTATTTTAACAATTTTACGCATTCATTAACGTTTACATTTAATCTAGTTGCGACTAAGAAAAATTATAAATTAATAGTACATTCATGCAAGTTATTTCAAAGCACACAAAACGAACAAAATAAATATATAATATTAAAATCAAATATTAATTTGGAAAACAAAAACAAATAATGCTATTTGTTAGTAGTTGAAAAATATTGCTTTTGAAAAGCGTTCAAAAATAATAGCGTGCATTTTTGTTAGTAGAATAAAAAAAAAAAAACTAAAAGAGTGAGAAGTAAAATTATCAAAATTAAGCAAAAAAGAAAAAAACAAATATCCAAAAAATAGAGCAAGCATGTATGAAAATCGTTAAAACGTTTGTCACATATCGTTAGCTTAATACTATAGCGCATACAATGGCGTGTTGGAAAAAAATTACAACAAATTTATGATTTCTTAAATATTTTGAATGTAAAATTTAAACAATCTAAATTTTATTTGTAATATCTTTCGAACCGACTGGATTACAAATTAAGCATTTAAGCATAAGGGTTTTTCAATAGGGACGCTACAAAAGTTGACTGATAGGAACAGCAAACGGCGCCATATTTTTTCCCGCTCTTTGACATTTCTCTTCAGTAAGGTTTGTCATTTCATCATGGAAATCGAAATTATTAAAATTTATTACCGAAATTCGGAGTTCAGTGCCTTCAACTTTAAGAGCGGCTACGTCCAATTTATGATCGTCATAATCGTCCTGTCAGTTCAACAATTGAGCGTCTAGTGGAAAAATTTGAATTTCACAAACAGTCTCAGTACAAAATGTTCCCGTGCCAGTGAGACAAAGAAGTGCCCGTAGTGTCGAGAATATTGCTGCCGCTAGCGCATCAATCGTGGAAGACCCAAATCAGCCCTTCACACGTCGTTTTCGAGTGTTGGCCTACATCCTAACGATCAAATTGACGCAAGATACTGAAGCCGCTTGACCACCAAAATCGTCGTATGTTCGTGAATTGGGTTGAGCAACAACTTGAAAATGATCCGGATTTTTATCGAAAAATCATTTTCAGCGATGAGGCTCATTTCTGGCTTAATGGCTTCGTCAATATGCAAAATGTGTGTTATTGGTTAGGCAGCAATCCACACGTACTCCATGAGTCACCAATGCAACTCGAAAAAAATACGGTTTGGTGCGGTTTGTGGGCCGGCGACGTCATTGGACCGTACTTTTCCGTAATGATCAAGACCGGCACGTCACTGTGTATGAGAATCGCTACCGCTCAATGATAATCGAATATTGTTGATTCGCATTCGATGATATGGACTTGGACAATATGTGGTTCCAACAGGACTGCGCCACAAGCCACACAGCGAAAGTCACAATCGAATTATTAAAAACCAAGTTTGGTGAACGTGTCATCTCACGAAATAGCCCAGTCTATTGGGCGCCTCGGTCGTGTGATTTGACGCCGTTAGACTACTTCCTGTGAGGCTACGTCAAGCTTGTGATCTATGCCAACAAGCCAGTGACAATTGATGAAATTCGAACGTGAAATTGCAGCAGTATCGGTCAAATTATGCTTGAAAGCCGTCGAAAATTGTGTGCAGCGTCTGGACTTCTAAAAGCGAGTCCGTGGTGGCCTTGCAAACGAAATTTAGTTCCGTACATACATAATGGCATCGAATGTACTTTCACAGGAATAAATAATTTCATTGATATCACAAACCGTTTTTGTAGCGCTCTTATTGAAAACCCCTTTACTTGAAATGTTCTGCGGTGTGACTAGCAAAAATTTTTTTTTAATTATCTGACATTAAAGCGCAAAATTTTCACGAATTTATTAAAATTAAGATATTTTTAAATTTTTTTTTTTGATTAAAAGTGGATCCTTCTTTTGTTATCAATGCGATGACTTACAAGCAAACGAATGTGTAAGCGTGTGTAGCTCGTCGCTGCTCTTCGTATTTGACCACTAATTAGTAGAATTCGTTAAAATACTCTTTTAAAACTTGTGTGTATGTATTAGGCTAACGACACGAAAATAAAAATAAAAAAAACCGAAATTTGTTAGAAATATTTCTCAAAATACTTAAAAAATCACAATTAATTAATAATATTATTTGAGCTCACTGCGAAATTCTCTAACTAAAAATGTTATAGTAAAGTTAATGAAACGTGACATATTGTATATGGTATGCTTTGAGAGTTGAATTTAGAAAAAAAAAAATTATTATTTTTATAATAATAAAAAAATAAAAAATAATTAAAAAAAAGCAAATAAGTCGAAAATTGTACTAAACCCTTTGTTGCTATATAATTTTAAACTGGATCAAATAACTTAAAAAGTGTAAAGAAATTGCGAAGCAATATTGATGTAATTTTATGATATCTCATATATAAAATTCTCGTAGTACATATATAAAATTTGAACAAAATAATTACGATAAGCATTTATGTTTAATTTTAAATAGACAAAAAATTGTATACAACAACAACTACTAAACTGTATGTATATAATTTTTTGGTGCAATAATTTTATTAATTATAATTGTATTAGAAATGTAATTGCCGATTTGTTTGTTAGCACAACAGCAAAGAAGGCATTGCATGCGCAATAAATGTTACATATTAGCGAAAAAAATATAAAATTTTTATTTTTTATATTTATTAAATTAAAAGTTTCAAAAATAAATTTGTTGTTTTATTTTCATCACATATAAGAGAGAAAAATAGTTAAGGCAGCAATAACTTGTTGCAGGTCTAACTTTATTAAATTTTAAAATACAGTTGAACTTACCCAACTCGATTCACCATAATCCACAAAAAATTGCCGAGTTAGAGAGACTTCCGACTTATAGAAGAAAATTTTTATGAAATTTGACTTCTATTGCCAATTGAAAAGTTTGAGTTATGGAGAACTTCGATTTATAGAACTTCGAGTTATGGAAGTTCAACTGTAATTTGTTATAAATTTCAAAATTTTCAAACGGCAATGGTATACCGTAAGTGGTGTTTGAAGTATGGTAAAAGTATGTACCACCAGAGGGAGGGATAAGAATTGTTACTGAATTAAGAAAACTTTAAAATAAATTCGAAAATTTGAAATGCAAAAAATTCAGCAGCAAGAATATTGAAAAGAAAGTTTTTCAAAGCTGATTCAAACATAACCTTAAATTTGAGTTGTCGAAAACCTTACTCGAAACCGTTTGAACGTTGAATAAAACATACTTGCAAACGCAAAAAAAAACAACTCAAAAGTTTCAACAATAGTTTTCGAACGATTTTTGAATTCACTTCAAAAAGTTTTCATAATTTTTGTATAAATTTTTTTTTTGTAGCGAAAAATTGTGTGGCATTTACCTTTTTAAAAAATATTTTGTTATAGTTTAAGTACATAAGCATTTTTTACCTTAAGTAGTTCAGTTAAGCACAACCGTATACGAGATAATTCTTGTAATTGTATGATAAATCAAACGGAATTATTAATTAAAATGAGATAATGAAAATAAATCGAAACGAAATTGTAAAATATAATACTGAACCAAATTAATGAAATAATTCACTTATTATTAAACATGCAGAGTCTTAAATGTAAAGAAAATCTACAAAAAAGCAATTCCAAATACATACAAGTACACATATAAACAGAGTAAATCCGAAATGTATCGAAAATATTGCGCAATAAAGTTGCAAGCATAGGTAAAAACATAATTAGCAATTCAAATTTATAAAAATATAAAATCTGCATAAAAATAATGCATGCGATTTCAAATAAACAGATACATAGTTATGGAAAAACTAGTTGAATGCGTCTTTAAATATTTTTTATGTGGAAGGAAGGATTTTTTATGATTGAAAATTTTTGAAATATTATTCGTAACACAATCTAAAGAACTAAAAGGTTATTACTATTGTTGCTGCTCAATATTCAATAGATAAATTTAAAAAAAAAAAATTACAATTTCCAAAGTTATAGCAGTTTGTGGTGACCCAGTTCCAAAAAAAAAAGGTGCTTGTGGTGACTATTATGAGTTCTTGATTCATCTCAAATCAATCGGATAAGAAAAAATAGTTTTATAAATAGATAATCCTGGTCCTTATCGAAGCTTTTTTGTTTCTTTTCAAAAATTAACAAAATGGCGGCCTCAGGAATTTTTTATCTAGATTTTTGGAAAAAAAATCAATCAATCAAATCAATCAGGTCTTAAAAAATCGAAATTTTTAAAAAAAAGCTTCGATCAGGCCCAGGATTATTATGTATTCTAAAAGCTGTATAAATTTCATTAAAATCTACAGAGCGGTTTTCGAGTTACAGTGGTCACCAGTTCAAAAACAATGTTTTGAGAAAAACGCTTTTAAACTTTCACCCGAGCGTTTTGGAGTGTCCGAGCGCTCTTTGCTATTTGTCAAATAACTCGAAAAGCAATTATCGGATGAATTTCAAATTTTCAGAAAATATTTTTAAGACATTACACTTAACGAAATTTTTTTTTTTTTTTTTGAAAATTCTGACTTACTCTAACCTCTTAATTTCGTTTTTACTAGATACCGTTATGCAGTACATCTATAGTTTGTCTTTTTACGTTTATTTTCTGCTCAACGTTATAAAGGAAAAAAATGAGAAAATATTTAATAACAAAACAAGAAAATAAAAATTAATAATAATAATGCATCTTAAAAATTTATTTTTCTCCAACATTTATTTAAAACGTTTGGCTTTTTATTTTGTGTTATATACAATTTCTTAATATTAAGAAAAAATTGTTTATTCTACTTATTAGTTTTTTTCGCTTAAATATATAAAAAATAAATATTAACAACTATAGTATTATTAGAAAGTTATGTGTCATCGTTATTGCAAAGATTTTTAAATGAAAACTAGGAGACTGATGAAGATAGCTTTTTTCGTAACATTTCACAAGTAGTGAATATATAATATTCATAAAACTTCCATGCATGCTTAGACATTACCAAAGACAAATCGACATAATTAAAATTAGTAACAATTGATGAAAAAAAAATAGTACAAATTTTTAACAATTTACATCATATTTTTTATTGTTTTGGTGTTAAAAAAAGTTATAGTTGAAAAAAAAGTAATATTAAAAAAAGAATAATAAAAAAAATAATATTAAAAAAAATAATAATATTAAAAAAAATAATAATAATAAAAATAATATTAAAAAAAAATTATATGAAAAAAAATAATATTAAAAAAAATAATAATAATAAAAATAATATTAAAAAAAAAATTATATGAAAAAAAATAATATTAAAAAATAATATTAAAAAAAAATTATATGAAAAAAAATATTTAAAAAAAAATAAAACAAAAAATTAAAACCAAATTAATTAAAAAAACAATAAAAAATAAGAATTTTTTAATGAAAAAAAAAATAAAAAAAATTATAGATTAAAAAAATATGTAAATAGTTTTTTTATTTTTATATCAAATAAATATAGTTTGGATATTTTTATTTGAAATAATTTGTATAATTTTGGTTTGCAATGGTGATAGCATTAATTTTCACTGGCAAGGATCATGGTGTACACCTTGTGATTGGTGTAACGTTAAAAAAAATTCACATAATTACTTATAATTGCACTAACACTATTCTATAGCTACCCTTTATCTATAGCTACCATATACTCTTTAGCTACCATATACTCCATAGCTACCGTAAACCACACATTCACACATACGAGGCACAAACCGACCTACACACACATATAACCTCAAAATATGCACTCACAATCATTAAGAGTTGAAAAAAAGACATCCACTGCCATAAAATGTCATCTAGATATAACTATCTGGTGTATGTTGTCTCAGATGATTATAAAAATTGTTTGTTTCAGCTGCATTTGTTGAAGGGGTGGAGAGCTCTTCGGTGTGTTGTGAAATATGACTTGCTGGACTGTGTATGGAGATTTCCTCATGTTGTTGTTGTGGCGCGGTTGTGTGCTGCTGCTTTACACCGATTTTATGTTGTTTTATAAATTCCGTACAAAAATTTTGCACTGCAGCATTTTGTGCGGGCATTAATATTTGCTGATTAAGCGGCGTTTGCTGCTGCGCCATGACATTTGTTATATCAATGGCGACACAACTGTTGTTAGCCGGCGCTGATTCTACGCTGTGTGGGCGTTTAAGTTCCGTATGCATAGGATTCATTATGGCGGTGGAGCTTAGATCATAACCACTATTGATGGCCGTTTGTTTCATTAGGTGATTATATATATTATCAATTGTGGGTATACTGCGACCGAGTGCGTCCTCTTCAATACGCTGATTTGTTTGATTTGTCTGCGTGTCGGAATGTATTGCTGGACTGGCGTTGTTACTAAGCGCGGCAGTTTCAGTTATCGCGGGAGTTGTTGTGGATTGTTTAAGTGTTTTAGCTTGTTTTCGACTGACAGTACCCACACCGTCTGGTGGCAGTTTGGGTTTCTTGCCGAATGCAAAGTTACCACTTTGTTTGGAAACAACGGGCGCAAGATTATCAGCTGCTCTGGTGCTAGAGTTTGTAAATGAATAAATTTAGTTTTATATTTAATTTATATTGCGTTGTTTAAATAAATGCTACTCACACAGACTTCAGTACAGCCAATTTGGGTATATTTTTTGTATATGTCTTCTCGCCAGAAGCCTCCAAAGCCGCTAATTCCTCAGGATGTGCTTTTCTCTTGTGCGTACGACAATTTGAGCCATTAGCAAATGTTCTATCACAAAAGTCACATGAATAGGGTTTTAGTCCGGTATGCAGTATAAGGTGATTCTTTAGTGCCTTTGCACGTTTAAATGCGCGTCCACAGAAATCACACTTATGTTGCATGACATCGGAATGCACCAACAAATGACGGTTTAGAGTAGCTCTCGAGTTTAATTGTAAACCGCATTCGGCACAAATGTGCTTGTTCGGATTATGAGTTTCCATATGTTTCTGTAAATAATCAAATTTTATTTAAATGAGTATACATTTATGTTGAAATAATTTACGGTTGCTTACTTTCAGTCGCACTTGATTTTTAAAGCCTTTCTTACACACTTCACACTCGAATGGCGCATAATCTGTATGTGTGAGCATATGTTGTTTGAGTTGTCCCTTCGAGCGCACAGCTTCGCCGCATTCCTCGCAAATAAAGGAACGTTCATTCATATGCACATACTTTATGTGCTGTGCCACATAAGTCTTAGTTGGGAATTTGTGGTCACAATGCGGACAGGGCACAATGCGTCGTTTCGTTAGTGGCAAATGTTTAACGGCATGATGATTTAGTTGGGCTTGTGTGTTGCATGTAAATGTACAATCGGTGCATATGAATTTAGGCACGTCTGCAATTTCGCCATGTTTCCGTTCCATATGTGTGCGATAATTAGAGATTCTCTTAAATGTCTGTGCGCACTCCTTGCAAGTGTGTATTTCTTTACACTCGCCATCACCAACTTCTTCTGCTTGCTTCGCATAAATATTTTCTTGCACTGATGACTTCTTGAAATAATTAATTTTAGACGCAACTTTGGCGTTCTCATTGCTTACTTTTTTATGTGTTTTTGGTGAGTTATTAACTGAACTCTCACTAGAACTAGAACTTTCATCGCTTTTCATTTCGCTTTCACTGCCAAAGGGGTCTTCATCACAAATGTCGCCATTTTCAAAGTCGTATGCATCTTCATCGGCCGGTGGTGTTAACTCAATTGAATTTTCTTCCTTTATTTCGATGACATTGTTACACACTTTTGGTAAAATATCTATCGCATCTTCTTCCATAAAGCTTTTCTCATCAAACTCATTTATTTTTGGCTTTTCTTCATGTAAGTGTACCTCGTCTAGTGTACGGCATATGAACTCATGCGGACGATCATCAATTGGCACACCAAACTTTAAACGTATTGTTTGGTAATCCATTTCTGACACACCACTAAGTGTGCGAAACGCTTCGTACATTTCCTGCACCTTTATTACGCGCTCATTGAAGTTTACTAAAGACGTTACTAAAGAAAAACACTCAGTACACAACCGGTCCGGCAGCTCATCATTCAATTTTATCTGTAAGCAAACGGTTAGATATTACAACAATTACAATTTTAGCAAGAAATACAATTAAAAGCTTACTTGCACACAAAAGTATTTAGCAATAGCAAGATTAAGACCAAATTCATTTTGTTCTCCGTTGCCTGCAGACGTAACCATATGTTCATCTTTGAATAAAACACTAATATTTTGAACATCTTGCTTTGCACATAAGCGACACCAAAGCTGCCAAGAAGTAAATTTATCAATATTGGTGTTGAGCTTTTCCTCCGTTTCCAATTCGTCCACAACATTCATCTTTCCATGCACTATAAATGTTAAACAAAATATCACTAAACTGCTTGTAATGCGTATGTTTATAAAAATGCGAGTGAAAAATTACCAAATAAGAACAGATGTTTTCTCAGGTGATAGGGAAGATACAAATTGAGCGTCCGTAGTTATCTGTCGATAGATTAAAATGATAAGAGTCGATTTATTTGTAGTCGATAATTTCACTTTATAGGAGATAATAAAATACAACAATAAAATTTTTTAAGCAGAATTAACAAACAACAAATTACTATATAGCACACAAGCAACTAAATAATAAACAAATTATGTAAATATGAGTATGCTAATATGTATGTATGTACACAATCCGTTCATAGCAATTTATAAGGGTTACATACACTTCAAATCGGTAACTAATTCAATTAAATAGCCGTATTTTGATTTCGTTATGTTTGTTTTCTTTTTTATACACCATTTTTACCTAATTTATACATACAATATTACTAATATGTAATTATTATTTAATTTTTCAATTCTTGGTTCGTTGGTCCGCAGTATTTACAGGCTTGGCTTTTGGCTTTTTGCCGAAAGCAAAATTCCCACTTTGTTTTGAGACAACAGGTATGAGGTTCTCGTCCCTCCGTATGCTGTAAAAGAAAAAGTTATTTAAATATTTTATAATATAATATTTAACACTAAAATATTGTTATTTTACACAGATTTCAGCACGGCCAATTCTGGTATATTTTTGGTGTACATTTTTTCGCCTGATGCTTCCAGCTCGGCCAATTCATTTGGGTGTGTCCGCTTCATGTGTGTACGTCGATTTGAGCCATTAGTGAAAGTTCTATCACAAAATTCGCAAGAATATGGTTTCAGTCCACTGTGTAGTATTAAATGGTTTTTCAGCGTTTTAGCACGCTTAAAAGCGCGGCCACAATAGTCACATTTGTGTTGCATTTTATCGGAATGCACTAGCATATGACTATTGTATGTGGCGCGGCAACTCAGTTGTTTGCCACACTCGTTGCAAATGAGTTTGTCGCCATGTATTTGCATGTGCCTCTGTGAATTTGAAATAAATGCTTTAAGTTTGACCAATAAGATAAGATATAATATTCTCGTTTACCTTTAAACGCTGCTTCTGTTTGAAACACTTTCCGCACTCCTTACATTCGAATGGTGAGTAGTCGGTGTGCGTTAACATGTGTTCTTTAAGTTGTCCTTTTGACCGTAAAGCATCGCCGCATGCTTCGCAAATAAATGGGCGCTCACCGTTGTGTACACATTTAACATGTTGCGCTACGTATTCTTTCCGCTGAAATTTGCGATCGCATTGTTTACACGGATATAACTCACGATGTTCTTTCATATGACGCTTTAAATTTGTTTCACTATCGAATGAGCCAGGGCAATGTGGGCATATTATTTTTTCATGTTTCTTTATCATATGTGCAGCATAATTACCACTACGTTGGAAACCTTGTGAACAAATATTGCAAGTGTATTTACACTCCTTTGCGATTTCTTCAGAATCATCCGATTCAATATTCTCGTTATTCAGTCGATTATCCTCCTCAAGCATCATCCACGAATCCGTTTGCATGTCAAAGTCATCGTTGTCTGTGCATTTGTTATTTTTCGATGTTTTTATACTACCTTCCATACCGGAAACCAATTTTTCTTCGGCAATAGGATCTTGCATTTCTTCTTCTTTTTCAAATTCTTTTATAAGCGCCTCAGGCGATAATGCTTCTGTTAACTTTTCATTTTTTATTGGAAATTTGGATGTATGTGAAGTGCTTGCAGCATGAGAATCTGCAATAAAAACTTCTTCTACCGGTAGTTCAGTGCTGATTTGTGAAGCAAATGTTTCTTTGCTAAGTAAGCCATGTTTCTCATACAGCGCAGAAAAGTCTATTCTCATTTCATTATCGCTATGTAGCAGGTCATCGTATAATTCTTGAACTTTTCTAATATTTGCACTAAAATCAACGTATGATTTCACAACATTATAACACTCTGTGCAAATTAGCGGTGAAAGTTTCTCGTCTTCTTTAATCTATAAAATAAGAAGTAAATTTAAATATATAACTTAAAATTCTTAAAGTCAGTGGCTTACGTGTAGTTGAAAAAACTCGGCTAAAACGGCGACTATATTGATTGAATTGTAAACATTACAATAGGATGGCACACATTGCCCAGTTAAAGCATTGATATATTGCGCGTTGGGTTTAGCACATAGACGACACCAACATTTCCATTCAGCAATTAAATTATAATTCGTACAGGATTCTGTTTTACCCAAGTTTGTATCAGACATTTTTATGAAACATGTACGTCTAGCGTAGCTTTGAGTTGAAATTAATAGAACATTGTGTGTAACTCTTTCAAATATGATACACTTAGCGGCAATTGTATTTTTTACTTCAGTTTTGCACCCACTATTTGTTTATTATTGCAATTATGTATGCACACAGAATATTGGTTGCAATTGTTTATAACTCCTTTGTTTGAGATGTAAGCTGTTTGTCGATATCATACGAATTATTAGTCGATGAATGCGTGCTAAAGAATTTATGTTTTTGTAGAAAACTACTTCTTCCAATTTTTGTTTCAATTTAATATGTGTATAAACTGTAAAATAATTCTTTAATTTGTAATGATCAGTCGAATATATTGTTTACAATAAAATGGTTTGTGTATGTTATCGATAAATTCTGTCAAAAGCTGTACAGCTATGGCTGAGAAATAACTATTTGCCGGAAGCGGAAATTTTCCAATTGGTATTAAAAATATTTTATTTTAATTTTTCTGATCTAATAATAATTGATTTAAACATTGTTAATTTAACCAGTTGAACATTGTCGATGTCGGAAAAACTCGATTGTTTTGATTTAGTAATGGTTTCAGCTTTTTCCAAACGAGAAATCTCAACACATTGAAATACGAAATTATATTAAAATATTTAATGTATATATATGTATATTTCGTTTCCTTACAATATTGTACACATAGGTATATATTTATATTAGATTAATATCATATTGTGTAGTCTTATTTCTAACCATAAAATCTTCGGTAACCAACGCTTATATATTTTTTAAGTTTCCATAACCATTTTGTTTGGATGTCAACGGTATAAAATTTTGGCCTGTACGCGCACTAAAAGAATTTAATTCAAAAATTTAATATACGACTAAGTACGATTATTATTTTTTACTTACACAGCTCGTAATGCATCCAAATTTGGCACATTTTTTGTATAGGCCTTTGCGCCAGACGCTTCTAAGGCCGCCAATTCAACTGGGTGCATAGTCTTTTTGTGAAAACGACAACTTGAGCCGGTTGAAAATGTTTTGTCACAAAAGTCGCAAGAATACGGTCTGAGTCCTGTGTGTGCTATTAAATGATATTTTAGTGTCTTGGCACGCTTAAATGCACGACCACAGTAGTCGCATTTGTGTGGCATCTTATCGGAATGTACTAACATGTGACTATTGAAGGTTGCACGGCAACTTAGCTGTTTTCCACATTCAGTGCAGATGAGTTTATCACCATGGATTTCCAAGTGTCGCTGTAATTTTGTAAATTATTAAATCAGTTATGTTATATTTTTTTTAATTTTAACTTACCTTTAGTCTGTATTTCTCTTTGAAACTCTTGCCACATTCCTTACACACAAATGGTGTGTAGTCGGTATGTGTCAACATATGCTGTTTCAGTTGTTTTTTTGTACGTAGTGCTTCGCCACATGCTTCACAGACAAATGGGCTACTAAATTTATGCTCATTTCTTATATGATTACCAAGAGTCCCCTTCCTTTCGAATTTTTCATCACATTGTGGACAACTAAATAACTTTTGGTGATCTGCCATATGTTTCTTAAGAAGAGACGCTGTTTTGTATGAACTCGGGCATTGTGGACAAACGATTATACCATGTTTTCTCTTCATGTGTGTAGAATAGTTGCATCGACGTTGAAAACTTTGCGAGCACACGCTACACAAGTGATCTATATCCTTTGCGTTCTCCTCAGTTACTTCAACTGTTGTTTTGGTTTGTTTTATATTGCAATCTGATGATTCTGTATCATTATCAAAGCAATTATCTTCACTACAGCTGTTGCCTTCGGACACAGATGAAGTACATGACATTTGATCTAAATTTTCGTCCACATCGCCTATTGGATCATTGAATTCATTTTTCTGCCAGCCAATTGGAACAGTCGTGTCTCCTTTTACTTGCACTGTTTTACACTGATTCTTTAAATTAGTGTCGACTTCGGTCGTAACTGGCAAGTCGGCAACAAAAATTTCCTCAACTGGCAGTTCGCTTTGTTGTTGCGTTATAAGTGATTCATCTTTATAAATACCATATTTATCTAACAACATACTTAAATCGAGCGTTATTTTATCTGTGCAACTATGCAGCTCAGCATACAACTGTTGGACCCTGTTTACGCGTTCGCTGAATTTAATTATACTTTTTACAAATTTGCAGCACTCTAGGCAAATTATTTGTGAAAGTTTTTCATCTTCTTGTATCTAAAAAATAGCAAATTTTAACAAAATTCATTGGAATAGTAAACAATACTCTTACATGGATATGAAACAATTCCCCTACTGTATGAACTATGTCAATATCATTGATATCACTATTTATATTCAGGCCTTGTGAGCTCTGCCCTGAAATAATATTAATGCCGTCCACATCATCATTAGCACAGAGCCGGCACCAAGTTTTCCATTTATCTACATAAATATGTTCGGTAGAATTGGAGAACTGTTCAGTTTTAGTTAAAAGGACACCCGACATCACGAAAGAATTTGTTTATGTTTTAAATTTATTGTTTGTTTACTTATCACTTTTCGTTTTCATGAATCTCCAAACTTCAGGTATGTGAATAATTTATCGATATTTTTTAACAAATTATATTCACCATTTGATTCCACCATAGTGTGGTGGAAACTGTAAACAGTTGAAAATTATGTTAAAAATACTAATTGTTGAATCCAGTGAAGGATATTAAGCAACAAATAAGTTTAATTTTTAACAAAGAGATCATATTTTTTATTTTATTTTTGAAAAGTTTATTAAATAAAGCTTGTAGTTTACATTACTAATCTAAAGTACCCCAAATGTTAAAAAAAATAACACAGAACTTCTATACGTCGAAAAACAATTATATATAAATTATTTAAACTTACAACTAATTAATATCTGATACCATACCAGCACTTCATTGAAGTGCAAACTATGTATGCAAACATAAAAAATATGTAGATTTTACAACTAAATTTTCGTCGTACTCTTTTTCAACTAGAATTAAAAATTTATATTTTTTAATCCTGTACGTTTGTAGCATTTGTAGTCGTAGTTGAACTCGCAACTACAGTTTTAGCCTGTATGTCCTTGTCGAAATGCACGCAACCATTTTGTTTCGATGCCAGCGGCTTGAAATTCTCGCCCGTTCGCGATCTTTAACAACAAAATATAATATAGAATTTTTAATCAATAATCTAATGCCTTGCTTGCATAACTTACACTGCCTTTAGTACATTTAAAGTTGGTATATTTTTGGTATATGCTTTAGCTCCGGATGCCTCCAGTTCAGCCAACTCCTTCGGATGCATTGTCTTTTTATGAAATCTACAACTTGGCCCTGTTGAGAATCTTTTATCACAAAAATCGCAGGCGTACGGTCTAAGGTCGGTATGCGCAATCAAATGGTTCTTCAGCGTATTGGCTCGCTTAAAGAGTCGTCCACAATAATCACACTTGTGTGACATCTGATCGGAATGAACAAGCAAGTGGCTTTTGAGTGTAGCACGCGTACTCAATTGTTTACCACATTCAGGACAAATATATTTGTCTCCATGTATTTGCATGTGCCGCTAAAAAGAAAATAAAAAAATTAATGAATAAAATTTGTTTAAGCATTCTATGGTGTCTTACCTTCAGTCGACTTTTTATTTTAAAAGATGTGCCACAAACTTTACATTCAAACGGTGAGTAGTCTGTGTGTTGGAGCATATGTTCTCTGAGTTGCTTTCTCGAGCGCAAAGTAACACCGCATACTTCACAAATCAACGGTTGTTCATCTTCATGTGCACAACTTATATGCTTTGCTAGTCGGGTTTTTGTTTCAAACTTTTTATCACAAAGTGTACATGGAAACGCTTTTGGATGAATTTTCATATGCAGCCTTAGTTTAATTGCATTTTTAAATGATCCGGTGCATTGAGGGCAATTAATTTCGCCATATTTCTTTTTCATATGAGTGATGTAGTTTTTAAGACGTTGAAAACCTTGTGTGCACTTTTTGCAAGTGTAATTATATTCAAAGTCTTGGTTATGATTTTTTAAGATTTTCTCTGTTCTTTTTTCAACGTTTTCTGAATCATTATTTAAACACTCAAATTTGCTTTCACTTTGTTCACTATCACTGCTGCCATCATCTTCTTCAGTCATAGGAGTATCAAGATTATCCATACCGGCATCCACATCACCTATTGGATCAACAAATTCATCGCTCTTTTCAAAGTCGGTTAACAGCATTTCAGCCGGAACTTCATCAGACTTTTTCTCACTTTTTACTTCAATTTCTGTTAACTCTGGTATATTTGTGATTGGTAAATCAGCAACGAAAATTTCTTCAACAGGCAGTTTGTTGGTGTTTGATGTCAAAAATGGTTCATTTTCAATTATATTGTATTTTTCATACAACAATTTTGAACTCAACTTGTGTAAGTAATGGTGATTTTGTAGATCACTGTACATTTCTTGAACTCTTTTCACGCGTTCCCTAAATTTTATCCATGAAGTAACTAATTGATAACATTCTGCACAAACTACTTTCGACAACTTCTCATCCTCTTGTATCTGAAAAGTAGTAGGTAAAATTGTAAAGCATTGTTTTTGTGTATAAAACATTTGTTATTTACTTGCACATGAAAGAGTTCTTCTATAACAGTAGCAATACTACTGCTGTTGCATGCACTAATTGCTGGCATAGGCATTTTCCATTGTGTGGATATGATATTAATATATTCGGCGTCAGCACGGGCACAAAGGCGGCACCAACTTTTCCATTCATCGGCAAATGTGTCTTCTGACATGATGCCAATATGGTCACTATTATTTTTATAAAAATCTGCCATTCTTAGTTCTTGCGTGTACAGGCGGACGACAATTAATCCTATTTTGTACTACAAATATTAACTTCAAAAGGTGTTTCACAAATTTTGCCCATTTGCATAAAAGGTTACAAACATGTAAATGGGAAAATTAGCAATTTAAAGCAGCGGTAAACTAAAATGTTTCACATTAATTTTATTGTTGCATGAAATTAGAAATGGAACATGGATATACTCGATAAGCTCGATACATTGAGAAAATGATTATCTATCGATATGCATACGTCTTATTCCTGATTAAATATTTTTTATATTTTCTTTATTTCATTAAAGAAAGTAATTTTTATGTTATTAAAGGGAATTTTCTGTTGAAGCCATTCAAATTTTCTTTAGTATAAATTAATTAATAATCATTGAAAATAAATGCATCGCATACTCAAGCACTGACATGTAAATATAAAGTAAAATTATAAACACAGACTATTTGTGATTTAATAAAATGTTAATTGTATTTTATTAAATTTATTGCATTTTGAGTAAAGTGCATAGGTATCTATATACATATATGTATGTTTATATATTTTTGTTTAGTTGTATATATTAAATATACATCAAATAATATTAATGTTTTTCAAACACAATAAATATTTTTTACAAACACACACATGTATGCATAGTTTTTCTTCGAACCATCATTGTTAATTCAAAATCAATTCTATGCCACTGGTTTTTCTAAGTTCTTATGCATCAACTGCCATAATTGCTTCGTTCGATTTTGTTTCAATATCCGCTTTTGGCGGCTCTTTTTTCCTATCAAATGTAGCATAACCGTTTTGTTTGGATGCTAGAGGAGTAAGATTCTCCGCAGTGCGCGAACTGAAAATATTAAACGTAATTAGGTACTTCATCATAATTTCTGAAAAGATTTTTTAATACACTTACACGGCCTTTAAAACATCTAAATTTGGTATATTCTTCGTATATGTTTTCACGCCTGCCGCCTCTTGTGCAGCCAATTCAACTGGATGCATAGTTTTCTTGTGAAAACGACAGCTCGGTCCAGTTGAAAAGGTTTTGTCACAAAAGTCACAAGAATACGGTCTAAGGCCAGTATGTGCAATTAAATGATTTTTAAGCGTTTTAGCACGTTTGAAAAGCCGTCCACAATAATCACATTTGTGTGGCATCTTGTCGGAATGCACTAGTAGGTGACTATTTAGTGTAGCGCGCGTGCTCAGTTGCTTGCCGCATTCCGTACAGATATGCTTGTCTCCGTGTATCTGCATATGGCGCTGAAAGGATATCAAATATTTTATAATGTATAGTTTTATTGGGGCTTTTGTGTTATAAATACCTTTAAACGTTGCTTTTGCTTGAAACATTTGCCACATTCTTTGCATTCAAAGGGAGAATAGTCTGTGTGTGTCAACATGTGTTCTTTAAGTTGTCCTTTCGTGCGCACGGCATCACCGCACGTCTCGCAAATGAATGGACGTTCATCATCATGTATAAATTTTATGTGTTGAGATACATATTCTTTTGTTACGAACTTTCGATCGCAGTGCGGGCAGGGGAATAATTGTCGATGATCTTTCATGTGCTGCTTTAAAATTGGTTTACTATCAAATAAGCTTGGGCAATGCGTGCATACAATTTTATCATGCTTTTTCTTTACATGTACCGAATAGTTACTTCTACGATGAAAACGCATTAAACAAATACTACAAGTATATTCAGTTTCTTTGGATATTTCGGTAGAATCTTCCGATTCCACACTGTCATTATTAATTCTATTGTTTGTACAAACTTCTTCTTCTTCTTCTACGTCTTCATCTGAATCTTCGGTATCCATTGGCACATTCAAGTCTTCACTTCTGCTATTATTTTCATCTTCATTTAGTGGAGAATTGTTTTGCATACCAGTAAGTACTTCCTCTTCACCAAATGGATCTTGAAATTCTTCTTTTTTGTCAAATTCTTTAATGAATACTTCTGCTGGGAATTCATCTGATCTTTCATTTTTTATTTGTATCGAAAAATTAGAACACTTCGGCACTGGTGAATCAGCAATGAAAATTTCTTCCACTGGTAGTTTGGTACTGGTTTGTGTCGAAATAGTTTCATCCCTGAATAGACCATACTTATCATATAAAGCTGATATATTGAGTTTGGTTTTATCATCGCTATGCAAAAGCTCATCGTACAATTGCTGGACCTTTTTGATGTTAGCATTAAATTTAACAAAAGATGTTACCACCTCGTAACACTCAGCACATACAAAAGGTGAGAGCTTCTCATCTTCTTTAATCTAAAAATATGGATAATGTGTTTATGTTTATTAAATATCTCTTTTATATTAACACCAACTTACTTGTACGTGAAAAAATTCTTCTATAGCGGCAAGTATGTTTAAAGAATTGTAATTATCACTTGCGAGTGTGGATTGCACACAGTGTCCTGATAAAACATTAATACATTGTACATCAGCCTTTGCACAGAGCCGACACCAACGTTTCCATTCCTCAATAAAAGGATTGGTTTCCTCAAGTACCAAGGGATATTTTTGATTCAATTCAATATCCGACATTTTTTGTAAGTTTAATTTTCCTTCCGTTGCTGTTAGAGATTACCTCAAATATACAACACATATATGGCTTCCCACTTTTTCTGAAGTATGTCAATATTAAAAATAGATATTTAATGAACTTTATTATTCCGCCACAATGTCGTTTATTTGCACTTAAAATAATGTTCTTTACTTATGAATATTAATGATGTATACACACTAGTAAATTAGTGCTTTTCTGTAATTTGTAACAAATGTTTTGTTAACCTTTTTGAGATGCCAAAGTAATGTCGATATATCTATATCGATAAAATTGAGTTTACGTTCACTATCGACTTGGAGACCACACAATAAATAATTTGTTGTTCATAAAGAAATTCTAATTATAATAAAATCGTTTTCGTTGGATTCTGATTTTCGACTATTTTTCTTATTAGACGAATTGGAATTATCTGACTCTCGAAAATAAGTACTTTGGTCATATATGTACATAATTTTCTAAAATGGTAACTACATTTATTTAGAATAATTTAAAACAAAGTTTTTCATATAAGTATGTAATTATGTTACAATGAATATATGTATTCCAGAGACCTTCGAAGGCTGCCCATAAGCTGACTGACAGCATATAATGAATATTAAAGCTTTTTCGACATTAATTTTTCGATTTCGATCTTTATTCGATACATTTTTGTTACTCCATCATCATTCTACCAACAAAATCCAACATTCTGAAGTCCGGCAGAGGATAATCTAAGGAAAAACAAATAATATTAAAACAGGAACACAATAGTTATAACCTTCATGCTTACAGATATTATAAAACTTACCTTTCGGTATTGCGGTATTTTTAAAAAACATAGCGGCGCTAGTTGTTGGCTGATTCATGCTTGACGAGTAATCCATTGCTTCGTTATTGCCTTTATCGTTTGGATTACTCGCTCTGCACATAGAAATAAAAATTAATGAAATAAAAACATAAACATATTTATTGGAATATTTGTTTTCACTCACAACGAGTTATCCCCACTGGTCTCATCGTTTTTAATATGTGATTTTGCCTTTAACATCTCTAGTTCAAGTAGCTTCTCAGGATGTTTTTTCTTTTTGTGTTGACGACGCGTCGAAGGTGCCGAGAACACTTTATCGCAAAAATTGCATTCATATCTCTTTTCACCAGTGTGAATATTTAAATGCACTTTTAAAGTTTTAATAAGTTTGAATGCACGCCCACAAAATTCACATTTATGCGCTTTATCTTCTGTGTGCACCAGTAAATGTTTATTAAGTGTACAACGAGAACTCAATTCTTTGCCACATACTGTGCAAATGTGCTTTTCTCCATGAATATCCATGTGTCGCTATAAATGAAAATAAATTTTTTATTAACTATACTTTGACCGGTTTACATGTTTTCAAATACCTTTAGTCTTTGCTTTTGTTTAAAGCTCTTGCCGCATACTTTGCATTCATACGGTGAATAGTCTGTATGTGTGAGCATATGTTCACGCAAGATGGTTCTAGTGTGGACAGCCTCGCCACATTCCTCACATATAAATGGACGGGAATTGTCGTGAACAAATTGGATGTGTCGTGTCACATGAACTTTTGTTTGGAATTTTCTATCACATTGCGGACATGGGAATATGAGTCTCTCATCCAATGGTATGTATTTTTTCATGTGACGTTTCAACTCGTACTCAAATTCGTATTTACGCGGACAATTTGGACAACTAAACGGCGTTGCATCGCCAACTATTTTATGTATTTTCTTCATGTGACTTGTGTAGTTGCTACTACGTTGAAAACCCATTGAACAGATACTGCATTTTATCTTGGGTTCCAGTAAACGTCTTTCCGCAGTCGATAAACGTTTCTTCACTTTTCTCCTTGTACCGTCTTCAGACTCATTTAAATCAATTTTATGTTTCTTTTTCATGTGTGTTTTGTAGTTGCTTATACGTTGAAATCCCATTGTGCACATTTTACAGGTAACTTTATATTCAGTTCCGTCGGCATCCTTTAACGATTTATTTTCACTAATACTTCCTTTTTCGGTGCTTTTTGTTTTGCTTCTATACTTCGCATCTTCAAAAAAGTCGTTATCGTCCGCACCGTAGTCATCGCTGCTGCTACTTGTATCGTCATGATCAAAGAATGTTGTACTCCTTGGCGGTGGCGGCGTTTCCACAGTCCGCTTCTCGCTTTTTGTTTCTTTAACTTCGCAATCATCATCCTGTTGGTCATCTTCTGTTTTAATCACTATGTCGGGCTCACATATTACAGGTAAACTAGCTACAAAAATTTGTTGTTGAGTTTTTAAGAATGGTGCTTTGATAATAGGATATGCAGGAATAAAAATGGACTCAAGTGGAGGTTTATCCTTATTATTCTTTTTATCCATTGTTTACAAAATACGTCAGCAGCTTATTCACATAGAAATTCACTATTTGTGCAAAACAAAAGGGAATGTGAAATTATAATCGATTTCAGTAATGTCGATGAATTTATCTAAGTTATTTTTGCGATTTCAATATCCAATTTCTGTAATTAAATGTTTTTTGAACAGTTGAAAAATATAATTTATGTGACACTTATACATATTTATAGTAGATCTTCGATTGAATTACAGTTTTATGCCGGTCTAAAGCAAGACAAAAGACAAAATTAATGAGCATAATACTATTTATTTATTATAAAACTCATATGCATGCTAATATGTATGTATTTTTATTTTAAAACTTATTTTAATATAATCAATTTATAGTTTATTTTACAATTAATTTTATTGATTGTTATTTTTGTTATAGTGCCGTATTCTTCTTTGCAGTAACTTCTTCATTGGTATCTATATGTTTTTGCTCTAATCTGTGTTTTTTGCCAAGAGAAAAATTCCCGCTCTGTTTCGGCGCTACAGGTGTAAGGTTCTTGGCTGTTCGGGTACTAAGGATTTATTTATTAATATTCTGTAATGTGCAGATAATGTATAAATATACTTACACCGCTTTTAAGACAGCCAACTTGGGTATATTTTTAACTTTGTTCGGTTTTTCTCCAGAAGCCTCCTGAGCAGCAAATTCATCAGGATGTACACGTTTTTTGTGTGTTCGACAACTAGTACCATTTGAAAAGGTCTTATCACAAAAATCACATGAATATGGTTTTAGTCCAGTATGGAGAATAAGATGATTTTTCAATGTTTTTGAACGCTTAAAGGCACGTCCACAATAGTCACACTTATGTGGCGTTACATCGGAATGAACAAGTGAATGACTATATAGTGTAGCGCGAGAGCTCAATTGCAAGCCACACTCAACACAAATATGCTTTTCTCCATGTATATCCATGTGTATCTACAAATGATATGATAAGTAATTATTTCATAATTTGCGTAATCGCCTTACCTTTAGACGGGTCTTCTGCTTAAAACATTTACCACAATCTTTACATTCGAAAGGCGCATAATTTGTGTGTGTGTACATATGGTCGCGTAATGTGGATTTACTGCCCATAATTTCTCCGCACTCCTCACATATAAAAGCCGTCTTATCAGCATGTACAGATTTGATGTGTTGGGCCATTAAACGCTTCTTTTGAAATACTAAATCACAGTTAGGACATGAAAACTCCTCTAATGGGAGTATGTGCCCATGTTTTTTCTTCACATGCAACCTAAAGCTGTTGAATTGTTGAAAGCGTTTTGGACAATGTTTACAAAGGTACTTATATTCATTACGACTTTGCTTCACAACAGAATTCAAAGCATTTTCAGGCATATTTTCATTACTCAAATTTTCCGTTTGTGTCCTATTTTTCGTAACTGGAATATCACTTTCAAAGGTTGTTGTGCTATCTGTTGATCCACTCCATTCCCATTCGGAGTCTTCATCAAACGGATCTTTACAATTCACATTTCGATTAAGTTCACTTTCTAAATCATCTGTAGGTAGCTCATCAACTAAATCGACTGAAAATGGTGTTGTTTGCATGTTTAAGAATGAGGATGAATCTTGTTCTATTTCATATTTTTTATATAAGGAGTTGATGTCTATCGTTGTGCCTTCTTCAGATTTTAGTATTTCTTTAAACATTTCTTGTACCTTACATACACGAGCAGCAAATGTGACCAAAGATGTTAGCACTAAAAGACATTCAGAACAAATAACCTCTGGCATCTTTTCTGGCTGGTTGAACTATTTGGAGATGAAAGTTATTTCAAATTTGAAATTTTGTTTAATACAAATTATATACCTGAATATTAAAAAATTTACTTATTGCAGGAATCAAATTCATTTTGTTGCACTTTGTGGTCTGAGCAGCAAATATGTTGATATTATTTACATCGGCTTTCGCACAGAAACGACACCAAATATTCCAATCAAAATCCATATTTTTTACTTTCGACATGCTAAAAATTCTTTCAAAGCTTAATTATTCAATTAAAGCTAATGAATCCCTCATATTGTTTACCATTGTCAACTTATAACAAATCTCTACCACAACGTACCGTTTAGTTATTAAGGAACTGTACTGAAAACGGAACAGGTCATATAAATATGGTTCACACTGTGCGAGTTCAATAATATTTAATATTATTTAGTACTAATAAATCAATTTTATTAATAATTAACAATTTTAAAATAAATAAGAATTTCATTTTCACATATTTGTAATAAACATCTACATATTGTTTAATGTTAGAAATTATTCTTTTAGCTTGTCTGAGTCAACAGTTATGCACTGTGTTCCATCTTATTTCGTTTCAGACTGTTGTAGAAAGCAACCCTGTATTTATGCATTTGACATTACGCAGCTTGGATTTTTCAAGATAAAAAATTCTATCAACATTTCTGCTTAATTTAATGAGTGATTGTGATTATTACTTTCATATTTGTTACAAATAACGATACATTGAGTTAAAAAATAGAAAGCTGGAGAAATAGTGAACAATGCTTGCCTCTAAAATACCACAAAAGGCAATAGTAGCAGAGGCGCGTACTGAGTCCAGTTCACCAACTAATGACATGGCTTGGAAACATTGGTGTCGATTATGTGCTAAAGAAGATGATGACAGTCATTTGTGTGTCTTTCCAGAAATCAATGAGCCCGGAAAATTAGTGGATAGTAGTTTAGCTACAACAATTGGCAAATTTTTCTGGGTTAATGTAAGCTGTCTAAATGTTACAAATTGTTCATGTACATACATATGTCAACTTATATTTCTTTTTATAATTTTAGATAAGACCAAACGACGGATTATCGAATTATGTATGCCTTGAATGTCACACATTAGTGACTTCATTGACGCAGTTTACGGAACGCGTTAATAAAGTACAGGCTATGTTCTGCGCATTACAAAATTCTGACCCTACTAGTACAATGAATCTGAGTGAAGTTAGACTACAATACGGTTTATTGGATATGGAATGGGATCATATAATAAAGTCTGAACGAGTCATTGAAAACAAGAAAACCAACAGTGAGAAACCAACCAGTGATGTTGGTGATTGGGAATTGGATGGTGAAGATAATAAAGAAGATACAGAAGAATTTGAGTTACAAGAAAATAAAAAACGCAAAGCTGGTGAAAATTTCTCCTTTGAACTTGTTAAGCGTGGAATTAAAAGAAAGCGACAAGATGTTGAACATGATGAAGTGGAAGATAATGAGGGAGACAATATGTTAACGTTTGGTGCACTAGTAGGCGAATCTGAAGAAGATACAGAAGAACATTTTATAATCGAAAATATGACAACAGAAGAAGAGCTTGATGATGCTGAGCTACTACGTCAATTAAGAGGAGATGATGATGAGGAGGAAGATGAAAATGAACAGTTACAAGATACAAAAAAGGAGGAACATGAAGACAAATTGAAAAGTGAAAACGCTGAAGAAGATTGTGAAAATTATAACTTAGAAGAAGAAGAAGAAGATATAGAACAAAATGATGATACAGACGAATATGTTGGTGGTGAGAAGTCAGCTCAAGTGAATAAAATTGATTCAAGTAGTCGTGTGCGAAAGAAAAGACGAGGACGACAACCTAAATATCAAACAAGTACAGAACATGCACCAGACGAAGCCGAGTCCGATGATGATGCAAATGATAATTCACAAACATCATACAAATATGAGTGTAGCATATGTCAGAAGAAGTACAAAAATCCTACATCATATCGTAAACACATTATGGAAAAACATAACCAGGAACCAGATATACCCGATTTCAAATGTGAAACCTGCAATAAAATCTATCCAACAGAACGTCAGTTACAAATACATGCGCGCACACATCTCGCACTGGAGGACAAACTCGATATACCGTGTCCATATTGTGAACGTAAATTCACCAAAGTGTCTGTTATGCGGCAACATGTGCAGGGAATACATGAAAACAAGAAACCGTATATTTGCGACGAATGTGGGCGTTCATTAAAAACATTAGCGGCATTAGCCGAGCATAAGCTAGTGCATACCAATGATACACCATTCGAATGCGAAGTGTGCCAGCGAGCTTTCAAGAATAAAGCACGATTAAAGGTAGTTATTTTTATATTAAATAATGTTTGTATGTATTTAAACCATTTTTTTTTTAATTTTATTCAGGTACATTTGGAGACACACAATGACTCCTCCTACATCTGCACAGAGTGCGGCCTTAAGTTGAACACGCGACGTACATTAAAAATGCACATGCTCGTGCATTCGGATGCCAAACGTTACAAGTGTGATTTCTGTCCTGCCGCATTTAAACGCACTAAAGCATTGAAAAATCACTTAATCCTACACACCGGCATGCGGCCATACAAGTGTAATTTCTGTGAGAAAACCTTTTCGAATGGCTCCAATTGTCGTTCGCACAAAAAGAAAATGCATGCACTAGAGTTGGCCGAAGAAGAGGCAATGGGTAAGAAAGCCGAAGCTGTAACAGTGCCGAAATTGGAGGAGCTGCGTTCGAGGTGAGTTGTATTGGCAGAAATAAAACAAATAAATGTTTTTAAATATTTTTAAATATTTTTTTTTTTTATAATTTCGTTTTCCAGCACCAATGTTGTTGGCAATCCGCGTCGTGTGCAGCGTCATCAGGGCGGTTTACCGTTGCATATGCGACAATTGTTAATCGCAGCTGAGGAGCGCGCAAAACGTGACGAAACCACGAAGCACACGAATGGCACACAATCCAATGCTACACTTGAAATGCACGAGGAAGACACAGAAACACATTCGAAGGCGGTTTCTACAATACATTTAGAGGGTGACGACGACTCAGAGTTTATTGAATTGAATGAAGATTTGCTGCGTGATGACGATGACGATGATGAGGAAGAGGATGATAATGAAATGGTTGTATATGAAATAATTGCTGAAATATAAGAATGAATTATTGATTACAAATACAACACAAATTAACGAAAGAGATGTGGTAGGTGAATGCTACACAACTATGTGTAAATTCTTCCTATAATGTTGAAAATTAACTTTTGAAATATATGTAGCATTTTAAAAATGTTAAAATGAAAAATAATAATTATTTTTTAATATTATAATAAATTAACATATGTAGATACATATGTATATAAAATTAATGAAATTTAAAAATTATTTTTAATGTTACAGCAGTAATAATAATTTATTACAATTTTTTTTTAAGCTGATTAAGTACATAAATGTAGTCTGTTAAATCACTGCAATAAACATTTTAATTTCAAAAATAAAAAAATTTGGAAAAAGTATAATCTCTTGATTCTAGATCACGCAGAACACTCACATAGGAGCTATTAACACCTTCCTTGACCCTTTCCCGTGAATCGCGGTCTTGGAGTCAAATAAACACTCATTGCAGGCAGTGAGCTCTAGTTGCCTCGCGAAACTAGAGTGACCCTCGCGTAACTCCTGCACTTCCCGACTGGACTCCGATATATTTCCCGTATGTAAAGAGTCTTCGCATGGCACTAACCTCCCCATTGCATCTCCAATTTACCCCAACAGCTAACACCTATTTCCCTTTGGTTCGATCCGACAGATTTATAGCTAATTGAGTAAATGCTTCAAGCGTCGTACGCTTCTAGATTAAAAATTCAGATATAAAGAATTTTATAATATTTATTCAACAAATGTACAGCGTTTTCTATTCAGTGGTCATTTCAAATTATCAATTTTCGGTCATGTTAAATAATTCCTTTGGAATTTTTCAATCTTCTCCAGCACCGATACGGTTAGATCATTTATATACTCCTTTGCTTGTGTCTCAGACGCCACAAAATCGGGTAAGCTACGCTTGCTGACATAATGATTTGGTAAATTAACCTAAAAATGTTTTATATTAGTAAAAAATTCCAAAAAAAATTGAATATATTTAACTACCTTATGCCGCGCAATCGATTTGAGTATAAGCCAGAGTACGTAAAAACTGAACCAGACGGTGAAGTAGAGCGGTATGTACCACAATTTGCGTCCAATATAAAAGTAACTGTATTTCTTGACACGTGGCTCCGGTGGCGGTTCGGGTGGTGGCATTTCTGTAGTAACTGGTGGTAATGTGGGCGGTGGATGATCGTGATGATGATGATGATCGTCATAAATGATTTCAGGATAATGTGGAAAGTATTGTGGATATGAGGGAAAATGATCGTGAAAACCATAAGAATGATCGTGATAGGAATGATCATGTGGGAATGCATGAATGGGTGCTGTATCGGGTTGTTGTTCCACCCAACCAGGTGGTGGTGTCGGGTACTCTGTATCATCAACCGGTGGTGGATGTTCCTGGTCATGATCATTGTCTTTAAAGAGTATACATTAATACATTAACTGTACATTCGTAATACCGAACCTACCATCTGCCATTGCACCCATATCATCTCCACCAGCATTATTGTCAGCTATAGCGGCGTTTTTATCGTCATCACCCATGGCGCTGGCCGGTAGCACACCGATGGTATCATCAGTGTCTGTGTCGCTGGGGCTATCATCGCTTGTTGCGGGCATTTTTGCACCATCGGCATCTTTACCTACTGGCGGTAGATAGCTGGGGTTCGTGGGACCCGGGTATTTATAACCGTTATCATTGCTACTAGCCGCGGTAATGGTATTCGGTTGTACCGGACCGGATGGCGCGGCAGCATAACTATTTACATTGCTTGAGGGTAAAGCCGCTTTGGGATCTTGGTATGGTGACGAGTAATGCGAACCAATGTTTGGTGGGAATGTGTAGATATTTTCCGGCGGTTTGTATGTTTGTTGCACAATCTGAGAAGCGGCTGCCACTTTGTTGCTGCCAGAATTGGAATTCGCGTGATTATGTTTATGATGATGCTTAGCGAATTGTCCTGCAGCGACTGCTTCACCGGGCGTGAAGCGATCACTAAATTGGGCTGAAGGGCGTAAATTGTATAAGATAGAAATGTGGAATTGTTTTTTTTTTGCAAATAATAATTTTATATATAAATAATACCGAAGATCAGAACTCCGGAAGTCTACTAGTCTACTAACTTAAAAGCGAATTGGCCGAACTCATTTCGAATTCTGATGACTAAACTTCAAATTTCCGAGAAGTTTGACAATTGATCAGTACATTCTACTTGAGAGTGAAGAAAGTCATTTATATGACCCTATAGTTTGGCTGCAGTGACTGTCAATGGAAAGACTATGCACCGGATTCAGTCAACCTTTAAATACGATACATTTTAAGGCAGACCATCGTTGACAGCCACTAACGTAGACTTCATCTGACTCTTAACCTATATATACTGCCCTGGCTATACTAAAGACCCTTCTGTTTCGGTTAATCTCCTCATTTGTTTGTTACCGTGCCTTACACGAAGGTTTCACACTTATACCTAGTGTAGCAAAGTAGGCGATAGAGTCGAGATTGTGTAGAGCCGTTGAGCACACTGAACACAGTACCAGAGATAGCATGTCTAGGTATATGAGTTCAGTAGTCAGCTGATACCAGAGTGTCTATCAGGTGTCTAATACAAGCAAGTAATCGCATAATGTTGATTAATATCACAGAAGAAATACATATATTTTCTATAAGTTGATCTTATACGAGCAGGACTTCATGCACGTGTCATAAAAATGAAAAGTCCCTACGCCCTATCATTCATAATACTCTCCCCCTCTACTACGATATACTATAGCCCTGCAATTCACTTACCTTTACCACTGAGTTTATTAATTTCCGCTTGGTTTGGTGGCCTACGTTGGTTAAACGCCTGGGGGTAGACTATTTTACCAATATTGGATGTGGCCGGCTGTCCACGTACCGTTGGCGCTGGTAATGGTGGGCTTTTGATTAAAGGCGTGATAAGCTGATTAAAATTATATGTTGGCCGATTGTAATCGACAGCGCGTCCAGTCGAAGCATACTCTTGTAAAGCAGGCAATGGCTCCGGCAGCGTTGAAGCCGCAGGCATGTCATAAGCATCTGATTGCTGTTGCTCATTATCAGCGGTGAACACTGGATTATGGTTGGTTGGTGTTGCTAAAGTTGCGGCCTCCGTATGCGGTGAATTAATTTCAATATTGCTACCATCATCTTTCAGGCCTGTTGGTGGCGTTACGTATAAAATTGGCTGCTCGGCTGCGTACACGTGAGTTTCATCTCCATAGGGTGGTTCATTTGGTTTGACTTGTGTTTCGGTAGTCGAAATTACATTTTCACTTGAATTGAAACTGCGTATGAAAAACGAAAATGGAAGTACGATTAATATGGAGAGATCATAATGAGTGAAAAGTGTAAACTAATAAACTCCAGTTTACAATCCAGAGCTGTAGAACTCTAAACGATTATCATGGGTGTGAAGAGAGCTGAATCTTAGTATTGTCTACCGGGTTCGTCAGCCCGAGCTCGAACAGCCAGAAAAACCGTGTTTTGCTTCAAGGATTTTCATGGATCTCAGAAATCTTAATGATATTTTATAAATTTTAGAATCGTGTTCAACAAGTAGGTAAATCCGAGATCCCTGACTACGTCATCAAGTCCGTAAATAAATATATATTTTTAATTTTAATTGCGCTAACTCATGATTTAAGGGGTTATATACAGTTAGAATTTTCAAAAAATCGATTTTTTTTCATTTCCTTAATGTACATATATTTAAGAATACACACAGAAAATTTCATATCGTTCCGGTGAATATTTTCAAAGTTACAAGCAAATGAAAAATTTGAAAAGGCGTTTCAGAGTGCTTGGAAGTACAAGGTCCAAACTCTAAACGCGTTTTTCTCAAAATGGTGTTTTCAAAGTCGGTGACCAACATTACTCGAAAACGGCTAGACCGATTTGTCTCAAATTTTAACACGACCTTCTTAAATATATTTTTTATTAATTAATCGAAGATTTTTTCTCTCCGATAAATATTTTTTTTTTATAAACAATTTAAGGCCGAAGTGAAGAATCGATTTTTTTTTTGAGAAACCGCCATTTTGTCAAAAAATTTTATTTTGCTTATTCCTTCGATTAATTACTAGATTTAACATTATTTTAAGGAAATCTGTTTGGTTTTTTAATTTCGGATGATTCAGTTCCGAGATATAGTGGTCACCGCAAAACGTCTTTTTTGAGAGGAGCTCCTGGAGATGAGCTGTAGCTCTTTTTCAAATAAATATTTTTACTAGTACTAAGGCTTAAAATACAGTTAAAAGATACCATAATATGTGTATAAATTTTTGGATCAATAAATTAAAAAGTTTTCTCAGAAAAAATTCTGGAAAATTCACTTTTTTTCGGCCGTCTAACTGTATATAACCCCTTAATGCAATTGAGCCTAGGAACTGAAGAGCTAATATGTTCTTAGCCTTTTAGTATAGCCTGATAGAGTTGAGATCTCCAAATATATGAAATTGATCTTCGAAACCTTGGGTCTAACGTAAAATTTAAGTAAGTGTGTCCAACATAACCTCAAAAATAGTTTGTATTTTCAATAATTCTAAGTGGCTTCAGTTATTGTAGTTTTAGATTACATCACATCTCTTCACATGCTAAATCTATAATCACTCTCTTCCAACTAAAAAACCTACGTTCTTGGATAAATCAAATCCATGTTAAGCGCTTTAAAGATTTTTGGTCCTTCATTGTGCGGGCTATCACTGCCGCTGTGCAGCACTTGAGAATATCCTTGTGGATGCGCGAGTTGTTGACTAAGGCAGACGAAGCCTAGAAGCACGATCAATATTTTCGTGGAATGTCTGTGGCACTGATACATTTTTATTATGTATGTAATTTAATATTTAAAATTACGCGATTTTTCGTTGATAAATAACTTTTTCATGCACAAATTCTCGTTACTGCTAACATTTTCTACACAAAGCTCAATATTTTTGTTTTTAACGGAAATGCACAAATGCGCATGCGCACGCGTTTCCCGTGTAATAATCGTTATTTTTTGTAAAATTTAATTTTATTAATATTAAACTTTTTTTTAGTTTTCTTAACACTCGTTATCGTTTTTAGAATAAATTTTCCGCCACACCAATGTTGAGCGACCGTTTGAATTACTAAAACTAGACTGAAAGCGCACCAATGAATTCTTCATATTTTATCACCACTGCTGTGTTGGGGGGTAAACAGCAGTCCCAGTTGGTTGGTTGGCCTACTAATTTTCATCATTTAACTGATCTACTTCTTATTATTTATTAGCTACTACGTTTTGCGCTTTCATTTGCTCCAAAATGGTCTTGCATTCTTATAAATATTGCGCCTGTGTGTGTATTTGTGCATTGACACGTATACATCGACATAAGTGTATATGTATGTGTGTTGTCTATAAAAATAAAGCTCCAGCCGATATTTGTGCTATAGCCATGCTAACGTGTTTGTGAGGTGTTACTTTCATTTCGTGGCATGTTCTTGCCTAGTTAATATATATACTAAATATATGTTTTTTTCTTTCGGTAAATAAGAACTGTGTAAATTTGTACTCAGGTCTTTCGGTTTGCGTGTGCATTTCTGTTTAACAGAATTCGTGATTTTTTCAAAGGAATGTGGTTGTAGTAGTTAGTCTTGGTTAACTGTAAATTTTCTGATTAGATTTCTACAATAAATCTGTTGTTGAAAGGTTAATAATCCTGCGTAATTTTTGTATTTATTAAATGGTGTTATGTGTTCTGTTGAAAAATGAAATTAGAGCTCTTAAGTGGAAAAAGTATGCATTCTTAATAGCTTTTAATAGAATATAATAAAGTAGAAACGGAAAGAATTCTTATATCATTCGAATTGCAATAGTGAAAGTGCTCTATGGTGTACCTTGTCATTTACTGCAAAATCGAACAACATATATCACTCATCTTGAGTAACGCTAATTAGGCACATATAGACATGTGGACACTGGGCATATCCTTCGTCACTATTTTATTTTAATTGGAGTCTTCTTCTTCTTAACTGGCCTAGACAACGCTTACGCGGTTATAGCCGAGTCCACAACAGCGCACCACATATCTCTCCTTTTGGCAGTTTGGCGCCAATTGGTAATACCAAGTGAAGACAGGTCCTTCTCCACCTCGTCCTTCCATCGGAGTGGAGGTCTCCCTCTTCCTCAGCATCCACCAGCGGGTACTGCATCGGATACTTTCAGAGCTTGGGCCCATTCGTCCATTCGAACAACATGACCTAGCCAGCGTAGCCGCTGTCTTTTTATTCGCTGGACTATGTCTATGTCGTCGAACAACACATACAGCTCATCATTCCATTTTCTGCGGTATTCGCCGTTGCCAATGTTTAAGGGACCATAAATCTTCCGCAAAACCTTTCTCTCGAAAACTCCTAGTGCCGTCTCATCGAATGTTGACACCGTCCACGCTTCTGCACCATAAAGTAAGACGGGAATGATGAGGGACTTGTAGAGTTTGGTTTTTGTTCGTCGAGAGAGGACTTTACTTTTCAATTGCCTACTCAGTCCATAGTAGCACCTGTTGGCAAGAGTGATTCTGCGTTGGATTTCAAGGCTGACATTGTTATTGGTGTTGATGCTGGTGCCGAGGTATACGAAATTATCTACAACTTCAAAGTTATGATTGTCAACAGTGTTGTGGGAGCCAAGACGCGAATGTGCTGACTGTTTGTTTGATGACAGGAGATATTTCGTCTTGTACTCGTTCACCACCAGACCCATTCGCTTCGCTTCCCTATCCAGGCGGGAAAAAGCAGAACATACGGCTCGGGTGTTGTTTCCAATGATATCGATATCATCGGCGTACGCCAGTAGCTGTACACTCTTATAAAAAATTGTACCTTCTCTGTTTAGCTCTGCGGCTCGAACTATTTTTTCCAGCATCAGGTTAAAGAAGTCACACGATAGCGAGTCACCTTGTCTGAAACCTCGTTTGGTATCGAACGGCTCGGAGAGGTCCTTCCCGATCCTGACGGATCTTTTGGTGTTGCTCAACGTCAGCTTACACAGTCGTATTAGTTTTGCGGGTATACCAAATTCAGACATCGCGGCATAAAGGCAGCTCCTTTTCGTGCTGTCGAAAGCAGCTTTAAAGTCGACAAATTGTAGTACTTGGGTATAAAAAACATATTTTTCTTTTATATCATAGTTAAATATTCCAATATCTTGCGTCAGGTATGTTATACAATGACGCTCCGTCAGACGCTAAAGAACAGAAATTTTATGTTTTTTTTTTCAAACTAACTACTGGCGAAATTAATTTTAACTTGACTAACCAAGTTTAGAATTTGAACCCGGTTGATGATCGAAAAGACGAAATCAGGAGTAAATTCTTAGGGTGCTTACAGCAGAGGCAGGTCGGTGGATACACGCTTCGTGACATGGCTTAAGGAAGCCCATATGCATAAAGAATATGCGGTAGGCACCTTCTAATCGAACATCAAACACCTTATCTACAGTCTCCTCTGGGACAGAACTGCCGTTTTTCAACTAGGTAATGCTTAATTTCGTTTCAGTATCATCTTTGGACTAATATTAAAAAGCGGCCGTTCCTCGACGGCATACCTCATGAGATCTATAAACTGGTCGAAAGCTTCTTCTTCTTTTTCTTAAGTACTTCGGTCATTGGATACCTGGGCGCCCTTGCTTCCGTTACCCACCCATGGATATCAAATCTAAGGAGCTTATCACTGGAGCATAATTTTCCGTACATACATTATGGCCGAACCATAGCATTCGTTATATTTTTATGCGCTTACCTTTATCCTTGTCGCCGTTGATCTCATACATTTCAAGGTTTCATCTCGAAACTGATTACAACGCTTAATAAATCCAGTTGCAGATCAAATATAGTAGAACGAACTGTGTTAATTAGATATGCATGGATCGGAAATTTGCGAACTGAAATCATACATATGTTTATGTTTGGAAAATGTAATGAGGACCTCTTACGCCACCCTAACGTTAAAAGAAATTGAATTTGTTTCGCTTAATTTCAAAGTCTACATTTTATCGAGTATTTTGAGAAATTTATTGTTTTACTTGTTTCGGATAAAAATTTATATGCCAATCATGTACACCTTGAAGTAGTGCTCTGAAAAAATTGATCCACGTCAATGCTTATATCTCTGCCAATTTCAATTAAATTTTTTTTTTAAATAATTATAAAGCTAATGAGCTATCTTAATGTATTAAATTAGCAACAAATGTAAAGAAGATCTACCTTAAATAGTTTTGTCAAAAATATTCCTAAGAAATCATCAGATTTTCATGCGTTCAGGGTGGCGTAATCCATTAAAAGTTATAGAGTAGCAAAGTTGAGAACCATTATATTCCGAGAACCCAGAGTAAAACCATATTCTCTCATAAAATATGCTGTAATTAATACTGTTGCTATCGCTCTTCAAATGCCATTCTGCGAAGATAAGCCCATTCAAAGAACAATTAACATAGGTTAAATGGAAAAATGGAGTCGTTTAACGAATGCGCACTTTCCTTGCAACCTCAGTACAAATTAGATTACGGTGTTAATTTGCACGTGCTCCAAGACGCTTATTGCATTAGAATTTATGTTAATGTTCTATTTACATACAAGATCTATGAAGTAGTCGCAAGTGTATGCAAACTATAAGTAATTGCTTGTTAGCGCTTTGTAGGCGAATCTTTTACATTGTTTACAACTTTGTAGAACCATATGCGGTTCTACATCTTATGCTAGCTTTAGTCTTGTACAGCCGTTCTTAATTGAATTTGTTGGTTTTCATATTTGTTGGCAAATGTTAATTTGTTGTTCATTAGACTGTCAGTCCATATACTCATATGCTTCGAAATACAAGCGCAACACGTGTTTCTACTTGTTTTATAGTTGAGATTGGATGGGACTTGCTTAAATCATTTTAAAAATTTCTGCGCAAGAAAATACTGGAACTCCGAAGTAATTTATTCAATGCAAATGTAGGTCAGGAAATTTATTTGTACAAATATCCAGACTAAAGCAAATATTATTTGAATGTGCGCGGGTGCCTTTACTTTTACTCACTAACTATTCACACACGAATCATCGTTAGTATAACTGAACAGGGATTTAGTACTTAATTCAAATATGTGTGTAAATATGTACACTTCATCCGCTTCTATTCACAAAAAAAGTAAATTCTTAACCGCTCACATACCCAAACAAACAATTACTGCCTCAATCGTTTCATTATTTGGCATCAATTCTTATTCCCTTACTTTCGCCTATTATAGACCTATCAAATTAGCGCCTACATTCATTTTCATACCGAATGATACTGATACATTTACTTACATACTATGTTCTCGTATAAATTTTCTACATCGAACGTGATATTAAAATCAAAATCAACAACCGTTATTCATGAAAGTAAATAAATATGTAACGATCTCACTAAAAAAACATTGTTCAAACTTTTGTACTAGGGTCAGCCAAAAAGTTTTTGAAATTAGCATTTGTTACTAAATATTTCACAGTTAGATAATACATTTTGAAGACAATTTTTATTATTAACAAGTAAGGAAGGGCTAAGTTCGGGTGTAACCGAACATTTTATACTCTTGCAATTTATTTATTTAACTTTATTTATAATATATAATACACAATTCGTCATATATATTGTATAAAGTCCATTGATAGTTGGAAACCATAATATTAGGTTAGAAGCAACGAGGTCCTCGTGTTCGATATATGGGGCCTTATAAACTTATGGTCCGATTTCGGCGATTTTAAGAACCGATTTGGCCTATTTTCACAACATATCGTTGAGATGTAAGGAAACTATTACAAACCAAGTTTCATTAAAATCGGTCGAGTAGTTCCTGAGATATGGTTTTTGACTCATAAGTGGGCGACGACACGCCCATTTTCCATTTTGTAAAAAAATCTGAGTGCAGCTTCCATCTGCGATTTCTTATGTGAAATTTAGTGTTTCTGCCGTTTTTCGTTAGTGAGTTAACCCACTTTTAGTAATCTTAGAAATTTTCAATCTAACCTTTGTATGGGAGGTGGGCGTGGTTATTATCCGATTTCTTTAATTTTTAGACTGTATTAAGAAATAGCTAAAAACGACTGCAGAAAGTTTGGTTTATATAGCTCTATTGGTTTGCGAGATATGTACAAAAAACCTATTTGGGGGCGGGGCCATTTCCACTTCCCCAAAAAAAATTACATCTGGATATGCCCCTTCATAGTGCGATCCTTCGTACCAAATTTTATTTCCATAGCTTTATTTATGGCTTAGTTATGGCACTTTACGTGTTTTCGGTTTTCGCCATTTTGTGGGCGTGGCAGTGGTCCGATTTTGCTCATTTTCGAAAGCAACCTACCTATGGTGCCAAGAAATAAGTGTGCAAAGTTTCATCAAGATATCTTAATTTTTACTCAAGTTACAGCTTGCACAGACGGACGGACAGACAGACATTCGGATTTGAACTCCACTCTTCACCCTGAACACTTTAAAGAGTGAGAGTTTGTATATTCCTAATATTTTGTTCTTCCAGCCGCTGCACACGCTCTGCAATCGACTCCCAAGCGCGTACTTGGCAGGTTTTGAAATTTTGTTCATCAAGCAGCTGCGTGCACTCATTACTCGACTCTCTGGCCCGCGATTGCGATGCGAAGAGAATGACTTGTAAGACGATTTTCATTTTCATTCTCCATAACGGAGTCTTTTTAATACCCTCAGCTGGGAACTATTTCCAGAAAGTTGAGATTCTAGCAATAAATATAGTCTAGTTACTCGGGGTGAATGTAGCTTTCCAATGGTGAAATAATTTTTGAAATCGGCACAGTAGTTTTCGAGTTTATTCAATACAAACATACATACAAATCTTTCCATTTTATAATAATAGTATAGTTTTAACATTTCTAAAAACCTTTATACTACCCTCGTATATATTAAAGCATTTGAACTGGCTTCCAAAATCAACAGCTTGTTGTTAGAAGCATTTTATTTGTTTAAGAAAAAATTGTTGGAATTCTACAAAAAAGGATATACATAGATATAGGTCAGGAAGTTATCCAATATTATTCGCGACTCTTTTAAGATTTGTCTTCTTATCAATGTTTGTGATAAAAACCATTACTTGAATGATTTTATTAAAAAAATAATATAAAATATAAATAATAATAAAAAATATAAAAAATAAAAAAAACTATAGAAAATCATTTGAATGAAAGTTTATAGGTTGTTAGCTACCTCCCACTATTACTCTCTTTAAATGAAAAAAAAAAATAATAATTAAGAGAGCATAACTTAATGAAAGCAAGTTGTATTAGAAACTGTTTACAGTTTGAACATGAAAGCTTCAGCAGTGCAAGCTTCCGCAGCTTTCAAAAGCTTTATAGTTATTATTGAATTAAATCAACTATCAAATATTTAATTTAATTTTAAATTTTATGCATAAATAGTTGACCTAATGTGATTACTGGGTGCTTATATAGTATAATATATTGGCTTAAAAGCTTGCGAGCGAATTCTAGTTTCCGCAATTTTGATTCGCTACAAATTTCGTATGTTAAAACAAATTGAAATTTCGTACGAGATTTTCATAAAATACAATGTTGCATCTCATTTGTATAACCCCTATGTACCTAATCCTCAAGCACTTACACATATTTATGTATATATTATCCATACAGAGTTTGGCTTTGTATCAAATATTTACGGCATATGAATTCGTTGTGAACTTTCAGCAGTGCTGGATGATTTGCATTGTATAAATAAACAATTAAATAAAATTGCATAGACAAAAATTGGCATGGCAATAAATTATGAATATTCATGTATGATTTTTGGCATAAATAATAGAAACATTGTAAATTGTTATGGCTTCATACAAAAATGTTGCTTTGTTGTAGTCTGGAACGCGACCAAAATAGTATTGTTTATATATGTATGTACATTTTCCCCAATACTATATGAAATTTACGTGGAAATATATAGATATATTGGTCTACAACTTTGCTTCCGACGGATTTTTTTGTAAATTTTAGTTTTTTTTTTGTATAAAAACGGTTACAAATGTCAATGAGCCTCAGCCGCACTTTTCTTGGAATTAAAAAAGAAAAGCAAAATTTCCCGCAAATGTCGAGAATTCGACTCAAAAAGTGACATTTTCAGTTGAGAATAAGTTTGGGATGCAAACAGATCTCTACAAATATTTTGTTGGGTTAATGTTGACACAAATGTCCAAGATCGATATGAAAACGATTTAATCGACCAGTGCTTGACCCTAGAGACATCTATTGGAAAACGGCGGAAGCAAAGTAGTAGTTCTTTGCTGTTGAGGAATATCTGTAGGTCTTCCATTTAACTAAAATTTTGATTCTGCGAATGACTTTTTAATGTTTGGAAGTGGTATGTTTTTTTATTCGGTGCCAAATGTTTGATTTTTTCTGTAGAAACGGTCGAATAATTCGGCATAGTAGAGCCCTTTAACCGTTTATACTTATTCTCCAGATAGTCGATATAGATTACACTTTGAGAATTCCAGAATTCCGTTAATGGTGGTCATCATTTTTCCAACGGATTGGACAGTTTTCGCCTTCGCAGGTTTACCGAATGAAGTCCATTGTTTTGACTGTTCCTTGATCTGTGGTATATGCCAGGGGATCAATACTTAATAGATCATCAAGAAACGACATCTTCGAATTGTTTAAATAGTAATCACACATGCAGTCTTTTGAGAAGTCCACTGGCAGTAGAGATCGTGAACTTTTGTCAGCTATCGTCAGTGGTAGTGGGTTTTGGGGCGAATGGGACTGAACCCTCCAAAAATCCCAAAAAATAAGAATGTACTACACAATAGTAAATTTATCTTTCGATAGTAGTGTCCTCTGTAGTGGAATGATGCACCCTCACATACCTCAGATTAGTGAAAATTTTATCATTATATATACTTTGGCAGTGAGCCTTTATATTTAAATACACTTTTATGTGCCGCTATATAATAGTTATTTATACATACAATAAATGTTAATTTTAGATTAGTTTTGTTTGTTTTGTGAGCAATTATTTCGCACTTCATAACTGACCATCAGTTGAGTATAATATGTGAGTGTAAATATTCACAATTCAGCTTATTTAAAAATGCAATTACATGTCTAACATCCACATTTGCAATTATAATTAAAACTTTAAGTGCACTTTACCAATCATTTAATTATACATTTTGTAAATATTTTAAGTGCAAAAGCGCAATGTTAGAGTATTGACCTCTTCTGCAATTATTGCAGACAAGTGGTGTTCGCAATTGACCTTTTTGCAAAAATAAAATAAAATTAATTTTAAACTAAATAGAGTGCCGAATTGATGTGATAAAATTATAAATTATAATTGGTGATTTTATTTCATTATTACTGATTATAATGTGTGAGTGTCAATCAGAAAATTGATAGAAAAACTGGACAAATTTAATCGAATTAGTCTCCGTGTGACTTATTTTTATTTCCAAACTTGGAAAGTCATCAGAGCTACGGAAGTATAATTTATCCTCCAGATATCACAGAGATTTCTTCTTGTTAAATAACTAAACCGTTGAGGATCTTGTACTGATATAATAAAAACAAGTAAGGAAAGGCTAAGTTCGGGTGCAACCGAACATTTTATACTCTCGCAATTTATGCTATATTTTTATTAAGATAACAATTTGACCCATATAGTCAGCATAAAGTCCAATAGAATAACGAAAATCATCATATATAGTATATGAGGGCTGAGTTAATTCCTGAACCGATTTCACTATCGAATTTTTAAAAACCTATTATTGCGTATATGGGAGCCAGGGGAAGTTATGAACCGATTTTAACCATTTCTGATACACAGACACACTATTAGAAGAAAAAGATTTCCTCTGAATTAAATTAAGATTTCTGAGAGATTTACCGATATTTTCGGTGAAGAATTACCATAAAGCACTGAGTTCTTCATAATCTATATCCGGGGGATTGAAAAGTTATAGTCCGATTTCGACGGATGCCACGGATCATATACAGTATTTGTGTAAACTTTCATTTCGCTATCTTCATTGGTTCCTTATGTATATCTTATAATGTGAAGGAATCCGATGGAATTCAAAATTTAGTTATCTGGGAAGTTGTCGTAGTTGTGAACCGATTTCATCCATTTTCCACACGTGTCATCAGGGTGTCAAAATATTAGATACCAAGTTTCATTGAAATCTGTCGAGTAGTTCCAGAGATATGGCTTTTGACCCATAAGTCGGCGATGCCACGCCCATTTTCAATTTTGTAAAAAAATCTGAGTGCAGCTTCTTTCTGGTATTTATTCTGTAAAATTTAGTGTTTCTGACGTATTTCGTTAGTGAGTTAATTCACTTTTAGTAATTTTCAACCTAACCTTTGTATGGGAGATGGGCGTGGTTATTATCCGATTTTTTTAATTTTTGGACTGTATTAAGAAGTGGCTAAAAGAAACGACTGTAGAAAGTTTGGTTTATATAGCTTTATTGGTTTGCGAGATATGTACAAAAAGCCTACTTGGGGGCGGGGCCACGCCCACTTCCCCAAAAAAATTACATACGAATATGCCCCTTCGTCATTTTGTGGGCGTGGCAGTGGTCCGATTTTGACCATCTTCGAAAGCAACCTTCCTATGGTGCCAAGAAACTAGTGTGCCAAGTTTCATCAATATATCTTAATTTTTACTCAAGTTACAGCTTGCGCAGACGGACGGACGGACGGACAGACAGACATTCGGATTTTGACTCGCCTCGTCGCCCGTGATCACTTTGGTATACCCTATATCTAACTCCTTTAGTTTTGGGTGTTACAAACAACTGTTATGTGAACAAAACTATAATACTCTCTTAGCAACTTTGTTGCGAGAGTATAAAAATATTATGTGACATTTCTAACTACCATTTTCTAAGATAAATTAAATACGGAAGCAGCTGTTAGGAATATCGAAAGCTCTGAAGAACATATACATAGCATCTCCCTAAAAAGCCTCAGAGAGTAACGTAAATATCATTCGGTGTTGTGTTATGAACTAAGCAACCGTGGCGATATCTAAAAGTTAATTATTGATTCTCGATCTTTTTGACTAGTGTTCTCAAAGCTCAAAAGCTCTTTAACAAAAGCTCGATATTTCCTAAAGGCTAATGATCTCCAAAGACCTTTTCGCATGTTTAATGTCTAAATGTCTAAATCATATAAATCTTTTTATAATAACTTGATCTTATATAATCTAAAGCAGAAACACAAATTTCTCTCATCAAATCACGTGATTGATTGTAATCTATATTATACTTTGTTGTAAACAAAATATTTTTCCCAAAATGCGTGCACTTTCTCCATTAAATTATTCTTTTGAGTATCGCTACTAAATCTATGCTTTGCAATGGAGCATGATAACTCAATTAGTTAGCAATACCTTTAAACTAAATTCTAAGGCGCGTGCGTACTTTGTGGCAACGTTACGCACGATTTCACGCCAGTCAACGGACAACAACAAAAACAATAAAGTATAACTATTATACGTTGAATAAACTATTAACAGTAGCAACAAAGTTGCCAAACATTTATCGAGTTATTTTAACAAGCTTCTCGTTGTCACGCTTACGTATGTGGGTAAAACTTGTGAAGCCGAAAGAGTGGCAGGAGCTTATACAAATAGAATGTGTGTTGCTGTAGTTTCGAAGATTTATTTAGCCTACATTTTCCGTTTAACACACTCATAAACATGAATTCGTGCTTGTCTCAACACTTGTCGCTAGCGAAGCTTTCATCTATCACACGACACCTGTTGTCAACGTGTCAATTGTGTCACTTGATGTGTACTTTTACATTTTGTATATACACAGAATTAGAAAAAATTGTGCTAATTGTGCGCACACTTACTAAATATTTGTGTGGGGAAAATATAAAGCTCCGAAGCCGGAAATCACCGATATGCATGCTTTGTAATTTTCTTAAAAGCTTTGCCAAATAAACGCATTGTAAATAGGAATTCTAGTATCTTTGGTTAAATCAATATTTATATAACTGTAGCTAACTTCTAAATAATCTTAGTTTAGTGTTTTGTTAATTTACAGAGCTTTAAGCAAATTTCAAAGTTTTTGTAAATATTTATTTTGACTTTCCTTCATACTTGCATTATTAATTAGTTTAAGCTATATTTAGCTCATTTTCTAATTCCTCATAACTATTAATAGAGAAAGCTCTACCGCCAAATATAGTAAAATAAAATGTGAAATTAACTGCAATATCGATGGATTTAAAGTCGTTGACCTTGTGAAGAAACAGTTTTGATCTGAATTTGGTATCCCGGCAAAACTAATACGGCGGTGTAAGTTGACGTTGAGCAACGCCAAAAGCTCCGTCATGATTGGGAAGGACCTCTCCGAGCCGTTCGATACCAAATGAGGTTTCAGACAAGGTGACTCACTATCGTGCGACTTCTTTAACTTGATGCTGAAAAAAATTATAAGAGCTGCAGAGCTAAATAGAGAAGGTACAATCTTCTACAAGAGTGTACAGCTCCTGGCGTACGCCGATGATATTGATATCATCGGAAGCAATTGAACAGCAAAGTTCTCTCTCGACGAACCAAAATCAAACTCTACAAGTCGCTTATCATTCCCGTCCTGCTTTATGCTGCAGAAGCTTGGACGATGTCAACATCAGATGAGACGCGACTAGGAGTTTTCGAGAGGAAAATTTTGCGCAAGATTTTTGGTCCTCAGAACATTGGCAACGGCGAATACCGCAGACGATGGAACGATGAGCTGTACGAGTTATACGACGACATTGACATAGTTCAGCGAATAAAAAGACAGCGGCTACGCTGGCTAGGTCATGTTGTCCGAATGGACGAAAACACTCCAGCTCTGAAAGTGTTCGATGCAGTACCCGCCGGAGAAAGCCGAGGAAGGGGAAGGCCTCCACTCCGTTGGAGGGATCAGGTGGAGAGCGACCTGGTTACACTTGAAATCTCCAACTGGCGCCGAACTGCGAAGGAAAGAGAGGAGTGGCGCGCTCTCATCGATTCGGCTATAACCGGCTAAACGGTTGAACGCCAATCACATACATACATGCATAATTCTATGTCTTCTATATTATACTATTAGGATTCAATTCTACAATAAGTATATGATAAGAAGTACATGAAAGTTTCATTATCTTAGTTCTACAAAGGCTTCATAGATTTTTCGGAAGATCCGAGTAGTACGTGACTTATTTTTTAATATCCCCTAGTTAAGAGAGAAGTCTTAATAACAATTTTCAAAATTTTAATTTTTTTTTTAAAGAATTTTGAAGCATCCTACACATTTCTAAGTTTTACCAACATTTTCAAAAACTCTTGCATATAAAAACACTATGACTTCTTCGCGACCTCAATTCAAGGTGCAACAGGCTACAGTATTCAATATGAATTTTAAAAAAAGGCAGTAGCTGTATTGGTAATATAACTCTGAATATATTTATAGTAATGTATGAATTAGCTGTAGAGTCCAATAATATAACATTTCGATCAAAAATATAAATGTTATCTCGTAGTATAACCTATACAGCCAGCAATTAAACCTTAAGAAAAAGATAACGCATATTTCAATAATTTTAAAATCAATCCAATACGTAAAAATATATTTTTCTATTTCATTCCCACTTCAATATCAGTCCTCGATAGTATAGTGGTCAGTATCCCCGCCTGTCACGCGGGAGACCGGGGTTCAATTCCCCGTCGGGGAGTATTACAACATGTAGTGAACTTTTTTTATATATTTGTAAACATGTTATCTATAATTCAAGAGATAAGTGAGTGCAGTTGGGGGAAAAAGTTTTTTATTTCCATGCACTTTTTTAATATTTAAGTATCAAGAAAATAGATATTAAAGTAAAATAGATTTAAAAAAATTTAATAACTTTACATTGACTCCCCGACGGGGAATTGAACCCCGGTCTCCCGCGTGACAGGCGGGGATACTGACCACTATACTATCGAGGACTGATATTGACACGCATTTCGTTGTACATTTTGTGCGAGATATTTCAAAGCCGTAAATGTATGAGCTCTTAGTTCAGTTTCTATGTTGTTCTTTGAGTTAATTTTTGGTAATGATCTGGTGCTTTAACAATTGTTGTGTTTTAAGTTTATTAAGCTGTTTGCCGTCTATCGGTCAAGACGGTAGTCTATGAGTCAAGTAGTTAAAAATAACCAAATATGACGACATTTATAAAAATAAACTGCAGATAGTATTGAGTGTTTTTAAGAAACAGTTGATATTGAAGAGTGCGTATTGCCGTTTCAGTATTTTTGCTGTAAAAAATAATTATATTTTCACAAATTTTTCCATTTTCATTTATACACACATATTCAGTAACCTAACTCAACCAAAAAATCCCTCATATTCATTGGCATTATGATAGATTTCTTAACGCCTGAAAATCGAAATGTCATTTTATCATCTGCATAAATGGTCACATTATTTACAACCACACGTCCCGCAACAATCAGATCCACCTGTTTATTATTCTTCAATATGGTCATTTCATTAACTTGAGCGCAAATTAATGTGCCATTGCAACCGTTCACATCCACACATATCTCATGACCATATTGAAAATTGTTCGAATCATCGTCCATATATACGGAATAATAGCCATACCATTCCCATTCGAAAAATACTGCCAACGCATATAGGTACCAAGAAGGAAAATATAATTTTAGATAAATTATTTCTTTTTTATAATATTCAAAACTTACATTGATGTGGAATCTTATCCACAATTTCTTCCAATTTCACCAGATAACTGCAGCCGTGGGTATCACAGACATAATCATAAGCATTCTCCCATTTTGCTGTGCAAATATTTAGGCAAAGTAGTAGCAGGGAATGTGATTTAAGCCAAACTTGTAATGCGGGTTTCATTTGTGTGGGAGACTTTTATTTTGTTAGATATTCATGTCAACTGTGAATTAATTTCTAGCACAACTTGAAATGTTAATAATTTTTCATATTAATGTAATTGGTTATGGTTAAATTGTAGTAGGGTAGTCAAGTTGTATTTATATACTATTTGTTTCTAGTTTTTAACTAGCTCTGCAACTCACAGCTTCATATAAATTACTCAAATGGGTGTTGTAGTGCGCAAATCAGCTGATCTCTGCTGCGTCAGCAGATTGATAAATATCAAAATTTCCGTCTACTATCCGAGCCTTGTTATTGAAACAAAATTTATTCCTATTATACTGTTTTTTAGTATATACTTTTCTTTGATTTCAGCCTATACCTTCGTTTAAAAATACTCATTAAAATTCTATTTCTTCAATATTTGTTGGCAACCCTGCTACATTTATATATTACTCATATCAAAGCGTTACAAATAAACATTGATCAAATATCGATATTCATATTTTATTAGTTATACATATGTATAAGAGTCTCTCAAAGATTGCGTATAAATCAGTAACTTCGTTAGGTGAAGTTGGAGCTTAAGCTTGTTATTCATATTGAATGTGAACTACATTTTGAAACCATATTTTCAGGATTTTTTGAGCTTGAGTTGCAAATATTTATAGATCAATCTTAGCTGCAGATAGGACTGATATAGTTTTAGTTACCTACAGTTATCAGCTTTAAGATAAGCCTTAATAAAATGCATCGGCATTTGCCGATGACTACAGAGAGACGGTGTTCGTAGTATGACGAGAAAGGTCAGATCGGAGATAGATCTTAGCACACGCAGAGAATCTCACTTAGATAGCTGTCAATGTTGTTGCTTTGTGATTCCAGAAACACTTCTACTGAAAGGACCCTAACGATTGTATAAACAGTTTGGAATCTTTCACATAATTCTTAACACGGCTAATGTTAATTCCAGCAAGTAAGGTATACGGAAAGTGTTCCCACCGAGGAGTTTTATATTTAGTCTCTGGTGTGCATTGTGGAAGGAAGTGATGTCATGTTTGTTGTTGTTGTAACGGTTACTCAGGTCTGCCGGAGGATCGAATTCATCAAACGAGAGACCAAGGAAACGAGCTGTTTCGATAGGGTCGGACCAAAGGCAAAGGGGTGTTAGATGAGTAGGTTTAAGGGGGCATACAATGAGGTGGATAGTGTCATGCGGGGACTTTTGCATGCAGGACATATTATTGAGAATGTCTGGGTCTAGTCTGGATAGGTAGGAGTTTAGTCTGCTACAGTATCCAGGACGTTGTTGCACAAAGGGAGTCTAATCTTCTAGAAGGAAGTGATAATTCCACCTGTCCTTCCTCTCTTCATCTTTGGCAACTAGCGTCTAGCCAGAGCCATAGTTTCAGCGTATGTGTACTTATATGACAGCATTTATTCAACACACCTTGCTGGTAGAGTGCAGTTCGAGGAATCTATTACGCTCCACTCCGACCCAAAAAGACCTTGCTGGACAACAATTAGCTCTGGCGAGCTCACGCGCTGCCTGTATATCCAGCGCTCGAGCGCTAATCATGGGTTCGATTAATATAGTTCGGAAAGTTTGTTACCTGTTGGTAAATACAGGGCAGAAGGCAAGCTTTAAATATGTTGGTTTAAGTCCTAAACTATAGCTTGGAGAGTTGGTAATTTTAACTTAAATACTCCAATTTATAGTTGAAAATATTTTACTGAAAGTACTTATAGATCAACATTGTATAGACTTAAATGGTGTGTTCAAAAAATAACGGGAATTGTATAATAAAATTTAAAATTTCACTGGGTTGGAAAATCCTATTATCCGAACTTTTTTTTATTATGTTTGGCATTTATTACCTGCCGCTGAACTGCGATAAAATTTTCAGCTCTATTCATTGCTTATTTTGACTGTAGCAGTCGTTAAGGTTAGACTATTTTTATGAGAATGGTGATTTTCGTTTATTAAAAGCTCACACTTCGTTGCTTGTTCGTGAAAATTTGTCCAAAAACAAGCGTAACGATGCCACAATCTTCACATTGGCCAGAAAGGACTCCGCGAGATTTTTTGCTATTTCCAAAAATAAAGAGAATATTAAAGAATCGTCGAGACATTGGTGACAGACAAAAAGTCAATCCAAAATTCGAGTTTGAAAAGTGTTTCGACGATCGGAAGAAGCGCAAGTGCAGAAAATCGAATGAGGACTATTTTAAAGGCGACAACATTAATGTAGACGAATGAACAAATATTTTTATCAAAAAATTAAAATTACCGTTATTTTTTGAACATTTGGACCTCGTAGACTGTAATTAATAAATATAAATTAATTTTCGCCATAAAATATTTGCATTTCGACTACTAAGTTATTATTTTTTTGAACACAGTAATATTTTTCCGTACACAAATTAAATGAAAACCGCAAAAATATAATTTAACATTAATACCGTTTCATTAAAAATCATCAGCGAGTACGTTTGATTAGTGTTGTATTTTCACTTAACTACATATTCGCCACAAATATCGGTTATTGGTAACTATTAGACGGAGTAAATTTTCCATTTGTGGTGCAATAGTTTTTATTATTTTGCGGTTTCAGCTATAACGGTTAACCGACTAACACGCACGCAGCGCGAAATAAATGCGAAATGAATAGAAGCAATAAATAGGAAAAAGCGTAGTTTAAAATAGATATGGCGGGGATATTTAAAATAAATATACGCAGACAGCTAAATGCTTTTCCACATCGAAAATATGCGAAATGAGTCACCAAGCTTTCGACTAACTGACAAATTAGTAAAAAGTTTGGCAAGCAAAAAAATCAAAACCATATAATGGAAACTAAAATTAGAAACAAAACTCTGTATAAATAGCAGCAACAACTACAACAGCAATAAGCGTAATTAATTGCAGCGAGTATCTAAATGAGTAGTACGCATATATACTCTAACTCGCTAAAAATAAATTAATAGAAATTTATAATTGAAAAGCCAGAATGTGTAGGTGTATGAGAGTGTGGATGGCAACTTTATTTAGTGCAGCGCGTAGGAGGTGGGGTGTGGTATGCGCGCCGAGGATGTGCAAACTTTTTCAATTAAAATCTAAGCACACAAAACGGCGTGTGAAGCGCACACTAATGCCAAAACAAACAAAACAAACGTGCAGCATTTGACACAGTGATCGCTCTATTAAAGCGTGGCAAGTAAAACATAGACACACACCCGACTCTATATATACATATGTATGCCAGTGTAAAGGTATTGACCATACCTAGTACTACCTAGTAGGTTGCCCATGCAAAATATGCAGACAAACTGAAATTTAGACAGACTCATTCGGAAATAATTGTGGCATGCCACAAAGTGAAAGAGAAACGTTCAACCAATTTAACTGTCTGCACAGATGTCTGTCTATTTGCCCGCCTACGCGCCCGTCATTTCGCTCCACATACATACATACATATACAAATATGTGGAAATATATAGATATATACGGGTTGTCCAACGGTATATTTGGCATTTTGTTTAGTTGTTAAGGGTGGCCCGTTGCCACTCTCTATTTATTTATTTATACATTTTGTTTTTGTAGTTGTATATGTATGTTGTCCTGTTTGTAGGTGTTACGTGGACGTGGCCAAAATAGTTGTGGCAAACAAATCAAATTAATGCAGTAAATTGCGGTGCCACAGCAAAATAGGTTAATTGAATTCCAACACATTACGTTTGTTAGTTATGTTATGTAATTGGAAGATAATTGCATGTTTTGGCAATAAGAAATTAGATAACAGCTTTACCGTTCAAAAGAAAAAAATTTAAAAATAAACAATAACAATATCTACAAAGAAAGCATATTTTTTTTAAGTTAGGAAGGAAGGAAGGAATCTTTCATAAAATATAAAAGCACTCCCTATCTTATTATTATTGCCAATCAGCTGTTTATGGGAGTTTATAACTCGCTTTGATACCGCCTGTCACCTACAAATTTGGAACTGAGTAAAAGCGCACTTAATCGGTGTTAACTCTGCCGCCTGTCTACGCTATTACTCACAAAACACTTCTCTACTTAAGCTGTCTCTATGATCACTTAAGTGCTTTGGGTGACTCTATTCTATTATTAATTTATATTTGATTGTTAATCAGGTTGACAGGATTTGTAATTTTGGAGATGATTAAATGTTCAAAAAATTTCGGGAATTTTAGTTTTTTTGGAAAAATATTTGTTCATTCATCTACATTAATGTTGTCGTCTTTAAAATAGTCCCCATTCTATACTGTGCACATAACAAAAACATAAAAAAATCAGTTGGACTTTTGGAAAATTGAAAAATTCCAGTTATATGAAAGTTTACTTGAGCTTTTCCATGCGCATTATGATAATAAAGTTACAGAGGGCTTAAGGGGTTAGGGGTAGTCAGGATTTTCCAAAAATAAAGTTTTCGTTTTTGCATTTTCGTTGAGTGTAACATCTTAAAAATATTTTGTGAAAATTTGAAATTTATCCGATAATTACTTTTCGAGTTATTCGACAAATAACAAAAATCGCTCGCGCACTCCATAATCCTCCGGTGAAACTTTAAATGTGTTTTTCTCAAAACTATCTTTTTTGAACTGGTGACAACTCTAACTCGAAAACCGTTCAGTAGATTTTAATGAAATTCATACAGCTTTTAAAATACTTAACAATCCTGGGCCTGATCGAAGCTTTTTATTTTATTTTTTTCAAAAATTTTTAAGACCAATTAACTGTTGATTTTTTCTCGAAAATCTAGAAAACAATTTCCTGAGGCCGCCATTTTGTTGATTTTCGAAAAAAAAGCTTCGATAAGGCCCAGGATTATCTATTTATAAAACTAATTTTTTTCATCCGATTGATTTTAGATGAATCCCAAGAACTTATGATTCTCACCGCAAGTATCTTTTTTTGGAACCTGGTCAACAGAACAAACAGCTATAGCTTTGGAAATTATAATTTTTTTCAAATTTTCGTGACTTCAAATCAAAACATTATGTAATTATGCCATATTATTGCTTTTGTAAAATAACACGATTTAATGGCAAAAAATTACTGAAAATTCTCATATTTTCGTGTCTCTGACTACCCCTAACCCCTTAGTTGCCGCCTCAAAATATATCGTTATTTTATCTCTCGAAACGTACAATTCGTCGATCGATAATCCCAATGCTGTGAGTGATGATCTATTTCAAGAAATCAAATTCAATGCCTCCTCTGACAAAACCAATATACATAAAGTCTATCAAACTTTACACCAAACACCATACTTCGGAGGAGCCGTATTTAACCTTTGCAATATACTTAGTGAGCTGTTTCTTCACGAGAGGTTTTGACCTTTATGATCATTTTACAAAATTGATGAATTCTGTTGTAAAATTCTACAAGTCTTAAACCAGCTACGAGCGTGTAATGGAGCCATATGAGAATCATTTTAACTATTAGGTTTACAACTTTGTAAATTTAAGTTTTGAATAAAAACGGTTACAAATGTCGATGTTACAAATGTCGATTAGCCTCAGCCGCACTTTTGTTGGAATTAAAAAAGAAAAGCAAAATTTCCCGCTAATGTCGAGAGTTCGGTTCCAAAAGTGACATTTTCAGTTGAGAATAAGTTTTGGATGCAAACAGATCTCTACAAATATTTTGTTGGGTTAATGTTGACACAAATGTCCAAGATCGATTTAATCGACCAGTGCTTGACCCTAGAGACATCTATTGGAAAACGGCGGAAGCAAAGTTGTATTAAAAATACTCTTCACACTCACTTATATTTATCTACCTTTATTTTATTCGGTAAATAATATAAGTTAGCTCTCTTTCTGTCAAAAACTACTATACTCGAAACGGTATTGCTTCATATTTATAGCAAGTTGTGCCGCAAGACACATTAGCTACTACATTGCCTTTACTGCTATAAATTATATAAAAGGAAGTTTAAGTGAACGATTAGCAGTAGATTATCTTAAAGTGTTTTATATATTAAACATATTAACATACAACAAACATATATACCTATATTCCATTTCTATACAGCTACTCAACTCCAATCAAAGTTAGCCCACATTCCAATTGTTTCATTGTTGAAGTAGCTTCTCTCTTGCATGGAATAAAAAACACTAAAGCAAAAGCTATTTAGATATCCATCGCACTTCCTGGGAAGTACCACTGCAATATACACTCACAAATGAAGTGCTTGCAACGAGTGAAATTCGATTGGGCTACTGAATAGCGTTCAGGTGGCTGAGGTAACTAATGTAAACGGAAATAGTTGGTTACGCCCCTGTATTTGCGCATTTATTTAAATTTCAGTGGAGTTTTAATAGTTTTTGTCAGTTGAAAATCGATTTGATAGTATTTATGGAACCTAAATGCAATTGTTTGCTCAAAAAGTGGGTGTCAGAGAGTTAGGTACAAACTATTTGTTTTACAGTTCTAATGATGAATCTGGATAATGTTTTGGACTTTTTCTATAGTAGATTTATACATGAAATGAAACGTAACTAATATACTCTTTATTACAAATACTTTACTTGGAACATCATTAAGTATTCTCTAAATAGTTTCGGGGAATGAAATGTTCTGGGAACGTATCAGTCATTTACCGATTCTAAATATGAGAAATTCTAAATACTTTAATATATCATGAAAATGGACCTAAAAAAGTTCAATTCCATCTACTCATGAATAGGTTTGGATAAAAAAAAAATAATGGAAGAAACCAAATTTATTTAGCTATCCTCTTTGAAGTGCATACAGGTCCCTCTAAACTCTAAATTGTAAAGTTGTTTAGAGCTTTAATCCACATATTTCGACGAATTATTTTATGGAGATCATCCAAGGAGTAATGATAGAACAATTTATTCTTATGCGTTCGAATCCGGTTGTTCCAGCCTAGCGTGGTTATGCAAGATGAGCCCATTTCGATCTTTGTTGTAGATTTATATGACTATAATTATGGAAAAACATGTTTTTCTAATGACGAATACCCTCGGCAAATTATATTAAACCTCCCAGACTTTAAAAATTATAAGACGCTTCAGTTCTAGTTCTTAAACGCAACTGATTCCGGGATATAGTAATATGGCTATTTCCGTTTTGGAACTCTGTAATTTATACGGGTTGGTGGAAAGACCTCCTCATAGGTTTTGGCTTATCAATATAAATAGAGAAGGCCAAAATAGCAGTTCACGACTGCTGTGTCGACGTGTAAAGAAACATAGGTAAGCCAGAGTGTTGCAAGAAATATATCGGTGCCTATTGAATAAGCGCTAACCTAACCATTTGGTTAAATTTGAAAATTAAGCACTAAATTAGCTACTTTAAAGCGTTGGCAAAAGGGCTAGAATCTTATTTATGACCTATGGAACCGCCCATTTTGTGTGCTAGTATTTATCTCTCTTAAATTCTATAGCTACGACTACTATTGCCCTGCTTTACAAATGGAAATGAAATTGTTGGCTTGGTGAGCACGCGGTATTCGGAGAGAAATGAGCAACGAGTAGGTGGCGGTTAGAGTTACAATTATTTCCGTTTGAAACTTTTGCGGGCAGACAATTTAAATGTTTGCTCATTGTTAGTGTTGCTTTCATTTCAGTTAGTTTATCTATATATCCGGTGAGTATATATCTAGGTATATCCTATGTAGAATGAAACTAACTACTTTTGTTGTTTTAGTTGCTATTGCTGCGGCTAGGGCTATATACCAACTTATAATGCAATTGAATACTAATAGTTTACTTTACTACCGCCGCAACCGCATGAGAGGCCACAATTGGATTACCGTTAGGGAGTGTAATTGCTTCGTGCTATGGTGTGTAGGGTGTTGTTAACCATACTAGTTGTTGTTGTTAGAGTATGCTGAATTGTAACAATACTAGTAATGGCCACCATTAACGGAAGTGTAAAAAGCTTTTGTTTGTGTTTTTGGTGTTGTTGTTGTCTTTTTCCAAGCGTATTTCTCTTTTTCGAATACAAATACAACTAAATTAGTGGATAGTGTTGAGTTGTGTTGACCCAGCAGTCAGTTGGGTCACAACCAGCATAAGCAGACTTTTGATAAATGATAGAGGGGTGGGAGAGCGGAGATTGTTTGCCTGCTGGTTTGCTTGTGAACTAAGTTAATGGACAGTTTACTGCCAAGCCAATGAGGATTAGAAAATTATATTTTCCATGGCATTCGTAATTGAATTAGTGCAAAAGGCGTAAGCTGAGTGAGTGGTTTCCGTCGGAACACATGTCGGCAGCAGGAATTCAATACAGCTACGAGTATTTCATCAATAAGAAAGCAAATCAATTGCTGATGAAATAGTTTAATTAAAAATAAGTAGCGAAGTAAAATGAAATTAAAAGTGCTGAATGATAAAATTAGGTTAGGTAATGTAGGGTTATGTTGAATTAAGTAAGTGAGGTTAGGTCAGGTTAAGTCCGAAAAGGTTGAATTATTTTAGACTTTAAGACCAAATTTAATTTGATTTAAGTTAAGTAGCGTCAAATTAATTTTGAACTTGCAATTTTTATTTAATGCTAAGTTATGTTATTTTAAGTTATGTTATGTTACGTTAAGTCCAGTAAGGTTAAGTTTAATATGTTAAGTAGCTACGAAAAAAATAGGATAAGAACGACAAGTCACCAATTCTAAAAATTATATTATTTTTACGTTAAGTTAAGTTATGTCAAGTTAAGTTATGTTATGTTAAGTTAAGTTATGTTAAGTTAAGCTAAGTAAAGCCAAGTAAGGTTAAGTTGAATACGTTAAGTAGCTTCGAAAAAAATAGGTTAGATAAGAACGATGAGTTTCCAATTCTAAAAATTATATTATTTTTACGTTAAGTTAAGTTAAGTTAAGTTAAGTAAAGTTAAGTTAAGTTAAGTCAAGTTAAGTCAAGTTAAGTTAAGTTAGGTTAAGCTCAGTTAAGTTAAGTATGTAAAGGTGATTTGCAAAAGAACCGTCGTTTCTATTTCCAAATATAATGTCATATCATCCTCTCCCATTTGTTTCTAAAAAACTTTAAACTATTTAATATTTGTTCCTTAAGAATTCTGCAAAGTCGTTTATTTACATTAGTCAAAGTTCATTCTTCTTCTTCTTTTCTCACATAGCTTTTTCTTGATTTCATTACTAGTATTACCATATTTAATTGCATAATCTCTTCCTTTTATTTAATTACAATTTGTTGCTCGCAGAATTTGTGTAAAATCTACATTCAATAGTCTTCACTAATTCTCTAAGCGAATTACTAAATGTGTAAGTAAAATGTATCATTTATTATTGATTTATGGTACGAAATTCTTTATGCCATTCACCATTTCCATGCAGTGAATTTATGCCGAAACTATGCCGCATAAGAAAAGAGAATACGCAAGCAGTTTGAATAATTATACGAAGTGAAGTTTTAATTGGCAGCAATTAATATGAATTATGTTGGAAGTAAAAAATGGAAATTTACTGAAATTAAATAAGATTTATGGGTGATTTCGTGTGGGATATTAAATTTATGTATTTATTTAGCTGTAAATTTTGTGCTCATTCATATATAAATGTGTGTACATATATTAAAATATGGGTAGTTGGAAAGTTTATTATATTATTAATTTATAGCATGGTGGCAATACTGTTTCGCTTAAACCACTGCAGCCATATTTAATTAGCTGTGATAGATATTCTGCACCAAATATACTGACGATTATTGAGGTTAATTGTGAAATATGTCGTATATATAGTCCGAGCTCGCTCACATTCGAAGAAATAATTTCAGTCCACGTTTTTGATATTCAGAAGAAATTCTGAAAAAGCATTCATACGGCGAAAAAGATTCATAAAATTAAAATTTGGAGGATAGAAAGGAGCCCGTTTGAGTTTGTGAGTTCCGGGCGTCATCGATCAAGAACTGAAAGTCTTGTATCGACTGTAAAGGACATCAGGGTTTCATGGACTATAAGAATTAACTCAGTGTATTGTTATTAATTTTTAAAATTCGAGTCGAGTGTAATCAGAATTTATTGTATAAGGTTGAGAGGTTCTCTCGTTTTGTTCTTTAAAAATATCGAGATTTCGATATCGGAGACCAAACTATCGTCATTCTCATACTGAAAATAGCAGTTGTCTTAAAAACTGGCACACATTTTAGCTAAGGAAACTTTAGCTTGGAAACTCGATCAAAATTTTTTCTTGGACCCTATGGAAGATTTATATTTTTGGAAGATTTTTTTTTAGATAAAATCTCTCGAGTTATATAACATTTTCTAGTCAAAGAGGACATATTAGTGTAAGGCAATTCCAGTCCCGGTGGTGCACGATTGGCTTCCTAAAGGCCTAGGTGTCTCGACAGACAACCACTAGAGTTAACCTAACCTAACATACGAAGACTTAACCGCATAAATAAAATATTACTTAATTCTAATTATCTCTCTATTTTTTAAATCAAATTTAATAATGATATAACTGATCTTCAAATTCAATATAAATTTTATAACTCTTCACCGAATATCACTCTTCTCAGCCTATGAATAGCAGATACATATATTCAACCATACGATAATCTAATAAAATAATTTTATGTGAATAAAAAAAAGACGGCATATGGTCTGTTGAAACTCCAAAGGATGAGTACACTTCGCTTAGTGCTTGAGTGAGAAATGCAATTGGAATGCAAAAGCATTTGCAGACAAGGTGACTGATGCTACGATGAGTTCCACCTGGCGGAGGCACTCAAGCATATGCCCCGTATATATATTCCTTAGGATAAGTATAGATGTTATACGGATGTCTGTGCATTTATCAAAGCAGTCGCGCCAACTAAGTGCGCCGGAAATGGAAATTCAAAAGGATATTAGTTGAAAAGAAAGTGCCTCAATGCATACGCAATTCGATTGCCTGTAAGTATGTATTTAAATATATATATATATATATATATATATATATATACGAGTAAATCGATAATATTTAATGGTATTGCACTACTTAGTGAGTTAAGTTACTTTTATATATATATAGTTAAGGCTTCTTTACACTTCGATAATTTTAAAGGATGTGGTATTCTTTGTAAGTTGACAAACCTACCAGAGTAGTACTGATTTAACACGCAGTATTTATTATTACCTCGAAACTTATGTGACCCTCAGTCTATAAGAAACATCAATTTTTTGAATTTTAGATCATCCTTATTCTCTCGCCTTGACTTTGTTCTATATTTAAAAAACTACTAAAGAAATACTTCTTCTTTGGTACTGCAATCGTGGGTCGGTCTAGGACGAGAACACAAAACTTCGACAGTTGTATCTATGCTTTATGAAGTCACGCCAGTTGTACATTCCCAGTGCAGACAGATCTCTATGTACCTGGTCCTGATATTGTATACATGGCAGTCCTTGCTTCCGTTGTCCACCCATGAATCCCGAATTGAAGGAACTTTTCACTGGAGCATTCTCTTCCATAGGGACAACATGGCCTAACCAGCACATTCGTTGGGTTGCTATGCGCTTAACTATATCCATGTTGCTGTAGTTCTCATATAGTCAATGTTTTCATCTTCTTCGGTACTCCTCGCTCACGAGTACAGCTCCAAAAATCTTGTATAGAACAGTTTCTCGAAAGCTCCAAGTATCTTCTCATCTGGGGTTGTCATCGTACAAATTTCTGCGCCGTATAATAGGACGTAATCGAGAGAGGGATCTGCTACTTAATTGCCTACCGATCCCAATGTAGCACCTCCACTAAGAGTTATTCTGCGTTTGATTTCCAAGTTTAGATTAGAAAAAATTTCTTAACTTTTTCAAATGTATAGCTGCCAACGGTGACGTAGTTCCAAAGGCGCGAGGAATCTTTGTATGTGGCTTCTAACTACTTTGTCGTGCCTTTGTGCACTACAACACCAACATCTTTCGCTTCTCTTCCTAGGCTGGAAAAAGCTGTGCTGACGGCTCTGTTGATAAGGCATATGATGTCAATGTCATCCTCATATCCCAATAGCATTATCCACTGCGGTTCATATTAGTGACGCATATCACCTTTTTCAGCAATATATTGGAGAAGATGCATGAGAGGAAATCACCTTGTCTAAAAGCTCGTTGGCATCGAAGGTACTTCTCGATTTTGACGGAGCTATTAGTTGTGTTCAACGTGTCTAAAGAGCTACTGGCTATGAAAATTTTAACGGGGATCTCTCTTATCATAGAAGAAAGTGCTCAATTATTTTTCCGTTTGGATGAGAGCGGCCTGTTCCCTCAATCGTTACCTTATTCTTCAACACCCAGATTTATATAAATTCTGTAATTTGAATAGAAAATAAGACTTCTGTTAGTAGCAGCGAGAATGAAACCTACGAGCAACAGAAGAAAGGAAGAATCGGGATGTACTCCTATTATTCGGAAGCCTTTTGCGACGAGACTTAGGGTCTGTAGTCCTCAGAAATAAATTTCCGCTATAACAACAACAACAATATGTAAGTTTCTGACATTTCAGACAAAAAAGGAATGTTGAAAATGTTCGTTCAATATGAGAAATATTTCTTCTTGGATTGCTTGAGACCCACAGAATAACATACCGCGGTTTGTGTAAATACATTTAATCGAACATTTGGAATTTACATATATCTTTGAACTCACTACTATATATTCTTAATAAAAAATAATGGATACTAACTGAACTTATTGGAAATTCAAATGTACTTTGACTGCACTGCAATGAACTTCAAAAACGCCAACGCACTGCCTGGCCGGGTATGTGTGTATGCGCCTGACATGCAGCACTCGGCAATCCGCTCAACTACACACTTCAATAGACGCTCGTTTATGGCGAAATCTATGCACTTCGAACTCAACTGTAATTTCAAGCTGGCAGCCGCCAGCACAAGTGCCTGTGTGTATGTGTGTGTTTGGCAGTTGAACAAATTTATGCACTCGACTATGCAGCACACGTACAGCGCCAGCTTATGTGCGCTAATGTGAGCGCTTATGTATGGATGTGGGTATGTATGTATGTATATTTGTTAAGCGAGTATTTTAGAACGGTTGCACAGCCGGTGCAAGTGCAATCAATTTTTTTTTTCTTCATCAGCCACTTTTTGTATATTTTTGTTGTAATTGCACGTTTTGCAGAGGTATTTGCTTTATATGCGATTGAATATATATATATATATATATATATGTGTCTGTATGTCTGTATATTTCAATATGTGTCTGTTTGTGTGCGCTTTTGATCCAACGCCTGAGCTGAGATTATCCGGGAAGTTCAATTAAAATTCAATCTGCATTGCGCAGACAGGCAGGAAGTGCGCTTTGACTGTGTAAAATTGGAGTGCACATATACATATATATATGTATGTATATAAAAAATACTGTATGTATGTATGTGCCAGCATGTAATTGCGTGTATTTTGGGCAGTGATGCACGTATGTGTCTCGCTTGCCACCAATGAGCGTATAACGTTGACTTTATTTATATTAAAAATGGAAGAGTTGTCAACTACATGCACACACTCTTCTCATACACCCACACATGCCGCCCTAACTCACATCCGGCCAGTCAATAAGCAAATATGAATTGTATGTTGACTTTATCTTTTACGTGTCATGGCATGCGAATGAAAGTATGCATATATATCTATCTATATATATAAGTATGTGTGTGTTTGCATGCAGTTTGTCCTGCGGTATTTTTATTGAAAGTGATTTTAGTTCACTAACTACATCAGCCGGAAATATGATACAAATGCAAATAATAATGTCTGTATGTTTGCAGTTAAAAATAGTTTCCGAAAATATTCATTTCATAGTTCAAATTTCCACAAACATACATACATACACATGAAAATCGAGTGTATGTTTGCGCAAAAGAAAAAAATGCTTAGAAAAGTTCAATATTTTGAAACAAAAAAGTAGAGTGTAGTATAACAAATCAAAGCAAATCTCTAAGCTTGTTGAAACAGCTTTCGTTTAGCCGGAAACGAGCGTACCGTTATTGATGTTCATATGTAAATATGTATGTATGCATTTATGCAGCGCGTGGATGTAGTAAATGCTAAAATTGAGATTAAAATTTGTTTTGCATATTTTTTTGTCTTTCTTGTTTTTTGGTATCAGAAGCCAACGTTATGATATTTGTAAAAGTGAGTTGTTAGTATTTGAAAAAAATGATATGCTACCTGTATGCATTTTGATTAACTTGTGTGTGTTTAAGTTTTGAATGGAACACTGTTGTTGTTGTTCCAATTTATACTTTAAAAGAAAACAACAAAATTAATTTTACTATTTTATGTACGCTTCATAATTTTTTTTTAATTAAAATTTTAGTATTTTAATTTAGTATATTAAAAAATTAGTATTATTAACATTAGAATATTAGTTATAAGGAAAAATAATATTATAATAAGCATGTCAAGATATAATATATATAAATAATATTAGAATAGTATATAATATATATAAATAATAATAAATAGTATTAAAAAATAAGAAAAATTTAATAACATGTAAGTAAAAAAATTAATATATCATAATAAAAAATATTGCAATCAACAAAAAATTGACTGCCCCGGGTGAGGCTCGAACTCACGACCTTAAGATTATGAGACTTACGCGCTGCCTACTGCGCCACCGAGGCTATATATTGAGGACTGGCGCTGTCAGGATTGCAGTTGACGCGATTGTTTCTAGTTTCAATGGGGGGATATATAGCGATGTGAAAATAAAAACAAAATTATATCTCTATCTAAAAAGAAATATATAAATATCTGATATAAAGTTACTTACATAAATGAATATAATAATTTTATATACATATTTATGGGTGATTCTACGATAAGAGGTAACTTGTGCGGCAATCAGTTTAAAGTATTGTTTTTGTCCTTTATGTTGCTATTTTTTTAAATGATTCACATCATATTAATGTAGTGTGTTAAATAATATTACAATTTACTGCATAATTAAAACAATTTTTACTGGAATTCCTTTCAAAGTCTAAAAAACTCTCTCCCCTGGACATTAATAATAATACATATATTTTTTGTATGAGATGCTAAACCTAAACTACCATAAACTTTACGTCTCTCCCCTGGCCGATGTATTTACCCTGGTCGTCGAAGAAGTAATAAAATATGTATTAAGTTACGTGAGAAGATAAATAAAATGGACAAAAATCATAATATAGAGGTTTCATGAAAAAAGTCCAAAGATTTTCTTTCGCCGTTTTCTCTATGCAATTGAAACCTCTTATCATAGAATAGTTATAAAATATAAAAGTATGTATAACTGGTCAGGTAAAATATTTTGAACGAATAAGAATAAATTTTGAACTCTTTAAGAGAAACTGACAATATTTTAATAAAATTAAAAATTTCAGAATTTTTTAAATTCCCCACTTTTAGAAATATATATTTTATATATATTTTTAGAATTCTTTAGTTAAAAAATGTAATACGAAGTAGACATTTTTAAAACAATTTTTTGAGGTAATGGAAGAAAATTTTGATATTCAGTTTACGAAGTTGAGTATTTATGAAAATCTATCTAAATGCCTGTCAGTTATCTTTGGAGTTGTTCGACACAGACTTCTTTTAAGATTTCTTGCGATTTTCAGTTATTTGGTTTTAGAAAAAATGTGTCCCGTGTTTACATAAATGTCCAAACACTTTAGTTAGATCACCCTGAATCTGTCTTAGAATACCGAGAACAGTATGACTTTCTCATATTAATTTCAATCGATGATATGCTATCTTAAGTCTATATTAAAGTTTCCATAAAACTGTTTTTTCTACAATTAGCTATAATGATAGGTCCTTTATTAAGTAGTGTATGTATTATTAATATAAACTTAGGCTTTAATCTTGATTATCGTTTTACTTTAGGGGCTATACCACAACCCCTAAACAAATGTGGCGATTTTCGCGATTTTTTTTTAAAGAAAGTACTCGATCGAAACGATTTTGGACATAATATGTTCTATTTTCAGCTATATTTAAGCTTTGTTTTTTATTTGCAATCATTTGCAATCATTTTTTGACAGTCATTTGCCGCTGCCGCTTTTATTTAGGGAAGGCAGTGAGTAGCTGAAACAAACAAATTCAAAAAGGTTATTAAAATTGAAAGTATTTTCTATACAATGGCCTACGATTTTTGAAAAATATAAAAAATTAACAAAATAGCGTAGTCAAAAGTGTAGTTTTTTAGGTAAACAATTGTAGTTTTTTTATTGGCAATTTTCAACCAATGAAAAAGATCGTAAGTCATTGTATAGTGAATATATTCAAGAATACCCAGTTTTGAAAAATCTCGTTTCGAGAAAACCGCGTTTAAAGTTTTTTTTTAAATAGATGTTTATATCTGCAAGCAGTCGCTTCGATTGATGGCATTTAAAAACTATTCAAGATACGACCTTGCCGAATTCACAGGATATTTTTGAAAGTAACTATCGAATAAGCAAAAAAAAACAAAATAAATTTTAAAGCTTCAAGAAAGCCCTTTAAAGCTACATGAAATTCATATGGAAAGTGAAATTCCGGAAAAGCTTGCAGACGAGCTTTCCAAGACTAGGTTTCCTTAAGAAGTATACACGTACGTATTAATTCTGGATTATAAGTATAAGCTGGTTCTATGATGCATATGTCTTTAACATTGATTCTGAATATATTTCAAGTCGCACGAGGTTCATATAAAAAGTGAAATTCATTAAAAGCTCAACAGCATGTGCAATCAAGCTTTCCAAGATTAAGCGCTGAGATGATAGTTTCACTTTTAAGAAGCAGATGTAATGTTTTTGATTTAAAAGAATAAAATGTCTCTAACATTGGTTCTTTATATATTTCAAGCTACATGAAAGTCATATAGAAAGTGCAGTTCTTTAAAAGCTTAAAAGTGTCTGAGATACAGCTTTTCTAGACTAAGTTCTGACTTTAAGTAAAATTTATAAGTAATTAGCAAACTAAGCTTTATTCGAATCGAAAATCGAATGAACTCGTGAAGGACATATGTCATGTCTTTAACGTTGATACTCAATATATTTATATTTCCAAGAGATTCATATAGAAAAAGAAGTTCATTAACAGCTTAAAAGCTTGTGCAGTCAAACTTTCCTAGCCTTTTAAATGTAAAATCTTTAACATTAATTTTCGATATATTTCAAGATACACGAAATTCGTTTAAAAAAAGAACTTCATAAAAAGGTCCAAAGCTTATGCGGTCAAGGTTTCCTAGACTAGGTTCTGACTTTCAATACAATTTATAAGTAATTATGAGCCTAAGCTTTATATATTCTATGATTGGAAAAACTGAATCGTGAGGAAGAGAGCTCGAATGATCAATATTTGGTCTCTATGTAAAGTCAAGAAGTCCCAACGGGTATTTAAGCCCTACTGTCAAATAGGTATATTTATCATAAAAGTGGTTCCATAGAAAAAATTGGCTTTGTAAAAATATTTGTCTAGTCTTTCTGTTTTTCTTTTAGCCGAAAAGCTATGAAAAAGCTCTTGAAAAAGCTTTCAGACGACCCTGAGAATGCTCACAGCAGTCATACAATTTGACATGACGATTTGTCCATTCATTGTACTTGCCAAAAGTCGCTTTCGTGCTAGTTAATAACACAATTGTTCAGGAGTTATGAATTAGTTTTTTAATAAACCAAATGAAAATCAACAGCATTCTTCGAAAACATTTCAACAACAACAATTAAAAGAACTTCAATACTAAGTTTGAAATACACTTTCGAAATTTCTTTACTTTTTTCATGTACAATCTGCATACCTACTTATAACTGCAATCAGTGCAGGGCTTGTTACGGTTAAATGTTGTTTGCAATGCACCTAAAAGTATGCAAACACACGCGGTGGTAGCTGCAACAAATGCAAACAAAACAAATCCAATTAGTTTAGACATTGTTTGTTGCCGCCAACCAACGGAAGGCAAACGCGAGGCGAAGGCGAAGGCGACAAAAAACATTGCAGACAACAATAGCGGTAAACGAGTAGACGTTGGAGAGCTCAACGTACACACAGACACATACACATAGAGACGCAGACACGCAGGCAGTGGCAAGTACAAGCGGCGAACAAGCAAACAAATTGCACAATCAGCATGCAAAACGGTTGTAACCAAAGCTTGCCGTTGTTGTTGTTATTGTATTGTTGCATTTTGTTGTTTTCTGCCGATATCAGCGGTGGCTACAATGCTAAGCACTTTTGCGGCGAACACGCTAAAGACTGCAACAAATCAACAAAAACACGCGCGAGACACACACACAGCAAGGCAACCAGAAATAGAAGCGAACTGCAACCACAGTGCACAGAGCAAAATGCAAAAGCGCCAGAAAATAACGGTAGCACTGGCTGGGCTCGGGTATTTTCGTTTTTCGGCGATTTCTTAAATTACAAGTCGCGACCGCGGTAAATCGCAATCGTCGAAAATCACAAAATGTGGTCAAAAGTGGCACACACACACTCACCGACGCACGCAACGGAGTAGAAGCTGGTATGCGCCTAAAAGTGCGCTAAAAAAGTTCATTTCATTTGGGTTTGTGCTGCAGTGCCAGCAACTCACCACTTTGGTTGCATGCAACACAGCGAGGCAGTTGCTTGCCGTTGTTTCTACCAAATGTTTGAATTGTATGTCGTTTATGTTGTTGTTGTTGCAGCCGCTTTTCATGAAAATTGCTACCAACAACCCACAGCGCAAGTTTTAAGCGATTTAGGTGCCTAAAATAGTGTCATACAATAACAACAAACGAAAACTACTGCAAAACACCAACAACAACAACAACAACAACAACAATGAAACGGTTTTTCGTGCAACAGTAGGCATCTGCAACGCCGCCATGCCCTCATATGAGGAGCTGCAGTTTCTGCTTAACAGGCGCACCCGCTTTTATGTTGATTGCCGCTGTTGTTCTTGTTGTAGTTGTTTTTTTCGGCAGCACGTCGTTGCATGCCACCATTGTTTGCACATTGTGCAACACTAACGATGCGTTCATGCTTCCTCAGCTCAGGCTGGAGAAGGGCTCTAAACCAGCTCCAAAAAAAAAAAAACTCATGTGAGCAACGACTCAGCCGCCGTGGTAAGGCATTGTGTTGGTGGGCGTGCTGGTGCCCTTGTGTTGCACGTGTAGTCCACGTTGCTGCATTAAACGGGGCATTCGAGTTTCAAGCATGTTAAGCGTTGTTCAGTACTTTGCGGCTTTTGTTGTTGCTATTGTTTTTGTGTTGTGCTATTTTGTTTGTCTCTCACTTTCGTCGACGAAAATAACCGAGGGGCAACAAATGAGCGGGCAGCTGTGCTTTTTTTGGTAACATCAGTAGGCTTATACAAAAATTAACAAAATGGCGTCCTTAGGAAATTTGTTTCTAGATTTTCGGGAAGAAATCAACAGTTAATTGGTCTTAAAAAATCGAAATTTTGAAATTTTGAAAAAAAAAATTTGGTTCAGGCCTGAGCTTATTATGCATTTTAAAAGCTGTAGAAATTTCATTAAAATCTACCGAGCGGTTTTCGAATTACATTTTGCACCAGTTCAAAAAACATAGTTTTGAGAAAAAAGCATTGTTGGAGTGCCCCAGCGAATTTTTTTGCAAATTTTCAGATTATATTTAGGATATGAAACTTAACGAAAGTACAAAAAAATAATTGAATTTTTGAAAATCCTGACTAACCCCTTCAGATAGGTAGCTAGTAAAAAGCTGCATTTTAAATACTCCTAACAAATGATTTAAATATATGGTCTGCAAGTTGAAGATCCTTCAGAAGCTTTCATGTTGGTAACTGATTGGTACATGATTGGGTGCTGTGAGCTTTAAGCTCATTTGCCATCACAATGCAAATAATTTGATCAATATAGCATTTTAAGTAGTATGACGGTAGTCAAAAGGGTTCAGTTTTCGAAAGCTTTGCAATGAAAGTTTGTCAAAAGCTCAGTAAAAAGCTTTTTATAAACTTTGTTCTCTACGAATTGAAGATAAGTCTACTATCTATCTAAGTATCTCTAAATCTAATATTGTATTTAACCGTTAATCAATTTATCATCAAAAATTTGATATGAATTCCTGTCACATACTTATATATAAACTTTTTAAATCTAAAAGCTTCTTTCGTTAAAAGTGTTGTGATTTATGCCGATTTCAAGTTTTCTTGGCGGAGGGTAAATTTTTTATGTCACTATTAAAGTTGTTGTTGTTGTAAAACTTCTCTGGCTTTAGCACAGCCAGTTTAGCTATAAATATACATGTAAACATAAAAGTGGCTAATGATGGCAACCATTTAATGATGATAAGACAAAAAAAAAAACACAATTGCAAGCAGCCTAGACAGTGGGCAGTCCAAGTATAATCGCGATAAAATGAAAACAATAATACGCGGCTCCTTGTATTTATAGAAACTCCATAATCTGTGAAAATAATAAAAGCTTACAAAAGCTCTTAGCGTTGTAATTGCCTTCTTTTATTTCGCGTCAGCCTTGCGCTCTTGATTTCATACGCCTTGCAATGGTTTCATTTAATCGCTGCGTGGTCTTTATACTTTTTACTTATTCTTTGCTTTAAATAAAATGCAAATAGCATTGTTTTCGTCTACTTCCAAGTGCTTTCATTGTATTACGTATTATCTAACAAAAGCTGCGCAAAAGTGCATCGTCGAGCAAGTTGCGGTCTTGCAACAAAATGCAAAAACAAATGACAACAACAATAGTTTAGTGGCTTTGGCACTGGTCGTACAGAGCTTTGAAAATGACACTGACCGTAGTTTATAAACCGCAAAAGCATAAACAAATTTTGAAGCACACTTATTGGCGTTTAAACGAGCAGCATGAAAATGTTTACGATAAATTTAGTTTGTGATGCAGAGCATTTATCGATATCGAAATAATCTTATTTTTTCGGCTGTGAGTCGATTGCTCTGGATATTTTCGTTTAAAGCGATTTAAATCAATAAATATTTGTTTTTTATATTTCCATTGAATAGTGAGCTTTAGTTGAATTGAGAAATAAAAATACGAATTTTCTATTTGATTCTATTTATTTCTTCAATTAGTACTTCCAACGGCCTTTTTTTGAAGCTTAACCTTCCGTTCTCATCCCAAATCAATTCTTTAAAGCTTTAAAGATTCGAAGCTTTCTCATGTAGTCCTCACATTGCGGCACGAATTCATGAGCGTAAAATGATCACTAATTTCATCTGACGATAGTCATATGTACCTGTACCCAAAAAATAAGGTGACATTGTATTTATTTTGAAAATTTTTTGTTCATTCTTCCAAATCAATTTCATCTCCTTCAAAGTAATCCCCTCCCGATGCAATGCACTTATGCCGACGGATTTTCCAATCTTCGAAACACTGGTTGTAGTCACTTTCCGGGATGGCCTTCAGTTCCGTCTTCGCTGCGGCTTGAATCTCCTCTATCGTATAAAAACGGTGTCCCCGGAGCGGTCTTTTGAGCTTGGTAAACAGCCAGAAGTCGCACGCCGCCAGATCAGGTGGTTGCGGAACGATATGGGTTGAGTTTTTGGCGAAATGATCACGAATAACGAATGAATTTTCGGTATCAGTCGAGATTTGACGCACTTGAGGCCCAAAACATCCTTCAAAATCGTATTGGCTGAGCCTTTCGATACGCCAACTTGTCTCTAATTGTTAATCGACGGTTTTTCAACACCAAATCTTTGATTTTTTGAACGTGAGCTTCGTCGGTTGAGGTTGATGGTCGCCCTGGACGCTCTTCGTCTTCGACACGTTCACGGCCGGCTTGGAACTCACTATACCACTTGTAAACATTTCTTTTAGACATAGCCTCATCACTAAAGGCTTTCTGCACCATCCTCAACGTATCCACAGCAGAAAATTGATTCCGTAAACAAAATTTAATGCAAACTCTTTGCTCAACAAATTTCGACATCGCAAAAATCGAAAAACTCACTTTTAGCAGCTCACAAAACGACACGTATCTCAAACTCTAATGATTATTTTGACATGAAATTTGACATAAATATGACTGACAGTACTACCAACCTAAAAAATAATAATTCTCCAAATCCCTCGACGCGCGCAGTTTAAATTCAAATGTCACCTTATTTTTTGAGACCTTCAAATAATCAAACTATTCGGAAAACTCGTTCGGACTGGAGGCCACATGAGTTTCGCCTATTACTATATACTCTATAATTCATGCCTTGATCTTGGATAGTTTTTGGAAGGTTGTGAATTCTGGCAAAGAGGCAGATAAGATATATCAAATCTACAATTGAAGCAATTTTAGTTGAAAGACATGAGAGTTAGTGCTTATGAAACTAGGATCACTCCCATTAAGACTCGACAACGCACTATAATACAAATCTGCAGAGATTTTTGACTTCTATATCCGCTAGTTCGCGTGATTGGGACATTTCATGAGAAAGTGATGAGATGATTCCACCTCGTACTTCTCCAACAACGTCTACAGCTAGCATCTGCTAAAAATTTTAATCTAACAGTGTGGATCCAGTTGGAACAGTGGCCCTCTATGATTAAGAGGGATTAACTTTGCTAAGGGCAAAGACCTCCGTAGACCTCTTTCGATTCAGAAGAAGAATTTGACGACTGCGCAAGTGCTAGTGAATGTCCAGCACAGACCACGCGTTCCTTGTAAGGGACATCAGTCTTACAAGTTCCCCGAAATTCCGCTATGGCCAGACATCCCGACCAGTCTAATGGTAAAGTAAAAAATCCATCATAACATTCTTCCGATATCCAGAGTATATAGTTCATGTAATAAACCCGAGTTTACCGATTCAGTTTACTCATTAGAAGTGGAGGGTCATATCATTTTAGGAACTGAGCGGCTTTATATTGCCAGAACAAATTTTGTCTGAAAAATATGTGTGATTGGTTAGAATTTTGTATGCTTTAGGGCTTCTTCCAAAGCACGACGAGTCAAAACTTGATGAACACTCAATCTCAAAGCTTATATAGTGTTCGGCATCATTTCAATTGCTTTTCCAAGCGTACAATAAAGACCATTACGAAGTTTCCATAGGCAAAAACGGAAAGCTTAATTTATTTCACGCCTAAAAAGCCACACCTAGGCACAAAAGGCGGCACGGACCAGCAAAAGCACATACACATACTATATAATATGTGCACCACCTATGAGTGTAGAACCGTGTGTTGCAGCAAGGGTTGTCGGCAATTAAGCCTAAAGGCGCTTTTATAAAGCGTATTTGGAGCGCAATAGGCGCACGCTGAGCGAGTAACAGGGATTTGCTTGGCCGGCCAACGGACCGTGCGATCGAACGCTTTGTTTTCGACACGAAAAGCGCCATTCAAAGAAGTCTTTGTTGCATGTAAGGCGCGCGGTAGAAGGTTGGAGGCTGCTTGCGCCGCACAAATGACGCAACAAGCGAAATACGAATTTAATCGGCTTAAATTGGTGGCATATGACACCCCCCTCCCTACATCTGCATACACACACACTCGACACCACCGTTATATATACGAGTGGAGTATATATGCGAACACTTATAAATATAGCAGCCAAATGGCAAACGGACATTTGAGTGTGACCGAAAAACGAAAATGGTGCCACATGAATTTCTCGCCACAAAGTTTCGGCTTTGTTTTAGATGCGCTTTGTGCGCTCTCATTTTTGTGACGTTGTGCTGCCAATGCCACTGTCGTCGGAGTCGCCATTTCTGCGGTCACCATGCCTATCAGGTGGTCGGTGATTGTAGTTTTTCATTGTGTGTTGTTGTTATTGTTGTTGTTGTTGCGGCATATCTTAGTTGTTGTCGCTGTTGAAAATTTTCACTATGTATTATGGAATTCAATTAAAATACACCTTTTGTTGTTGTACAAAAATAACTAAAACATAGCAAACTAAAATGATACAATTGTAGCGTACATTAATGGAAAACAGCAACCGCAAAGCCTATTGACCACGAATTTGAATTGCCGCTGGCGGGTGTAGGTGTGTAGGGGTGTAGAAAAAACATTTTCTGTGCCTGTGTGTATTTGCAATTAAAATGCTTCAAAAGGAAGGGTGTTGAAGCAAATGCTCGTCTGATACAGGGTGTTACCGAACAAGTCACAATGAATAGTGTGAATATGTGTGTGTTTATGTGTTGATGTTTGTGTTTATTTGTGGTTACGCTTTAACTCCTTCACCTAGCATTTTGGGGTTTTCGCCATGGGAAATATGCAAATTTTATGCTTCTGTTAATGGTGGTTGCCTTTCGAATAGTATTGCCCGTTAAATGCCTCAAAACTATGTAATGACGGTGTTGTCGCACACAATTAACCATCTAATTGTGTGGCGGAGAAAACTAATCGATAACTGGCGTTTTAAAATAATTTCTTGGAAGATTTTGAAATGAAAAATATTGAAATAAAAAATAAAAAAATATTTAACAAGAGATATTTTGTATTCATTTGCTTTGATAGTAGCATATTATTCACTTTGCGCCAAAATATAGGCAACAAATATGTGATTTAGAGCTATATTTCTGTTATATTACAAAATAATTTCATTCTAATAACACCGTATTTGAGTAATCCACAAAAGAAAATGTGGGCGCTTGGGACATGTTCTGAGACGAGATTCAGATACTATCACCCGGAACGCTACCGACTGGAATCAAAATGGTAGCCGAAGAAAAGGCCGATCCGCTTTAACCTGGAGAAGATACTTGGACATCGAAATATATAAGTTCCAAAAAAAAATTAGATTCGAATCAAGAGGCTAGCACAAGATCATAATAAATGGAGGAAGCTCATTGTGGCCCTTTGCTTCCGCGTGGAGCCATAGGCATCTATATATATATATTGGAGTATTTACTATATAACTGGCGAATTGTAGTGTACTTGTTTTAAAGTTAGAATGTCTAAAGCACCAACATGTCATAAAATCTTCACTAAGAGCTAGCTTTACTCCGAAATGTATGTTTCTTAATTACAAAGATGATAAACATTTTGATATTGAAGGAAACCACCTCGCATATAATTTTAGGGCTTGCGCTTACCACTTCGGGGATGCCCGATTCCTCAAAAAAGCTCAAAAATGCTGGTGTGAAATTTTCTAAGAAGTGTTTCGAAATTTCTAATCTGTTTTAGATATGTCTTGCAACTGTTTTTATTTAGTTTAGTTTGAATACGACGGATGATGTTTTTTGGGAGAATCATCAAAAAATATATGCTAAACGAAATTTATTTGAAACGGATAAAGTTCAATTTTTAAGAAAGTGTAACAGAAGTTGGACTTGTTGGGGTAAAGGTGGGATGTAGTTTTGGAACTAAACCAGTAGTAGTAGTGTACTTAAATGTTTCTTTCATTATAAAAAAAGTAGGTTTTTGGTGTTGATGGTCTACTATGTTTTGTTGAAGACTGGAACGAAGAGAGATGAGGAGACTTATAATTCTGTCAACCTTAGAATCTGAGCAGAGGAGGAATCTATCTATGACTGTAATACTGTCCATAAGAAAATATTTTACACTATCCGCTATCAAGTTTTCAATTGAGAATGTGGAATCTAAATATTTAGATTAGATTGGGAAACCTGGCTAATGCAAAATATTCATGCTTGGCTTCATTTTGTCGGCTTCTGTTCTGCTCAGCAAATTCTGGGACGATGGACCTAAGATTGTTGTCAAATATGGGAGAGATCATGGTGAAATTGTAGGGCAATGGATAGAAGTTCGTGTAAATATTAAACAGTGCTGTAAGAAATATGCTGATGAGGGCCCTTTCGGTTAGGTGAACTCGACTAATGTAGGACGTTCTGATCCGAGCTCAGTATAGACAATTCTACGAGAGGTAGCTCAATAGATCGACGGGATAAAATCGAAAACAATAATAATGGGAATTAATATATTTAAGATACTTCTTTTCAGCTGTGATGCCAGAGATCTGGATAGAGGTGGTCAATAATATAATATATGCAATGGAAATAAGTATACTATAAAAAGCGTGGGTTTCATTAATGATTATACGGCATTGTTTTATTTATTGTTTTATTATTAAACTTAATGGGTCTTATTATGGAGCTGTCATTATGAAGCTCAACCAACTTTTGATTAATTCTGAAGAATTTTCATAATAAATTTTAGATTTCTATTTCTATACATGTCAAGCAAATCATTTAATTAACAAACAACGCATTAAGGAAGTATAATCAATTCATAAATACGACTATTTGTTGTATAATCAAAAAATTGAGAACATCAATAAATTCTCAAATAAATGTTGACACAACTTTCACCGTCTAATAAAATACAAAAATACTACGATTAAGTGAAAATTGCAATTTAATTAGATTTCCATGCGTCTGAGTAGACGAGAAAGGGGACGGGAATAATAAATAGACTCCAGTATTGTCATTGACAAGAGTTAACGGAAAGAATTTAGGTCAAAAGTGCCACTTGTTATGTACTACAACAAATAGCTACAAAATAAGAAATAGCAAAAACAACAACAAAACAAGTGTGAACGAACGGTGTTGTATCGAAATTTAAAAAATAAACGGTAAAAAAATCAAATAATATTTTCTGGAATATATTTGTACTGCGCAGCTAGTATATGTATATGTTGCTAAAGTGCTAAGTGACTGCTAAATGTTGCGTCAATTGAGTAAATGCCTTCAAAGAACCGTTAAGCGGTGACGAGATAAACACGACAAGATCAACTCGGCTTACTAGCTTAGCTAGCTATCAAAACTGGAGCAGTAGAACGGTTTTAAAATCGTTTTTGTATATGTGTTACATATTGCCCCGGTGCTGTTGTGGCTAGCACGAGCTATGGCAATTAGCACCTGACGAGTGATCGTCGGCATTACTACTGGGTCTATATACCGCTTTGCTAAGTGAGTGTGAGTGAAATGTAATTGATAATTGCCTTAGCATGGCGGACATGTGATGGTTGTTCTAGATACTGAAGATATTTTGAGTATTAAAGAATCGAAGAAATATTTAAATATTTATCGTAGATTCCTTTTTAAAGCATTCTCCGGCGGATTTCTTTTGAGTATAAGCTGGTGTGCGTGATTGCAGGTGTATTTGTAGCAACTGCCAGTTTATATGTATGTGTGTTGTCACTAGTTGTCAGCTGCTGGAGGCAACAAAGCTCGCCACAAGATTTTAAAACAGTTGCAAACCGGCACTCAGACTGAACGGTATTAGACAGTTGCTGGAGTGTAAGAAAAAAACGAGCTTAAGAATCACTCACTCATAAGTGGTGATTTAAGGTGCGCGTGAAATATTTCGAAAAAAAAATTATTAAAAAAATAAAAATAACTCTGAAAAAAAAAAATCGAAATCCAAAAAAAAAAAAAAATTCTGAAAAGATAAAAATAATTGAAAAGACATAAAATCAACGAAAAGTGTACGAAAAGAATCCAAATTCAAAAAAATGTTGCAACACACCACAAAGTTCAACACACAGCCCACCGGCAAATGTCGCCCCACACTCTTCGCCTTAGTATTTGTATTTTCCATGACTGCCTTCGCTTTCACCGAAGCGCTGCAGGACACAACGAGCGCGGAGCAACTTGCCAATGCCAACGAAAACGAAGTTAATGCCAAAGTGGTGAGAATATTGATGAGCGCCAACGATCAACAAGAGTCAGCGCATGTTGACAAAGACAGTAAATTTCTGCTCGTCAATATAGAGCAACAAAATGATGCCGAAAAGCTGCTGGCAACAACAATAAGAGAGCAAAAACAACAACAACATAAAAATAAACGCGATGTTAACAACACAACAACAGTGAATGAAAATAACAACAACCAAAGCACCGTTAAACAAGGTTACTACGAAGAACAACAACCAGTAGTTGTACACGCTGAAACATTGCCCGCGCTTGGTCGGCGACAAGATGATTTTGGTGCGCCACCTAGCGGTTATCAGGATGCCTATTATGCGCGCCCTGGTTCTGTGTACGATGACGATGAAGAGGAGGAGTCACAGGAGGACGCTGATGGTTATCCTTATGAGCAGCAACCAACAGCTGGTTATTATGGTGGTGATAATGTTGATAGTAATGCTGCTGAGGAGAGTGTTGCCGATGAAGCGGAGAGCGTGGGTGAGGGACGTGCTGCAGGCAATTATGATTCATACTATCGACAATGGCATTATGCGACACCGGCGCCGATACAGCGTCCAAATGGCGGTTGGGATGTGCGTGATAATCGCAAATTGCAGAATGGAGAACGGTAAGTGAGGAATGTTGTTGTAGAGAGCGAAATTATTGTCATCGGTGACTCCGAAGAAAAATGTGAGAGAAGAGTGAGTGAGAACTAAATCGAAATGAGCTAGAGAACTATTATTAGGGGAGTCATATTGTCTGGTGAGCCACTACCAAGATTCTTCGAAGATTTTGGATAATTGATTGACGCGAAGAGAAAAACTTAGTATTTCATTATTGCTATTGAATACACTTATGTAGTTAAGAAAACCCCGATATCCGAGACGTGATCAAAATAGGGTTAGATCGGTAAAATAACTGGGCTTGGCCGAATGAAATCCTGTAATGTAGAACTTGTTTTTTGGGTATTGCTGTTAATATCCTGAAGACTAGGTCCTGAGATCTCTGATTTAAAGCCAGGAGAAGACAGTCATGAGAACTTGTAGATAGGATAGAAATTTAGAATTTCTTCCAATGTTGAGAAATACTTCAGAAATCTTCTGCGCTGAATTTTAATGTGAAACCTTAGAAAGAGAATATCTGGGGTCTCGAGAAAGAGGTACTTATGATATTTATAAACTCGCATCCTCAAAACTCTTTCAAGATTATTCTCAATATTTTTTCATAATCTTTAAGAACTCAACTTACAACAACACTACACATGTACAAACCAAAACAACAACAATTCATTCAAACACACAGCGCGGCAACAGCAGTGGCATTAATTAACAAGCAACATAATGTTGCAAGTTATTAAGCATTGCGGTTGCAAGCACGAACAGCAGCTAAGCCATGTTGCAACAAAAGTTGTTGGTTGTTGTTGAAAGTTATGGTGCTATTAGAAGTGTTGCATTAACGTCTTCTAGTTGTTGTTCCTATTATAAAAGCAGCATTGTGGCTACTTTTGTTGCAATTTTATTTCGCGTTACTGCTGTTGTTGTTGTTGTTGTTGCATACTCATTTGTGATTTGTGCGTGTGTTATAAAGTAATTAGCAATTGTTTCGTTGCCACCAAATTTTGTGCATGCAACACATGTTGCAACATAAGCTGAGACATAGCACAAACTAACTACGCTTATGCAGCAATAAAATCGTCTACAAACAGACACACGCTCGTGCTTGTGCCACATGTTGACAACTGCGCAGCGGTTGCAACGCATGCTTGCCACAAATGCAACAATGCAAACTAATTTCACTTGAATACACATATTTATAAGCTATAATGCTAGTGTTGTTGTTGCTGCCACTCACCTATGTTGCATTAACACTCCCCTTCTAAATATTTCCGTTAGTTCGCGTACTTGCAACACAATGTTGCACGTGCGTGCGTGCCGCTAGCGCTTGCATGTCTGCGACTTTTGTTTATTATTGTGAGTTTTACTCGCTTTAAAATCTTTGTTGTTGTTGCTGTTGTGTTGCTATTGTTTGCTGTTGCTTCATCGCCGACGCTACTTTGTGTCTGCCGCATAATAGGTTGGCCAATAAAAACGCATACGCACGCATTTCTTGCCACTTTGTTGCAACCACAAATTTATGATGTGCATACATGTTGCATGCGGCATGGTACATGTTGGATTTCACTCGCATTATTATTGCATACTCCCACATATTGTGATATCTGTATGTCTATGTGTGCGAGTCGGGTGAACATAAAATTTTGTGGGAGTAGGGGCCTGGAAAGAAAACAAAAATAAATTTTGAGTTTGTTTAAAAGTTGTTTGTTGTTGTAGTCCCTGGAAACCTATCCCAAATTATTTGTGGCATGTTACTGAGTTGACAGTCCTTATTCAGAAAGTTTTAAGGGCCTGAAGCTACTGTCGTGGGAAAACATATAAGAATTAACTCTTCGTTCGCACTTCGTTTCTCATTACAGCGAATGAACAATATGAAGCACTTTTGCAGCGATCTGATGATAGATCATCTCACGAGCTTAGATCGTCCGTCTTATGGAAACTTGCGGAAGAAGCGGCCTTCGTTGGTACTATATGTCTTGATGACATATTTAAAGTACTTCTTGCCTTTTCCTTTTAGAAAAATGTCCAACTGGGGCACAATTTAGCACGACATGTCTATACGCATACGAGTGGGGACTTATCTTACGCATCTCTTGAATTCACATATAATTCACACATTTTCATGTGTATATAAAATAATCTTAAAATTTATATGACACAATAAAGAACTCATTTGTCTTATGCTGCAACAAATTTCAAGCAAATACTGCTTCTAAAATCATATGAGTCGACGGGTGTGGTCGGTTATGCTATGAAAAGTGGATTGTGGACGTGGAAAGCTAAATATGCTGGGCTATATTTTAAAGTTATGCATGAAAATATATGAAAGCTTAATATAGTATCATTATGTGTGTTATTGAGGTTAGCTTCAAGTAGTATGAATCATGGTTCGATAGTACCAAAAAGGCTGATTTTTCTGGATTAAGCTCTTATTACCAATTAAAAATTCTTGAGTAATCGATATTGGTAAAATAGGAACTGAATCGTTTTCGTACGCCTTCTTGAAGTTATCGATCTACAATGCTCCTAAACATCGTGAAATGAAACATCGATGGTTCGATGTATCGATGTTTCTTCAAAACCCATCGAAATCAAAAACATCGGCCATTAAAACATCGATACATCGCTGTATTTTTTGAATTTTTTTAACTTATTTTAAATTTAGTGTGAAAAGCTAAGGGATACAGATGCAGAAGTATAAATAAATTAAATGTTGTACGTCTTAAGTTGATAGATTTTATTTCACTTAGCATTATATGTCTGTTAAAGTTTTTCTCAAAATTTCATTTCAAAACAACGACATGGAAAGTTTTTTCACTGTCATTTCTTTTCGATCTTACTTCTGCGTGATAGTTGCCCTGGGTTTAGAAAATGGTCTTTTACTCGGCACTGAAACACAGTATTCATGTCAACCCAAACTCTATTGGCTTCTGATTGGTAGGGGTAACAGCCGAGATACACTTTCCAACCAACCTTCCGTACCTGTAATTGTAGATAAATTTGACAGCGTACATTTCACCTTTTGGTGTACCAAATGTTTATTCAGGTTCCAAATATCAAACGAGTATTCTATTTCACATTCATCCGAAGATTCCGTTGTATCAGCGCGATTCTTTGAATTTTTTATGAAGCAAAAAAAAGTATTTATTTTAACCATAGCATCTTTAAAATTCAGTAATTTGAATCTCTGATCTAACGCAGTAGCCTACGCCAGAATTAAATTGTATAAATAAATCATAAAAGTAACCGCAGGTCCAAGCGCACATTCCCTTAACGAATTCTCCGTAGTTTACAAAAATCGAATTCCAATGTAATAAAGCGTATCCAAATAGAGGGTTTCGAGTTAATACCCGAAAAAGTGTGAACGTATGATGTCCAATTTTTATATAACATCGACATAAAACATCGTTGCAAGTTACATCGATGGATCGATGTTTTTAGATTCGAGACATCGATGCTTTTTGACGAAAACATCGATGTTTCAAAAACATCGAAACATCGTTTGCATCTCTACTCTTGACTTGGTTTTATATATATGTATGTATGTGCTCTATTGGGCACATCGACACATCAGTGACAAATTTCATTGGATATTCATGGATATTCAGCTACTTTAATTAAAATCAATTTTTATATCTGAGCCGGGAACATAACTGTTCTACATACCTTATCATCATTGACTGGTATAGGTAATTTCAGAATGACTGATGCTAATGACCTCGGAGAGTATTTGTTAATATAGTCATTGATGGTACTGTATTAAATGAACATATCTATGTATAAATAAAAATGAAGGCAGGATAGAAGTTTATTACTTAAGAAAATATTATGGAGAACATAGAGAGTCTCTAAATTGCTCTTGAGGGTTAGAAATATAAATCAAGATGTTGAAAGACTTGACAAAAGATATTAGATATACGAAAAAATGCCTCAAGTTATTCGACCTAGAAGTCCAAGTGATCCACATACCAATAAGGTAAATTTTAAAAATATTTCAGTCGTACTAAAACGTGTCGTGTCTAATTTAATCAAAAATTAAATTATTTTAATCAACAATAGTTTAAGAGAAATATTTAAATTCAAAAATGATTTTAAATATTTAGTAGCAGTTTTTGAATTTCTAAATATTTTTTTGCATTACTATTTTCAAACAATTCTATGTAACTAACTTCATTTGAAATTCATAGCACAATTTTTAATAAATTATTAACACGTAAATGTGCGAGTAAATTGCATTTGAAATGTATTTATTTATTTATTAAATATAAAGCAATTTAGATGTCACATAAAACCTAACGCACACGCACATACATTTGTACATAATTTTAAAACTAATTTGTGTAAGCGTGTGTATTTGTGAGCGGAAAAGGACTTTCAGTAACTACGTAATTCAGTATAATTAACTACAAATTAAATTGCTTTAGTGCATATATATATACACTTACAAATGTATGTTGTAAGGCATATGCGAGCAACCTGATATACAACCAAATCAGCCATCATTGACTTGACCAAGGTATAATGAAATGATTTTACACTAGCCAGTAGGAAATTAAAAAGGCACCGATTTGATATTTTGCTGAAGAACTATTATAATTTTTAGGGCATCACAAAACCTTAACAAGGAGTATAATCTTTTACTTTTTAAAGCATCGATAAGTGATCTCTTATTTTTATAGACATTTTTTCATATATCTTTAAATAGATTAAAAATGTATAATTTTACTAAAGGAAATATAGACATACTACCTGTTATTGTCACTATATAATAACCGATATTTCCCTTAATCAAATCTCCATATTCGAAAAATCTTGGAAATCAAAAAAAAAAGAAAAAAAGTGTGGAGTTTTGAACCTTTTTTTATAACGGGTGATTTTTTTGAGGTTAGGATTTTCATGCATTAGTATTTGACAGATCACGTGGGATTTCAGACATGGTGTCAAAGAGAAAGATGCTCAGTATGCTTTGACATTTCATCATGAATAGACTTACTAACGAGCAACGCTTGCAAATCATTGAATTTTATTACCAAAATCAGTGTTCGGTTCGAAATGTGTTTCGCGCTTTACGTCCGATTTATGGTCTACATAATCGACCAAGTGAGCAAACAATTAATGCGATTGTGACCAAGTTTCGCACTCAGTTTACTTTATTGGACATTAAACCAACCACACGAATGCGTACAGTGCGTACAGAAGAGAATATTGCGTCTGTTTCTGAGAGTGTGGCTGAAGACCGTGAAATGTCGATTCGTCGCCGTTCGCAGCAATTGGGTTTGTGTTATTCGACCACATGGAAGATTTTACGCAAAGATCTTGGTGTAAACCCGTATAAAATACAGCTCGTGCAAGAACTGAAGCCGAACGATCTGCCACAACGTCGAATTTTCAGTGAATGGGCCCTAGAAAAGTTGGCAGAAAATCCGCTTTTTTATCGACAAATTTTGTTCAGCGATGAGGCTCATTTCTGGTTGAATGGCTACGTAAATAAGCAAAATTGCCGCATTTGGGGTGAAGAGCAACCAGAAGCCGTTCAAGAACTGCCCATGCATCCCGAAAAATGCACTGTTTGGTGTGGTTTGTACGCTGGTGGAATCATTGGACCGTATTTTTTCAAAGATGCTGTTGGACGCAACGTTACGGTGAATGGCGATCGCTATCGTTCGATGCTAACAAACTTTTTGTTGCCAAAAATGGAAGAACTGAACTTGGTTGACATGTGGTTTCAACAAGATGGCGCTACATGCCACACAGCTCGCGATTCTATGGCCATTTTGAGGGAAAACTTCGGAGAACAATTCATCTCAAGAAATGGACCCGTAAGTTGGCCACCAAGATCATGCGATTTAACGCCTTTAGACTATTTTTTGTGGGGCTACGTCAAGTCTAAAGTCTTCTAAAGAAATAAGCCAGCAACTATTCCAGCTTTGGAAGACAACATTTCCGAAGAAATTCGGGCTATTCCGGCCGAAATGCTCGAAAAAGTTGCCCAAAATTGGACTTTCCGAATGGACCACCTAAGACGCAGCCGCGGTCAACATTTAAATGAAATTATCTTCAAAAAGTAAATGTCATGAACCAATCTAACGTTTCAAATAAAGAACCGATGAGATTTTGCAAATTTTATGCGTTTTTTTTTTTAAAAAAGTTATCAAGCTTTAGTAGGAGGAAGCATCGAAAACCGGAGTGCGGAGCGGCATTAAGTACTATTTCGTGGGAGTGCCTAGACATTTTATATATCCTCTGTCATAACAGACCCCTAATCTGCTGTAAACGTCATTATTAAAGTTACTGCTTCACTAACGGCTTTCCATTTATCGGAGGACTGACACATAAGATCAGTCAAATTTTCATTCCTTAGACTACCTTCTTGGGCGTTCTCAGCTTATTCCTTATATTTGAAAATCGAGGGCAATGAAAACTATACATGTTTACAGTCTACGAAGGACACTGTGTACATCGGACAGTACGAACTATTGCCATGACGGAATTTGTACAGGGAGTTTTTAAAGCGCCCGTGACCGCTCAATATTTGGGACTGGTGAAAATCAAAGTCTAAATGCTGTCTATTTATCTACGAATGGATGTCGGTTATGTGTCTGTGGGTCCACCGTCATTTGGTTGAGGTTTCCCCCCGGGAGTTTTGGACCCTGGAGCGAAACACATGTATAAAAGAATATATTATTCAGGACTTTTTTGCGCTAAATTAGTGTAAGCTTTGAGCTAAAATAATCCATGTATGTATGTAAATGGCGTGGAACCGTTTGCCGGTTATAGCCGAATCGATGAGAGCGCGCCACTCCTCTCTTTCCTTCGCTGTTCGGCGCCAGTTGGAGACTCCAAATGTAACCAGATCGCACTCCACCTGGTCCCTCCAACGGAGTGGAGGCCTTCCCCTTCCTCGGCTTCCTCCGGCGGGTACTGCATCGAACACTTTCAGAGCTGGAGTGTTTCCGTTCATTCGGACAACATGACCTAGCCAGCGTAGCCGCTGTCTTTTTATTCGCTGAACTATGTCAATGTCGTCGTATAAATCGTACAGCTCATCGTTCCATCGTCTGCGGTATTCGCCGTTGCCAATGTTCAGAGGACCATAAATCTTACGCAAAACATTTCTCTCGAAAACCCCAAGAATCGTCTCATCGGATGTTGTCATCGTCCACGCTTCGGCGCCATACATCAGGACGGGAATAATGAGCGACTTGTAAAGTTTGATTTTGGTTCGCCGAGAGAGGACTTTACTTTTCAATTGCCTACTCAGTCCATAGTAGCACCTGTTGGCAAGAGTGATTCTGCGTTGGATTTCAAGGCTGACATTGTTGGAGTTGTTGATGCTGGTTCCCAGGTATACGAAATTATCCTCGACTTCGAAGTTATGACTGTCAACAGTGACGTGGGAGCCAAGACGCCAATGCGCTGACTGTTTGTTTGATGACAGGAGATATTTCGTCTTGTCCTCGTTCACCACCAGACCCATACGCTTCGCTCCTTTATCTATTATGGAAAAAGCAGAACAAACGGCGCGATTGTTGCTTCCGATGATATCAATATCATCGGCGTACGCCAACAGCTTTACACTCTTATAGAAGATTGTACCTTCTCTATTTAGCTCTGCAGCTCGTATAAGCATCAAGTTTAAGAAGTCACACGAGAGTGAGTCACCTTTTCCGTAACTTCGTTTGGTATGGAAGGGCTCGGAGAGGTCCTTCCCAATTATGACGGTGCTTTTGGTATTGCTCAACGTCAACTTACATAGCCGTATCAGTTTTCCATTAGTAATCGTACGAAATTGTTTTAGTAATTACTGGATTTTTATTTTTCTGATAGTTAATTGTAAGAATTTTAACTAAAAATTTATCAGTTGGTCTCAACGTGAAAGTACTTAGGGGTTTTTCATGATTTTTTTTTTTTAATTTTCCCCTAAAGGTATGCAATTACCGAAATTTTTATATCGATTAAAATATGTTCACCACCTATTGGCTCATTATACTACCGTTATATGTGTTTTGAAATAAAGAAATATGTTGCCTCAATCTAGGCGCAATATTAAAAACATTTTCAAAACAAAAACCTTGCGAAAATTTAGAAGAGATATAGAATTATAATTTATTCTAACAAAATTGTCAATCAGCTATGCCGACAGGGTTGCCAAGCGCATTATATATGTAAATACAAACAAACACTAGCAACTGTATGCATTTGAAGAACACTGGACAAGTGCAGGAAACCAATAAACAGCTGTAGTTACAAGCTTACACGCACACATACATATATAAATACGTTTTCCTGACAGCAGTGACAGCGTTTACTGAATTCTACATCCTCGGGCGCTACATTACAATAACGGAATATTTACAACAATTACTGAGATGCATACATATGCAATGCAATTTGTTGTATATTACAGAAATATATATGTGTTTGTAAATATATATGTATGTATGTATTTATGCATGCAAATATATGTAAATTGTGGCGATTTTAATGGTAAAATCGTATTGTATGAAGCGGAAGTGATTGAGAAATTTTAAATCCCATTAAATTTCACTTCGGAATTGACTGAAATTTCCGTGCGAATGAAGTTTCCAAATAAAAATTGTGTGCTAAAGTCAGTGTGTGTGTATGTTTGTACATTTATTTGCAGAAATTTACGCACATTTGCTGTGTTAAATTTAAATTAACAATTATGCATAATAAAGGCAGGCAAGCATACGTGTAAATAGCATTTAAATATATATAAAATATATAGACATACAAACATATATATATATATATATATATACAGTTATATATATATATAACTGTATTTGTGTGTGTCTGTGTGTGTGAGTGCATATTGGCATAATCAATGGCAGCCATTGACCAGCACGGCGCACGAGACATGATTGTGCGGCAGCTGTACTTGAGGCTTACAGTTGTAAGCATACTTTTATATAACTATATATATATGTATATGAGTGTTGTTGTTGTTGTTACCATTGTTACTGTTGTTATTATTTCAATGATTGTTGTTAGTTGAAAATTTGTTTTATTATTATTATCGTAGTTGTTGTTGTTGTGCAAGCAATTGCTGCAGGCGCCACAGTCTCACTGTCAAGTTGATTACGCATAATTGCAGGCTTTTATTGCAAAGTGTTGTGGCGACTGCAACGCATGCGTTTGTGGACTTTTTACAGTTAACTGTGTGCTTGTGTGAGTTTTTATTGCCCCATACGCATGCTTGCTGTATACACATACAGCTGTCGCAGTCTAGTGTGCACGCGTGCTTGCCCTTATTTAACTGCATTATTTGCAATTTTTTATTGTTATTGTTGTTGTTTTTTAATATTGTTGTCTGTCTTTAATTTTTGTTAAGTATGTGTAAACAGTAAGCCTGCATTTTTTATATTTATACACATACATATGCTTCGATGAGTTTATTTATTTCACTTATTTGTATTTATTGTTGTTGTTGTTGTAAAGATTTACTTGTGTAAATATGTATATGTAATTAGGCGAATTGTTACAGTACGGCAGCTTTTGTGAGAGGCTCTTTTATAGAGGCTGAAAAATTACAAAAACACCTGAGAGTCGCTTCTAGAAGGGTGAAACAATACATAGAAATTAGTTTATGTATTTTAAGGAAAAGCTTTTAAATACCTCTTTGTCGAAAAAATAGCACAGAATTGATGCTGAATGTTTTTTTGTTCTTTCTGCACCGATAGCTCTTTCACGAAGTGTTCTGTTTGAGCTTCGTTTTCTAAACATCGGCAAAAAAATAAATTTCGGTAGGAGCTAGAGAGTTAAGATGTTCCAGAGAATTATTCGTCGGAAAATTTCATTGAGGATCTCTTCAGATGAAATATTCATGCGAATTAAATTGAGGTCAAGAAAACAATAACAAACAGATATGGCCCCTGAAAATATGCAACAATTTTTAATAAGAGCGTTTTTTCTTTATTTAGTGAATGAGAATTCATTTTTTTTTAAATTGTATTAAATAGAATACTACAAGGTATTTAAACAAAATAGTACATAGAAATATTTACGATTTTCAGGAAAAAAAAAACAAATTAAAAACAATTGTAAAAAAATTAAATTTAATAACTAGCATCATATTTTGCTTAATTTCAGCAAATTTCGTTTAACTTCTTTTTTTAATTTTACATATTTATGGTTTTTATGAACAGCTGGCAACTCTAATTTAAAATAAGTCCATATTAAAGACCTCCCAAATACTCTTAGAAGAATTCTTTTCGACACATTTTTTCCTTTAATATCTTATTATTTTTAATATTTTACAACTTTTTGTTTAAGTGGCAACTCTATTTCAAAAATTGACTGAATTGGAAATTTATTAATTTCCTTTCCATTCGTTTTCTATATTATACTACTTCTATCCTTGATTTGTTGTAATGTGATCGAAAATCGTTCTCCGTGCCGTTCGATACCAAACGAGGTTTCAGACAAGGTGACTCGCTATCGTGTGACTTCCTTAACCTGATGCTGGAAAAATTAGTACGAGCCGCAGAGCTAAAGAGAGAAGGTACAATTTTCTATAAGAGTAAGACAGATACTGGCGTATGCCGATGATATTGATATCATTGGAAGCAACAACCGCGCCGTTAGTTCTGCTTTTTCCCGCCTGGATAGGGAAGCGAAGCGAATGGGTCTAGTGGTGAACGAGGACAAGACGAAATATCTCCTGCCATCAAACAAACAGTCAGCGCATTCGCGTCTTGGCTCCCACGTCACTGTTGACAGTCATAACTTTGAAGTTGTAGATAATTTCGTATACCTAGGTACCAGCATCAACACCGATAATAAAGCTTTTCATATCAGCCTTGAAATCCAAAGTAAAGTCCTCTCTCGACGAACAATAACTAAACTCTACAAGTCTCTCATCATTCCCGTCCTATGAGACGGCACTAGGAGTTTTCTAGAGAAAGGTTTTGCCGAAGATTTATGGTCCCTTAAAAATTGGCAACGGCGAATACCGCAGAAGATGGAATGATGACATAGACATAGTCCAGCGGATAAAAAGACAGCGGCTACGCTGGCTAGGTCATGTTGTTCGAATGGACGAAAGTGCTGGTGGAAGCCGAGGAATAGGGAGGCCTCCACTCCGATGGAAGCACCAGGTGGAGAAGGACCTGTCTTCACTGGGTATTACCAATTGGCGCCAAAATGCCAAAGGAGAGATGCGTGGCGCGCTGTTGTGGACTCGGCTATAACCGCGTAAGCGGTTTCTACGCCAGTCGAGAAGAAGAAGAAGATCGAAAATCGTATCTTAAGAACTGCGCGAACTGCAAGAACTGGATTTTTATACTCTCGCAACAAAAGTTGCTAAAGAGAGTAATATAGTTTTGTTCACATAACGGTTGTTTGTAACACCCAAAACTAAACGAGTTAGATATAGGATTATATATACCAAAGTGATCAGGGTGAAGAGTGAAGTTCAAATCCGAATGTCTGTCTGTCCGTCCGTCCGTCCGTCTGTGCAAGCTGTAACTTGAGTAAAAATTAAGTTGTCTTGATGAAACTTGGCACACTTATTTCTTGGCACCATAGGAAGGTTGCTTTCGAAAATGAGCAAAATCGGACCACTGCCACGCCCACAAAATGGCGAAAACCGAAAACACATAAAGTGCTATAACTAAACCATAAATAAAGCTATGGAAATAAAATTTGGTATGAAGGATCGCACTATGAAGGCGCATATTTGGATGTAATTTTTTTGGGGAAGTGGGCGTGGCCCCGCCCCCTACTAAGTTTTTTATACATATCTTGCAAAAAAATATAGCTATATAAACCAAACTTTCTGCAGTCGTTTTTGTTAGCCATTTCCTAATACAGTCCAAAAATGAAAGAAATCGGATCATAACCACGCCCACCTCCCATACAAAAGTTAGGTTGAAAATTACTAAAAGTGGGTTAACTCACTAACAAAAAACGTCAGAAATACTAAATTTCACATAAGAAATGGCGGATAGAAGCTGCACTCAGATTTTTTTACAAAATGGAAAATGGGTGTGGCGTCGCCCACTTATGGGTCAAAAACCATATCTCAGGAACTACTCTACCGATTTCAATGAAACTTGGTTTGTAATAGTTTCCTTACATCCCAATAATATGTTGTGAAAATAGGCCAAATCGCTTCACAACGACGCCTACTTCCTATATACCAGAACTTTGAAGACAATCTGAATCGTTTACTTTACAATATATAAAGTAAGTACTAGTGAGGATATCGGTGAAGAACTTTGCACAAATACTATGTTAACAGTATGGCAGCCCCATTCTAAAAATCACCGAAATCGGACCATAGGTTTTTAAAACCCCATATATCGAACACGATGACCTCGGTGCTTCTAACCTAACATTATGGTTTCCAACTTTCAATGGACCTTATACAATATATATGACGAATATGTGGGTCAAATTGTGTATTATATAATATAAATAAAGTTAAATAAATAAATTGCGAGAGTATAAAATGTTCGGTTACACCCGAACTTAGCCCTTTCTTACTTGTTGAATCTCTGTTTGCTCTACTGCCCAGCCAGGTTTTGTACAGAGTAATAGAATAATTATTCTCTAGTGCAAGTAAATTATTAATTTTAGTGTTCTACATATTTTTTGCACATACTGTACTTGAATTAACATAAAATCACTTTTGCACTCATCCATACTCACATACTTACATATGTATATTTACAGTGCGCATGTGAGATTAAAAAAAAAATGCCAGCTGCATATTTACAAATATGTCCACGCATATTAAATGCTGAAATACATACATACATATATGTACGTATATATAAATGTATATATATATATATATATATATAATAAACTTGCATTTATCAATTTGCATTTACACGCATAAAGTTCTGCCTTTGCTGCGGCGCTTATTTATTTTTACGCTCAGTTTAATTTTATGCAAATACTCAGCAGATTTTACAAGCACTGCATGCAACAACCACAATAACAACAACAATAATAACCACAATGAAAACAATAAAGTTTTAAGTTGAAATAACAATAGCAAGTACGATGATAATATTATTACCAATATGATATGCATTTTGAGCAACTGAGCGTAATATAACCTACAAACACACCGCATACACTTCGGTGTATGTGTGAGTGTGTATTATAGCATGCAGCTGTCTATTTAAGTATTATTTCAACGCCTCTGCGTTGCTCAACCAACCAGCCAACCAATTCCCATTGAACTGTCATTATACTTGGCAAGCGTTATGTAAGCGCCGACACCGCTGCTACTGCAGCTGCACGCTTTCAAGTTGCCAAGGACGGCAACTTCATCCTTTCGCCAAGTGCGGATCAGCGTGTCTTGAGCGCGACTGACATTGAGTGCGAAATAATGAGCTGTACAATCTGCATACATATCTATGTTGTAAGTAGGTGTGTGTTGCAAGTTGCAGATTTTATTATATAAATCGCACTTGAAATAAACTTTCGACTGACAAGAGGCTTTATATGAAGACATAGATGTATGTACATATTGGTATATATGTATATAAGTATATGATGACTTATTGTGTATTTTTGTATATATGTAAACTTATCTGTATATTTGTGTGTATAAATTAATTTCATCAAATCCTGATTTATACAGGCAGCTTATAGTTTTCGTAGCAGTTTCATGGTATCAAATGCAAATTTTGTTTGTATACATACATAAATCTATATAGATACATATATATACAGTTATCTAAAGTTGTCTCTATTACACAAATATTTGGCTTATTTGTTTGTTGTCATATTGCATTTTGTGATTTTGTAGTTCTTTGCTTGGAATATTTTAATTAATTTTGTTTTGATTTGCATTTGTAGCATTCATATTTGGTAAATAGTTGTGAAAATATATATAACTCGGGGCTAACAGTTAATATGATGTTCTTTTTATTGTGTGTTTAGAAGCTGGTGGAGGCCAGTGATGTGGCATATCAAATTAATATTTGAAAGTGAAATCTATAAGAGCGAAATTTTGATAAAATACTACTTTCTCTCACTCGGATTTCAAAAAGCTTCAGAAAAGCGCTCTTTTACACTTTCGGTGCTAGAAATTAAGCTTTTGATGCAATCGTATACAGTCTTGTGTATGTCTCTACTGCTCAGTTCTGCTTTGGTGTCCCAAAATAATCCTCTTCAAAACTACAAATTATGAAAGTTTTGGGAAAGCCTAGGAAGCAATAGATCATTTGATAGAATTTGTTTCGTCTGAGTAACTTTTCCAGATAGGGTTAAGCACTGGTCGATTAAATCGATTTCTTTTTTTATATCGATCTTGGACATTTGTGTCAACATTATATATATATTTGGCGTAGGAACCGCTTTAAGCGATTATAGCCGAATCCACCAGAGCGCGCCACTCATTCCTCTTTTTTGCTTTTTGGCGCCAACTGGAAACACCAAGTGAAGCCAGGTCACTTTGCACTTGGTCATTCCACCGGAGTGGAGATCTCCCTCTTCCGCGACTTCCACCACCGGGCACTGCATCGAACACTTTCAAAGCTGGAGTTTCTTCGTCCATTCGAACAACATGACCTAGCCAGCGTAACTGCTGTCTTTTTATTCGCTGAACTATGTCTATGTCGTCGTTTAACGCGTACAGCATCGTTCCATCGTCTACGGTATCCGCCGCTGCCAATGTAAATAGTACCATAAATCTTACGCAAAATCTTTCTTTCGAAAACCCCAAGAGTCGTCTCATCGGATATTGTCATCGTCCACGCTTCAGCGCCATACATCAGGACGGGAATAATGAGCGACTTATAGAGTTTGATTTTGGTTCGTCGAGAGAGGACTTTACTTTTCAATTGCCTATTCAGTCCAAAGTAGCACCTGTTGGCAAGAGTGATTCTGCGTTGGATTTCAAGGCTGACATTGTTGGTGTTGTTAATGCTGGTTCCCAGATAAACGAAATTATCTACAACTTCAAAGTTATGACTGTCAACAGTGACGTGGGAGCCAAGACGCGAGTGCGCTGACTGTTTGTTTGATGACAGGAGATATTTCGTCTTGTCCTCATTCTCCACCAGACCCATACGCTTCGCTTTTTTATCTAGTCTGGAAAACGCAGAACAAACGGCGCGGTTGTTGCTTCCGATGATATCAATATCATCGGCATACGCCAGGAGCTGTACACTCTTGTAGAAGATTGTACCCTCTCTATTTAGTCCTGCAGCTCGTATTATTTTTTCCAGCAATAGATTGAAGAAGTCGCACGATAGTGAGTCACTCTGTCTGAACCCTCGTTTGGTATCGAACGGCTCGGAGAGGTCCTTCCCGATCCTGACGGAGCTTTTGGTGTTCTCAACGTCAGCTTACATAGCCGTATTAGTTTTGCAGGGATACCAAATTCAGACATCGCGGCATAAAGGCAGCTCCTTTTCGTGCTATCGAAGGCAGCTTTAAAATCGATAAAAAGATGGTGAGTATCGATTCTTCTCTCTCGGGTCTTTTCCAAGATTTGGCGCATTGTGAATATCTGGTCAGTTGTCGATTTTCCAGGTCTAAAGCCACACAGATAAGGTCCAATCAGTTCGTTGACGGTGGGCTTTAGCCTTTCACACAATACGCTCGACAAAACTGAAAATGTCACTTTTTGAGCCGAATTCTCGCCATTTGCGGGAATGTCTCTAGGGTCAAGCACTGGTCGATTAAGTCAATTAAATCGTTTTATTTCGATCTTGGACATTTGTGTTAACATTAACCCAACAAAATATTTGTAGAGATCTGTTTGCATCCCAAACTTATTCTCAACTGAACATATCACTTTTTGAGCCGAATTCTCAACATTTGCGGGAAATTTAGCTTTTTTTTTTTGATTCTAAGAAAAGTGCGGCTGAGGCTCATCGACATTTGTAACCATTTTTACAAAAAAGCGGCGGAAGCAAAGTTGTAGACCTTTTCTGGGAATATGTCATTATTAATTGGGAACAGCCTTGCGAAATATTCGAAATATTATTTATGGATACTTAAAATTCGATTTCTCCAATATTTTTGTGAGCACAAAATCCGAACTTTTATGAAGCTGTCTTCGATTCGCTTTGTGTTAGAAAGTAGTGAATTGGACAAGTTATTATAATTAATTTAACAGACTGTCAGTAATTGAAGATTACACCCTTGTGTTAACATATCTTCTAACACATATTCTCAGTACATTTTCTGATAAGAGAGCTGCGCTCAACCGAATCTAAGTAGTGAAAAAGTACAAATGAATACGAAAGTAGAGAGACTTTGAAAATAGAAAGCTATCAAAAGGTAGTAATCTAAGAGTACTTCTGATTTAATCTGGAGAATATATCATAATACTGGAAAAATTTTTGCTTTTATATTTTAATGCTACCCCTCTCGAATTTACCAAATTATATACATAATAGCGTTTTTAGATAGCCAAATTAAGGGGCACACCTAGTGTAATGACCTAAGAAAAGGTGATTTTTGGAAATTTTTATTAAAAAAAAAAATTCTTTATTAATTATTTTAAAATTTTAAGAATATATTTATATATGTTTCAAGAATATACAGTGAAATTTTTGAAGAAAAAAATTAAATATTTTTTAAGTTATAGTCGATCTCCAACGGCGCGAATAAAAGGTCCTTCACTGCTGCAGTTATTCCGACCTTCTCCGTGGATGAAATCTAAAAAAAATCTAGTTAAACTAGATAATATTGTCAGTATAATGACCTACGATAAAAAAAAAATCAAAAATTGGCGGCGTTTTAAAAAAAATAGTCCAATTTTACCCAAAATTTTGGTCGTTTTTGGCCTGCCAAATTCGATTTTTTATCAGATCAAAAATCGATAGGATAGAATCGTAGAACTATATATAGAACATGTAAAAAAATTCGATAGTGATCGGATCATTTGTTTTTGAGTAATCACTGCAGCAAATTCGGAAAATGCTGTTTCGATAAAAACGATTTTAAAGATAAAATGATCGTTTTCACTGTTATAAGTGGTTTAAAATCATACTTATAGCTAATCTGCTATTCCAGAGCCATATAATTAATCTTCCTCTTCTTCGAAAAGGGCTTGTTCAACTGAAGAAGCTTTTCTCAGTACAGTAGACTCTGAACAATACCTCAGGTACGTCTCGTAGCTAATGAGACTCCCTAGCTGTCGAGCGGCTGCTCTTTAAATTGCTATAACTAAAAAACTATTTGAGATATCGATTTGTAATTGATCAATTAAAATTTTTATTGAGAAACCCGATTTTGTCTTTTATACTGCCGGCTATTCAATAACCGATCAGCTATTATACATTTTTGTTTTTGCTTTTCATGAGAAGTTGGTAAGTTTCATCAGCTGATTAATATTTTTAGCAGCGACATCTACCGTAGCTTCTTTTTATCAAAAAATTCAGCCAATCACAGACAATGAACGTATATTGAACGTCTTTGTCGCAGAGTTGCATTTGATTTTCAAGTCGATTGAAATTCAATTAAAAATAAATGTAGATTTTATTTAATCAATTAAATAATTAATTGATCAATTAGCTCCTGTCTAATAACGCTTTAAAGGTGGATACAATTTTTTCTAAACTTTTTTAATATTTACTTAATAAATTTTTACTAAAAACCGAACTTAATATAATGAAATTTTCTGAATCACACAACTTAATGAAAATGTTTTCTGTGGTAATCATTAAATAGTGGATAAACTTCCTTTCTAATGAGAAAAAAATATGTAACAACAAATATTTGTCATCCCAATTCATTCCACTTGAAAAATACCAAAAGCACAACGTTTCAGTCAGTCAACCAGACCAAATCATCCGTGTTTTCAAAACTGTTCAATCAACCAAAAATTACACACTAAAAACAACAACACGCAGCAAACAAATTTCTGATGAAAGAAACAACAAAAAAAAAAAACAAAAATACGGAAAACAAACTGAAATGCTTCAAAACATATCCTGTCGCTGACGGCGAACATTTCCGTCTACACACGCAATCACATTGCCACTTCCTCTACTCTCACAACGTTGACTGGCATGCCGAAAGCAACAGTACCAACAGTTGCAACAACAACAACAACTTCGCTCGTTGAGTGTTTCCTGCACTTTGATAATGCATCCTGCATCATCATTTTTCATTTGCGAAGCATTCAAATGTGCGAAGCGTATGTGAAAATGCAATGTGAAAATTCATGATGAAATAACACAAAATGGCGAAAACTATTTGCGCTTAGTTTGAATACATAAATTTTGTGGAAATTATGACTTGCTGCATGCTAGTGCAAATGATTGAATAGTTTTGGAGTTATTCGGTGTGTTTGTGGTGTGATCGAAGCAATTTCGACACTGATGGCATATGAGTTTCGCAATGACTCTTTTATTTGAACATTCAATTTCAGTTTCATTTTTAATAAAGATGCTGAAAATAGTTTTTTTTTCCTTTTATTTTCTTCTGAGTAACTCTCTCAATAGCAAATGCAACCCTGATACAGTAAACCTACTTTAAATAAGACTTATATAAAATTGTGCTCAATTTGCTTAGCTCAAGGAGCTGTGATAGTGTTTTAAAAATATATTATTTAAATTTATATTTATTTTGCGAACATGCATACAGTGGAACTTCCACAACTTGAACTTCTATAACATATAGAAATCAAATCTCATACAAATTTCCTTCCATAACTCAAACTTCCTTAACTCGAAGTTCTCCATAACTCGAACTCTTGAAATGGAAATACAATTCAAATTTCATACAAATTTCCTTCCATAAATCGAACATTTCGACCAGGACAAGATACAAAATTTAAAATTTTACTATCGAGGCACAATTTTGAAGGAGTCTTTCTATATCGTATGGAGGAGAATAAAAAATATGATATTACTATAATGGATTTCATAAATCATGTAACAAAAGCATGAGATACAGACGTCGAGAGCCAAACAATAGGAAAGTGCAACAAACGAAATGACATAATACATGTTTTAACGAATGTTTATAAAACTTTATGCGAAATAAATAATTAAAATTGTGTTTAAGTCTATATTCTACAGTTTTTTTTTTAAATTGCATGTTTTATTGAAAATTTTTATAACTCGAAGTCTTTCTAACTCGAAGGTTTTTTGTGGATTAAGGTGATTCGAGTTAGAGAAGTTCCACTGTACTTAGTTTGTTGAACCTTATACCCAATATTAAAATTGTAACATTGGAGGACTGCTCTGACTGACATGTGGTAGGGCTCGTGTGTCAATTCTTAATATGATTATTTAAATATATGAAAAGTCAACTCTACATCAGAATATAATAAGTGGCGTTGGATTAGAGAGTCGTGGATACAAAGTAAATTAAATATTTAATCCAGATGTTGATTTACTTATATATTTATTAATGTTAAATGTGTTGTGTGTCATTGCTAGGAGCTTAGAATGTTCTATTATGATTCTCTACGGAAATATAGAGTGACTTTTAGTTGTAATGATTTTTTTGTGATTTTGATTTGGGCAAAAACTTTAAAAATTTTTTAAATGAAAGAAATCTACAGTAATCAGTGTTGAACTTTTTAGTCATGATTGGTTTGTGTCTTAGCTATGGGATGAAAGCTTTTGTTAAGTCTCTGCGAAAAGTCTGTTTCGTTTTTTGAACAGAAAAAAACGTATTTATCCGTCTACATTAATGTTGTCGCCTTCAAATATGCCTTATGCCAGCCATTCTTCCTAAAGTCGACACGCTTCTCAAAGTAGATTTTTGGGATAGTTTTTAGCTCTTACAGCGATTTCTCGTAAGTTTGTAAAACCAAGACTCTTTAAGGTTTCTTTTATTTCAGTTTGAATTAAAAAAGAAAAGAAAGAAAAAAATTTCCCGCAATTGTCGAGAATTCGGCTCAAAAAGAGACATTTTCAGTTGTCAGTCAGATGATCTCAACAAATATTTTGTTGGGTTAATGTTGACACAAATGTCGAAGATCGATATAAAGCGATATAATCGATTTAATCGACCAGTGCTTGGTAAGGTAGTATATGTAAAGCAATAAGTGTTTTATGAATAGACCATATGCGGATTAAGATAACTGTGGGAAGTTTAGAAATAGTAAAATGACAATAACAGTGAAAAACAATAAAATAATTGAAAATCACAAAATCCAATAGGATAAGATATACTATTTTTAAGAAGATAATATATTTTAGGAGGCCTTAACCTAGTATTTTAAAAAATCTGATGAAACGAACAGGTACATTGATAGCACACAGAAAATAATACGAAATAGTTTCACAGCTGATGATCTGATTTGACAATAACTAAGGAAGGGTTAAGTTCGAGTGTAACCGAATATTTTATACTCTCGCAATTTTTTTATTGAAAATTATTAAGATAACACACAGTTCGTTCCGTATATTCGGCATAAAGTCCGGTAGAATGACAAAAATCTTTATATATAGGATATGAGGCTGAAGTATTCTAGGACTGATTACAACTATCTTTGTCACTAAGCTACGTTGTGTATATCCAAGATTATACATCCACTTAATAATATCGCACATAATAACCTATATATGCGGCATAAAGTACACCGGAAGATTGAAAATCCGTATATGAGGGATAAAAAGGGGGGTTAGAGTAAGTATTAACCTGATGTTGCCCATTTTTGGTACAGATGCACACTAGAAGGAAGGAATACATCTTCTTTAAATTTATATATTTTTATATATAATTTATCTGAGGGATTTATCATCGATATCGATAAAAATTAGCCACAAGCACTGAGCTCCTCAGGTTCGATATCTGGGGTCTTGAAAAGTTATGATCTGATTCTTTTGATTTTTTAGACGGGCAAAATTGTGTTATAAGGAAAGTAGGTGTAGTATTTAACCGAAAACAAACTATACTATTGGGATGCCAAGAAAACGACTATTTTAAATATTTTATACTTAACTGAGTGCAGTACTTCTGTACCATTATTACCATTTAGGATTACTAATGTTTTTCGGTGCTGAATTAAAGCACTGTTAGTAGTTTTCAACATAACCTTTGTATAGGAGGTAGGCGTGGTTATAATCCGATTTCAAACATTTTCACGCTGCATTATCTATGATAATTCCATGGCGTATACGTAACTAAATCAATAATATTCAAAATTATTGTTTAAAATGCATGTTTTATTTAAAAAATTTAGTTTTTCAATTACTTAAATTTGTTTTTGAATTAAATTAATCAAGTGTACGCACACACGCACACCTACAACTAACTGTCATAAGTATTAATTAAGAAAGTATTGCAAGTTGCAGAAAAAAAAGAACGCGGAACGGCGGAAGTTGAAAAAGTTTGCTGGTCATTAGCAACTAAGACGCTTTGTAACTCAAACTCAAACAAAGTAAAAGGTAAGCAAAGCGCCAGCGCTTCATCAGCGTACACTACTATTACTGCTTAACTACTTTGCTGCTTGCTTTTGCAGTTGCATTTCTCTTTTGGCCAACACGTCTGCTTCGCTTTAAGACGTCACGTTTGCACAACTTTGCCAAAACTTTTCTTTCGCGAGCGTTTTCTTTAAACAGTGCGCACTGTTTTTTTTCTCGCAAGTAATTTTCTCGAATTACCGTTGTTAGCAATGAGTTAGCGGTGTGTGTGTGAGGCAATGCTAGGCAGCAGCGTGTAATGATTTAGCAAATTTACTTTAAAATCATTGTTGTCTACGTAATTTTCATTGTGCGCGCAACCTTTTGAAACTAGTTTTCTTTAGTTTTTGAAAATGAAAAAAAAAAAATATTTTACTTTTGAACGCATTTCTTTTACCTCACCCCTTTGATGTTGCATGTTTATGCTCATCGCTTTTTTCTTATTGTCTGCACCTCGATTTTCTCTTCAATAAATTGGCGCACTACTTGCCATTCCTCACAGCGCCGCATGCCGCATGCGACGTGCCTTAATTTCGTGCGCGCTTTGCGTGCTGTTAGAATGTTGCAAGCGATTTGCTGCGCATCTTTTCGTCAACGCCTTCAAATTGTTTTTCGTTTACATTGTTTTTTTTCTTCTTCTTTTTCTTCTTTACTGCATTTTCGATGTTCGCCATTTTGCTCGTTTACTCGTCAATGTCCTTACAGCGCATTTTTGACTTCTTGGCTGTCGGTTGTCGGCGTAACCGTGTGGCACGTTGACGTGTTGCAAGTTACAAGGTTGCCATTTGCAAAGTTTTCGTTCGCTTTTGAATTTCGCGTATTCTAATTTTCCATCTTTTTTCCTTCCCTTAAACTTTTTTGTTGTTTTTATTGCTGTGCTAACTTATGTAACGTGTGCGCTTGTGACTTGCTAGTTTGATGCTTTAAGGTTCACGTGTCGACGACAAAAATCAATTTCAGGCACAGGCGACTTAAAAACTTTCGCTTAAGTGGGTGCCATGAAGATACGAAGGCAAAGAAAAGAAAAAAACATAAACCAAAAGTGCGCGGCAAAGGTATTAGCGCATAAAGTAGACCTTTTGTGCGCCGCTACATACAGATATACATACATATGTATATATTTGGAAAGTGAATGCTAAATCCTTGATTTCATATTTTTATGACATAGTTTTGTGTACTTTTCGTGCTTTCTGCGAAAGTTATTTTGCTACTTGACTTATCTGCACAGAACTTAGTAGAAAAGATAGAAGTATGGAGGAGTTGGATATGCAAAAAATCTGTGCTAATCTTACACTTCTCAATTTTCTAAAAATTTTCTCATAGAAAGTGGTTCTTTAATATTTTTTTTTGCGGCAGGAAAACATGTTCAGTAAATATTGGAAAGTTAAAAATACCTAAAGAACAAAATGAAGACAGCCACTTTAGTAGTGATAGAGCGTGATCCAAGTAGAGCTACTTTTTTAATAGCCATTTTTTGACAGAACATGAATGAGTCGTGTCAAGCTGTCATTTTTGTTCAGTATTTGCTTGGCATTTCATGATAGAAAGACTTAGGACTGAACAACGTTTACAAATTGTTCAACATTATTATTAAAATTCACGAGCTTCGCTCAACTTACGGTCAACCTAATCGGCCTACTGGGCGTACTATTTGCAACACCATCACCCATCTTGAGATTCATTATTGGATATTATTCGACCGAATATACCACGTCCAGCACGCGGTGAAGAAAATATAGCAGCCGTAGGTGAGGGTATAGCCCGAGGAGAGTCGATTCGGCGGCGTTCGCAGCAACTTGGACTGACGCATTTTACGTCGAGATCTTAAATAGAAAGCTTACAAAATACAGCTTGTGCATGAAACGAAACCGCTGAACTTTCCCATGCGACATCACTTAGCTCTATGTGCTCTTGAAAAGTGCCAAGCAGATCCGTTTTTGAGTTTTTGAGCCAAATTCTGTTCAGCTATGAGGCTCATTTCAAGCCCAATGGGCATGTAAACAAGCAAAATTGCCGCATTTGGGACGAGGAGTGATATGAAGAGATTCAAGAGCAGCCATTTCATCCTGAATAAATAACGGTTTGGTGTGGTTTGTGGGCCGGTGGAATTATCGGTCCATATTTCTTGAAAATTATCATCATTGACGTAACCGTTAACGGACACCGTTATCGCGCCATGATAACCGATTATTTGATGCTTGAAATTAAAGTTCATATCTCGGTGAAATTTCGTTTCAACAAGACGGCGCCACTTCCCAAACATCGCATCAATCAATGGATTTATTGAGAGAACACTTCGGTGAGCAGATAATTTTATGTTTTGCCCCCGTCGATTGGCCACCAAGATTGTGTAATATCACACCTTTTCTTGTCGAGATATGTTAAGTCTAAAGTCTGCACGGACAATTCCGCTTCGATTGGGGCCTTGGAGCAAAAAATCACACGTAGCATTCACCAGTTACCAGGTGAAATGCTCGAACGAGTCATCGATTATTGGACTCAACGGATGGACAATCTGAGTAGTAGAATGAGATAATTAAAAAATGCCAAATAATGTTCGTTCTAATGATAATAAACATTCCCCATTAAATTTGAATTTGCTGTGCTTTTTTTAATGTAGGGAACCTCGAAATGGATCACCCTTTGAAACACATTTTGAATATCAATACAAATCGCTTTTATATGGTTTTAATATCAATTACCTACTCTCTACTAAAAAACTAATAAAAAAGTCTCAATAAATATGCAAAATCCATAATTTTTGGCCTGCAAAAAATCAAAATTGTTTGCTACTAAATGAAGCCACTTGAGCCGAAGTTGATAGCACAGAGTACAATCGCAATGTTTGCTACAAAAAATGGAGATAAAAAAATTCACAAAAGTGTGTAAATATGCGTCTTCACATAAAAGCCGCACGTTTTCTAGTGTCAGGTATGACAGGTCGTATGTGTAACATCAGAACAAAATTTATTATTTTTTCCCACTTCAACCATTCAATGAGCAAACTTTGCCAAACAGTTTATAGATTATTTTGTATGCATACGTGAGTGCGTGCATGCCACACACATTTGCCTCGAAGTCAATGGAATAAAGAAAGCAGAAGAGTCTGAAAAACAAAGTTGAGACAGCGGCGCTGCGGCCACGCACAACATGCCAATGCCTTTATTTATGTATTTTTACACCTCATATTTTATATAAAGTAATCTTCCATTTTTTGTTGTTGTTTTATAACTTCAGCTTGTTGCATTTGTTCGTGGCTCATAAAAATGTGTTTATTTGCTGGGCATGTACTTGGCGAAATGCCATTTTTACAGATTTCCTAATTTGCAGTGAACTTTTAGGCGCATACCCATATTGGCTGTGCGTTTTTTATATTGCGACGCTGTTCAACGCGGCTATAAAAATGTAATAAAAAGCAGTGTTTGTGTGCTTAATCAAAAGTTTTCGTCAATTTTACGATCGGCGGCGGCTTAGGCATGCTTGTGGGTCTGTGTGGTGGGTTTTGGAGTGTGTGTGTGTGCGTCGAAGAAAGTTTGTGTGTAACACTAAATGATTGACGCGACAATGCGGTGACCTTCACGAGTTTGTTAGGTGATTTAAATGGTTTTAAGATGTTTTTTAAGTGAAATTTAGAAGGTTGCAAATTTTTGTCGGAGTTTGAGAATGTGGAAACTTATGCTTGCAGTTTAGATTTGTGACGAAATATTGGCTTTAAAGATTTAAAACACAAACTTTTTTGGTGTGTATATTGTTATAAAATATTTCAATTATTAAATTATTTCTTTAATATTTTTAATTTTAAACAAGTGGGAACTCTGTTTGTAATTTCAAAATTTTCTAGAGGCAACCTTCTTCAGAAATACATACAAATGTTCAATATCCTTATTTTATTTTACATTTTTGTGGCCACATTTTAATGTTCTTAAACTTAAATTTCAAAAAATATAAACAAAAATATCACCTGACCTTGATGTGAGATCACGTGATCTGGGCGGGGTCAATGACCTGTAAACAAAAATATCACCTGACCTCGAATTGACATATCGTGATTAGGGTGGGGTCAACGACCTGTAAACAAAAATATCACGTCACTCTGAATTGACATCACGTGATCTGGGCGGGGTCAATGACCTTGAAATGACTTCACGTGATCAGGGTGGGGTAATTGTCCTCAATTGACCTGTAAACAAAAATATCACGTGACCTTGAAATGACCTCACGTGATGAGGGTGGGGACATTGACCTCACTCAAAAATGTAAACAAAAATATCTCGTGACCTTGATGTGACATCACGTGATTTGAGCGGGGTCAATGACCTGTAAAAAAAAATATCACGTGACCTTGAAATGACCTCACGTGATGAGGGTGGGGATATGACCTCACTCAAAAATGTAAACAAAAATATCTCGTGACCTTGATGTGACATCACGTGACCTGGGCGGGGTTATTGATCTTGACGGGGATCGTTATCTTGAAATGTCATCACGTGATCAGGGTGGGGTCATTGACATCATGGGGCAACCGGATATGATGTTTCCGGAACCGGAAATGAGGCATCCGGAAACGGATATGTATAAAGATATTGCCGGAACCGGAAATGGGGTGGCTGAATATTGGTTACTGAAACTGGAAGTGGGGCATCCGGAAACGGAATGAGCCAACTGAAACAAGATATGTGATAACCGACGGGACCAGATATGGGAACGATGTGCCAGAACCGGAAATTAAGCAAACGGAAATATTTTACCGAAAACTGATGTTAGATATAGAGCGGTCGTCAAAATGACGGAAGTGGAAATTGGACAGGAAACGTCCCTTCTCCAGAAAGTGCTTAGTGACGGAAGCAGCGTCAGCTTCAGGGCATAAATGTTTCCTGTTCATAGAAGACTTCGGTGTGTATAATATCCGCTTCCGTTATAAGACTTCCGTTTCCTGTAATCGTTATCGATATTGGTGTAAAGTTTTATTCCGCTATCTTCATCGGACATCAAAGACTAGACGTCGTAATCAAGATTTAGCTCATTACAAATAAAAAATAATTTCATGCTCGAATTTTCTTCATTTAACTTTTTTAAATGAACCCACGCAAGATAAGGGAAGTAAATACATATGTATGGGAGCGTATGTAAAAATTTTTAACATTTGAAATGTTTGTTTAAACCCGTGCGAAGCCGGAGCGGTCGGCTAGTATTTAATATTTGCACTTTATCAAATTTTTTTCTTAAAAAAATCAAACAGGTGGCAACATTCTCCAAACAAATTTTCAACTCTAAATGTTCTTGAGACCATTTTGTTTGATATTATTATATAAATAATATATATTTTTATTAATAAAACTCTCAGTAATTAAATTATCGCATTCTACCAAAGTCTATGGGCGCTCATATACTCCGCTAGATATGTTGGAAGTTCCAATGTTGAATTATAAAATAGAATGCATATATTTTCTTCATGAAAGATGGTTTCATTCATCACTATAACACCACCCTCAAAACACCATTCAGCCGTACCGTTATTATCAGCAGTAACTTTGAATGTTCGACTCTTGAAACAAACATCAGCAATATCACACACACTGCCACAGTACGCAGTGTCATCCAGCTCTTTTGAGGGCTCATAGGCCAGGAAGTCCATTGGGCCACCACTGTCGAGATATAGTTTAAAATGCAAGCCCTTTACAGTATTTACGCCACAAACGTAAACTTTGAGTGGGAGAATAGAGTAGTAATGCATTAAATATGCTGAAAAATATATATGTTTTTTGTTGTTTTTAATTGTAACTTACGCACATAGTCGACCGTCCTTAGCATCTTACTAAAATCGATAGAGCAACACTTCTCTTTCATACATTTCCACGCATGTTCCTTCTTGGACTCGATTAGTATTAAGCTCAGTGCAATGACTAGAGCGTTTAATAATAAGAAACGTATGTGTTTGGAACGATTCAATAACATATCGTATATGTTTAGGGAAGAAAGTAAAGTGAATCAATAACTCGCGCTGTTTGCGGTATGTAAAATTCGCAATGTAAAAAGGTTGTAAAATGGCATGTAAAATTAAATTACCGGCAACTTTGTTCCGCCGTTTTTCAATTTGATAGAGAAAATTAATTAACTTATTTTAATAAACTTAATAAGAAAGGATGGGCTAAGTTCAGGTGCCACCGCATATTTTATACTCTGATTATTAATTTGTGAAATTTTATTATAAGAACACACAATTTGAGCCATATATGCAGCATAATGCCCTTTAATATAAGGAGAATCATTTTATATAGTATATGAGTCCTGAGATAATTCTTCAAATGATTTCACTTATATTCACCACCAAGCTACATTATATACAAGACTATCTTCTTCTTGACTGGCATAGACACCGCTTACGCGGTTATAACCGAGTCCACAACAGCGCGCCACGAGTCTCTCCTTCTGGCTGTTTGGCGCTAATTTGTTATACCAAGCGAGGCCAGGTCCCTCACCACCTGTTCCTTCCATCGGAGTGGAGGTCTCTCCCTTCCTAGGCTTCCACCAGCGGGTACTGCATCGAACACTTTCAGAGCTGGAGCACTTTCGTCCATTCGAACAACATGATCTAGCCAGCGTAGCCGCTGTCTTTTTATTCGCTGGACTATGTCTATGTCGTCGAATAACACATACAGCTCATCATTCCATCTTCTGCGGTATTCGCCGTTGTCAATGTTTAAGGGACCATAAATCTTCCGCAAAACCTTTCTCTCGAAATCTCCTAGTGCTGTCTCATCGGATGTTGACATCGTCCACGCTTCTGCATTGTAAAGTGGGACCGGAATGATGAGAGACTTGTAGAGTTTTGTTTTTGAGGATGGACATATAAACCACATAAAAACACCCCCCAATGAAAAGGAAGCAACTACAAGACTATACATCCACTTAATTTGGTTAAGATATCTCACATATTAACCAATATATGCGTTATAAGGTCCACAAAATTTGAAAACACTAATATTAGGTTTATGGGAGCTAGTGGAAGTTATGAACCGATTTCACACATTCACTATTATTAGAAGAAAAAGATTCCTTCAAAATAAAAAGAAAATGTTGCGTTCTTTGGGGTTATTTATATGGGAGAGATAGCGAGAGAAAAGAAATAGAGAAATACATTTATTTATCAGTAAATAAAGAAAAATAATATATATACTTTAATTATTATTTTTTTTTTTTTACATTTAAATCTTTATTACAAAAAAGACATATCGTGAGCTCAAACTTCAAGAAAAAAAATATTTCCTTCGTACCATTTAAAATTATACCAAAATGGTCTCAATTTACCAGATCTCGGAAGTGGAAAGGAATTCAACCAAATCAGCTGGTATATCAATCACATCGTTGTTAAAATTCAAACAAATATTTTCATCCTTATATAAGGTCTCATTACTGACTTCAACATGTCCTTCGAAACACCACTCAGCGGAACCACCATTTTCCTCTGATACTTTGAATGTATTCGATTTGATGCAAACCAAGATTTTCTCACAAATTTCACCACAGTACTGTGTCTCGTCCAACAGTGTATATGGATGATAGGCCAAGTAGTCCATCTCTTCTCCGGTGTCTAAAAACAAGCTGTATGTCCAATCGTCCTCCACCTTTTGACCACACGCATACACTAAGTGTATTAAAAGTGCGTTAAATATTTAATTTCAGAAGTTGAAGTTGTTTCACCATACTTACGTAAGAAATCGATTGTTACCACCATTTTGCTAAAATCAATGGAACAACATCGATCCTCTAAACAATTCCAGGCCTCCTCTTGCCCACCTTCACAAATAATTATGTAAAAAGTGAAAATTATTGCGCTTACGTGGGCGAGTAGATATCTAGTGACGAACATTTCTATCAAATGCGTTTACCATGTAAGTCGAATAATGTAAAAATGTCGAAAAATTATTATTTTTCCGTTTTTATACCGAATAATTTTATATAATAATAAAATATGTTATGGTCGAAGCATTTACGCCATTAAATTATTTCCGAATCTTTATTGATACGTAGTGTGAATTTAACGTATCTAAATTAAATGAGTGCATTACTCTCGGGTAATAAATCGTGGGTTCGATCCCTGTCAAGACAAAATTTAAAATTGCAGCTTCATAAGAGTGTTTGACCCGCGATGAGCAATGTCTAACCTCAAAACTACGCGGAGTATTTCTAATGTCAAAACAATTCTCGTAAAAACCTTTGCAAAAATTGAGGACAAGAGAGATACGAAGCGCGGCCTAAAATAGAGTATAATTGTATAAGACATATGTATAAAATTAAGTATACTTTTTAAGTCATGTTTTTTTAATGAACCGTAATAAAGCGATATTATTAGAAATGTTCGTAATTTAATTATTAATTAATTTTCTCAGAGTTGCATTTAACTAAATTGAAATCAAACATTTGAATATGTAACTCAAGTCTATGCCGTTAAATTCTACAGCAGACCAGCAGCAAGAAATAGAGAGAGAGAGAGACAGAAATAGATATAGAGGGAGAGAGAGAAAGAGAGAGAGAGAAAGAAAAGGATAGAGAGAGATAAAGAAAGAGAGAGAGAAAGAGAGAGAGAAAAAGAAAGAGATAGAAAGAGAGAAAGAGAGAGACAGAGAAAGAAAGAGAGAGAAAGAGTTAGATAGAAAGAAAAAGAGAGAGAGAGAAAGAGTGATATTCAGAGGCAGTAATCATATACGAGTATTTGTTGCTGTTTTAAAGTCATCTCAGCTAAAAAAACAAGTAACATGTAAATTTTTTTAATTTTAATTTATTTTTACATTTAATTATTTATTGTAAAAACAATAACACTGCTTGTACAGAGACTTTAAGAAATCAAATACCCTTCGTATCGTTTAAAATACACAGTCAATGACCGCAATTCACCAGATATTGGATGTGGAAAGAAACTCAACCACATCACCTGGTATATCAATCACATCGTTGTTAAAATTCAAACAAATATTCTCATCCATATATAAGGTCTCATTATTGACTTCAACATGCCCTTCGAAACACCACTCAGCGGAACCACCATTTTCCTCTGATACTGTGAATGTATTCGATTTGATGCACACCATGATTCTCTCACAAATTTCACCACAGTACTGTGTCTCATCCAACTTAGTGTATGGATGATAGGCAATGTAGTCCATCTCTTCGCCGGTGTCCAAAAATAAGCTGTACGTCCATTCGTCATCCACTCTTGTACCACACGCATACACTAAGCTTACAAAAATAATAAAAAAATTATAGAAAAGTGCATTAAGTAATTATAGTAGTTGTTGCACGATACTTACGTAAGAAATCCACCGACACCAACATTTTGCTAAAATCAATGGAACAACATCGGTCCTCTAAACAATTCCAGGCCTCCTCTTGTCCTCCTTCACAAATAATTATATAAAAAGCGAAAATTGTTGCGCATATGTAGGCGAGTAGATGCCGAGTGACAAACATTTCTATCAAATGTATGTAAGACGAAAAGTGCTAATAAATGATTGTTTCAGACCGCTTTTATACCGTAAAATTCTATATAATAATATTAATGTGTTACGCTCGTCGTATATTTTACGCCATTAAATTATTCCCAAAACTTTATTGATACGTAGTGTGAATTTACCGCATCCAAATAGAAATGGGTGTAGTACTCTTGGGTAATCCATCATAGGTTCAAATCCCTGCCAAGACAAAATTTGAAAGTTGCAGCTTCTCAACAGTGTTTGGCTATCGATAGGCAGTGTTTAACTTCTAACCTTCGGTGGTATTTCTGATCTCAAAACAATTTTCATAAAATTCTACAAAAACCGAACATCAGAGAGAGATGAAGTTCGGCCTGGAGCAAAAAGTGAAACAGATATGTATATAAATATATAGATACTCTATATATTAATCAGTGTTTTATTTTAATGAACCGCAATGAAGTAATATTGTCAGAAATGTTCGGACCTACATGTTCAGGGTTGTATTTAAGTTAATTAAAATACAGTTTTGGAATATGAAAAGTAAGTCCATGTAGATAAATATAGCAGACCATTTCTCTACCTTGAGTCGTTTTATTAAATACCTTTTATTCATGAGTGGGTTCATACAATATTAGCAGTGCTTAGATTATTATGTTCCCAAATAGGAGTTGATCTTAGTATATTCTCGAACCAAAGTGCCGACGATGATTTGATCTTTTATTCTCAATTGAGATAACCTCATAAGTGATTTCGAGCAATCCCTTCGTTTTATAGTGGAAGTATAATAACTTCACCCGATTATTTAAGTGTAAAAAAGTCGCCTTTGAACTGCTTTTTCAAATGAAACGGAGTCTTTCATAAATATGTAGAACATTGAAATTATTATTATTGAAATGATAAATCCGTGACTTTTGGAATGACGAGAGAACATTCAGACATAGTGGTAAGTAGGGGTTCATGAAGTTGAAAAATATTGTTATTATAAATAGTACCGTGAAGGTGAATTGAAAGATCAGATAATGTGAGTGAGGGAGCTGTATGAGGCTGTAGTTATCTCAGGTGAGGGATTCACTTTGTTTTGGATGAAGTGTAACAAATTAGAGCATATAGAAGCATTGGACGTGATTAACAACAATATCTCTAGTCGATTTTCTTAACGTTTTCGGCACTGGCATTATACATGAATATCATATGTAGTGCAGGTCTATGAGAGTCGTTGAATACCAAGATGATATAAGATTAATTTGAGCAAAACGATTTTCTTATTTTTGCTGAATAAGGATTGATTATTGAAAAAGTAAAATTCATGTAGAAATGTCTAGAAGAAAATTCATGTAACTGCCCTCCGTAAGTAGCAATTGTTAGTACACCTTTATTTAGACCAACACTCTCCTCTTTAATATCTATTAAAGTACAATACTCATAAATACTCAAATAACACTTTGAAATATACAAACTGCCATAACAAAAACTCACAGTATATGAAAAAAAAAAAAATCTTTACAATAGAATCCCGAGATATTGTTGCAAATACAAGTTGTGTTGGCATTTTCTTTCAACTACAGGAAATTTGCCTTTGCATAATTCCATAAAGGATATTCTATGCGTACAAGTATATATTTTAATATCCTTTTGATAGCTTTATTTATAAATTTATATTTGTATTTGTATATATGCGTATAAAGGAACCTTCTCATTTTTCTATAACAAAGACTGCTTATAGTACTTTATAAGGCACGGTGCGTGCTACTCGGTGCAGTGGCGACTGTGGAAGCAACTGGTATGTTGTGCAATATTATGCGTTTTCATATTTTTATACAATTAAATATGTATATATTTTCATATTTTGTATTGATGTTTTTTTTTCATAACACACACACACACTAATATAACTACAATTATAAAAGTAGTTACTACTTCTATGACTTTCTTTTATTTGTTCATACAAATGGTTTTGTGTAAATGTGTGTGAATGGAGTCGGGTGCATATGTTGCACTTCGTTTTTGTGCATCGAAGTTGGATAATTGGTTGTTTGACTGAGCCGGAGGCAACAGTAAAGACTATTAGGTGGTAAGACTGTTGAGCTGTGTAGAGGTTGTGTTTCAATACCCTGTAGGAAAAATGAAATGTTAACACGTTTTTTGAATGCTCTGAAGGAATTTTTTTTCTTTTCATTATGAAATTTATTTATTTTTTACATAAAACAAAATAATTTTTCTTCAATGCAAAAAAAGAATCCGAAAACAAGTAAGGAAGGGCTAAGTTCCGATTGTGGCCGAACATTTTATACTCTCGCAATTTATTTATTTAATATTATATAATACAGAATTTGACCCACATATTCGTCATATATATGGTATAAAGTCCAATGAAAGTTGGAAACCCTAATATTAGGTTAGAAGCAGCGAGGTCCTCATGTTCTATGGTCCGATTTCGGCGATTTTTAGAATGTGGCTGCCACATTATTAACATAGTATTTGTGCAAAGTGCTGCACCGATATCTTCGCTAGTACTACCTTTATATATTGTAAAGTAAACGATTCAGATTCTCTTCAAAGTTCTGGTATATAGGAAGTGGGCGTGGTTGTGAACCGATTTGGCATATTTTCACAAAATACCATTGGGATGCTAGAAAAATATTATAAGACGAAGTTCAGTGGAATTGGTCGAGTAGTTTCGGAGATATGGTTTTTGACTCATAAGTGGGCGGAACCATGCCCATTTAAAATTTTGTATACGATTTTGAGTGAGTTCTATACCTTCTTTATAATGAAATTTAAGGTTTCTGTTGGTTTTCCTTAGTGAATTAATGCATTTTTTTTCAACGTAACCTTTGTATGGGAAGTGGGCGTGGTTAGAATCGGAATTCCTACATTTTTGGACTATATAAGGAAATGACTGAAAAAAATGACTCCTGTGAGTTTCGTTAATACAGCAACAGTAGTTTACGAGATATATACAAAAAACTTAGTAGGGGGCGGGATCACGCCCACTTTTCCAAAAAAATTACATCCAAATATGCCCCTCCATAGTGCGAACCTTCGTACCAAATGTTATTTCCATAGCTTTATGTATGGCTTAGTTATGGCACTTTATGTGTTTTGTATGACGGACGGACGGACGGACGGCCGGCCAGACAGACATTCGGATTTGAACTCCACTCTTCACCCTGATCACTTGGTATATATAACCCTATATCTAACTCGTTTAGTTTTGGGTGTTACAAACAACCGTTATGTGAACAAAACTATAATACTCTCTTAGCAACTTTGTTGCTAGCAATTATTTTTTTTTCTCGTTTTTTTTTTTTTTTTACTTGTGTGACCAATTTATAATACCTAGTCTAATGTGATTGATTAGCTAGTGTTATATAATTTCTGTTGAGTTCCAAAATTATCTGAAAAAAATATTTTTAACATTCTTAATTTTTTTCTTACTGGGTCACTGGGCGCTTTGAAGACGCATAACTGCATGTGCATTGCAAATGAAAAATACCAGATGCACTCACAATTGACTGACGAAGTTATTGAAATTGTAAGAGTACAATACAACTGTATTCTTTTGTTGCAAGTGGGCGTATTACTCACTGATTTATTGCGTAATCGCTTAGGAGTAAAGTTAATACAGACGAGCTAAGCGATATATTGAGTGCTTTGAAACTAATCTAGCTTAAGAGTTTGCAAGAATTTCTAATTTGCTGAAACAGTTCAGATTTCAATAAACTAGCGAAACAAGGGCACCATTCAGTAGTAGTAGTAGGTTGCATTAGGTCTGCTTTGGTTTAATCCACTTTAAAGCTTTCATAACTGCTGCAGCAGTTCGCTGTTGTCGAAATTATATCGCCACAGGCGCATAAGCCTATGTTTGTATATGAAATCAAACAGTAATATCAATAGAGGCGTGCACTTGACAGATTTTCCCTTTATGCGTCACACCGTTTGAAGCCGCGCGCCTGTCGTCTGGCGAGTTGTAATAATGTGTCACGCTTAATTTAAGACTTGATTGTTTGTAATTAAGTGGTTTTGTTGTTGTTGTTGTTCGCGATAATTGCATTAAATGTTTCTTAAAAGCGGGGAACATTACGATAATGTACTGGCATATAATTTACTGTGAAACAGGGTGGATCATTGGTGTTGGTAAAAAGGTTTTCTTAAAATACAATATAAATATTTTTTTAAATGCAGTCTACAAAAAAATTTTCAAAATAAATATTATACGATTACTATATATTATACTAGTGGATGGGGTCATGTATAGAAGTTCACGCAAGTGAGGGAAGTTTCTGACTGTCATTCAACTGGGAGTGGCCAGTAATAATTCTTTTACATATGGCTCAAGTAGCTCACGAATTCCTGGCTTAGACCAAGTATCCTCTGGGTAGCCAACATACATCCGTTTGGAGGCGAGATGAAGTGAGAAGGCGAAAACTGCTTCAGCGGTTGTGCCTAAATCCCCAATGAAAAACGTCACGTTTTAAGGAACATGATTTGAGGGTATGCACCTGGGATGTCCGGACCCTAAATTGAGAAGGTGCTTCTACCCAGCTGATTAATGTCCTACCATCCAAGAAGTGCGATGTAATTAAGTGGACGGAAGATATCTACTAAGCGGTCATATAAAGGAGCGCAAGTTTGGTATTGGATTTGTGGTGGGAGATAGGGTCCGTCGTCGAGACCTGGCATTCTTGCGAAGTTTTTCAACTTATCGCGCAAATAGAACAGAAGTCGATGTGACCAAAGATGTTTTCTATGAGCGTCTAGAACGCACCTACGTGTGCTGATTCTGCCACAATATCAAAATCGTGCTTGGTGATATTAACGCAGCTTCAATAACGAAATATTGCCAAAGGCCAGAAGCTGATCGACAATCTGGGGACTTCAATCAAGCTTTGGCTGTTATCCCTACATGGAATTAATAAAATTACTCTTATTTAGAGAAAATTGTACATATATATTAGGAAACATACTAAATTATTGCAAACTATATAAATGCGGTATACTAGGGTTGCCATGTAAGTTTTAGGAAAGTCTAAAATTTATATTGAAATTGTCGCCAGCAAAATTTTGTAATATTTTATATGTTGCTATTGAATTCTACTTATAGTTTATATCTTTTATTTGAGCTTAGATGCTTCTGTGAGTAGGGTTGCCATTTATTTTAATTTTATATTTTAAAGCAATTTATGTAAAAATTGCAGCAAACTAAGAATTTTAAAACAACGACAGATTTTTCGTACATATTTAACGATATATTTAAATATTTTGCCATAGAGTTGCCATACTTTTTTTTTAATTTAATTTTATTTAATTTTACAATTTTCGTATTAGGAAAAGTTTGTTAATTATGAATTCTGCGATTAATTTAATTTAATACTTTAAATCTATGAAAATAACTATTTCACAAAATCAAATTCAAACACCCATTATACTGCTCTGCTACTTCATACGATTATTACAGAAAAAACAGCACACATAATTTGCTCAGCATAATTTTCAACCAATAAATTTTAACGCGTTTTTAATTAAGATCTACAAAAACAAAAAAAAAAAAGCAAAAACATCCGCATATTAAAAATGGGAAAACAGTGTTAGCGAATTAAGAAGAAACGCCAATTAAACTTAGCAAAAAAGCGCAAAATATACAAAAAATGTTTGCGAAAGAAATAAAGTTGAGCCAAAGAATAAGCACAAAGCACGAAAGCAAACTTGAATTTTGACTGCCGAAAAAAAGGCGCGTTGCATGAAAATCCGCTTGCCGTTGAAAGTTGAAATAAATAAAACATAAATGTTGATGTGTGTCTGTGTCTGTGTGTGTGTACGTAGATATTTATGCATGCATATTTAACAACATTAAAAAGGAATGGTATTAAGGCGTTGAAGCAGCGAAAACAAAAGCAACAACTTTTTGTTGGCTAAAGCGCCTGACGGTATGCCATCTTTTGGCAGCGCACAAATTTATGCTACTCAAAGCCCCGCTCGCACATAAATGTATGTGTTTAAATATGACTGAGGCGAAAAAGCGCATTTGTTGTTGTTGCTACTTTGCGCATTTTTTGTTTTTCTTTGAAACTTTCATAAATGAAAAAGTTTTCAGCGCACGCATTGAAGGCGTTCAAGTGGCTTTTTTTATATTTAAGTAATTAAATGTTTTTTTTCTTTCGTGCTTTTTCTGTTTTAAACTTGTCAAGCGCTGTGCTCTGCCTGGAAAATTGATATGTTTTCGCATTGTTGCGCTGCTTATAAGCGTATTCATGTGATATTGTATGTGTGTGTTAGTTCATCTCGGCTAATTAGCCATATTGGTTATGTATGCCAACGCTTGCTTGACAAACGATTTTTTATGGAAGTTACATTATATATGCACATATGTACATACTTTCTTACATATAACCATATCTGCCACATATTTTATCTGCGCCGCTGGCAATTAATGCAATTATTTTCGTCAGCAACTTTTTTTTATATAAGTTTTCTGTAAACATTTCATACGCTCCTTTAAAATTATATAACAATATTGTTGTATATATATAAATATATATCCATATAACTGCCGCCAAGGTTGATTTGCGCACGCTTAAGCCTTTTTAACGCGCTTATATGTGTATCAGTCTTCTTTATTCCACTTTCCTTTTTATATTTAATTCTTCGCTATACTTGTATGTCTTCCAACATTTTCTGTTTCATCACGCGTATTTTATAAATAACTACTTGTAAGCACACATATACATAGTATATATACATATTCACATGTATATACATGTGGACATAATATGTATTTCCGCGTAAATACGTTTTTAATGTGCCGCACAAATGCGTGGGCTAATGAGAAAACAATAATAATAAGCTTGCTAGTACAGCTGTACATTTATGTGGATGATATACTCGTATATAATATTACTCATACGCAGTGGTGGCCGTGGAAATTAACTTTGCATCATTAACTTATATGCATTTAGGCTTTGAAGGGTTAGAATGTTTAGGTGATAGGGGTTTGTGAGACAGTAAGTAATGATGATGGAGTAAAATTTAAAATTTTAAGTAAGATAGATTTTATTTTAAGCTGGAAGTTTGGTTTGGGAAGATTGTTGAAATATAACTCGGAAGTAGACTACTTTTAATATGTGGTTATGCAGAAATGAAGTTAATGTTTTAGAGGATTTTAATTCTCAAAGGTTTTTAAGAAGTATAATAATTCAATTTATATAAAACCACTACACCAGTATAACCAATGAAAAATTAGCGATTTTTTTATTAGAAAGTACTTGATCGAATGTTTCGAAGTTTTCTGGTCATAATAAGGTATATTTTCAGCTATATTTTAAAATTTTTTTTACAAAAATATTGAGGAATAATTGAGTTACATGCTGTCTTCGGAGGAATTTCCAATACAATGACTTACGATTTTTGAAATATATCCAACAGTAACAAAATTCCGTAATTATGAAAAAAATAGTTTTTTATGTAAATTTTTTCAACAAATTAAAAAGAAGAAAAGAAAAGAAGAAGAAGTAAATATATACAAGAATACTCAGTTTCAATTTGAAGTCCATCGGTCAATTTCTCGTTGAGTTATGATGTGAGGAATTTTGAGAAATGTTGTTTCGAGAATTCGGCTTATAGACGAGCGGTCATTCAAAAACTATTCAAGATACGACCTTACCTTCACAGGATATTTTTGAATCTAAATATATAGTATTAACTATCGAATAAGTAAAAAAAATCTTTTTTTTTTTAATGTCGCATTGGTATAGCTCCTTAAACATTAAATAATAAAATATATAAAATAAATCAAAAAAATAATAGTAAAATCCAATATTAAATATATTCTAAGCATTTTCTAAGATAATGGATATGGGTTGCCTACTGATACTGAATTAAAAAGATATATAGATATGTAAATGTAAGAACTATAAGAGATTAATTTAATTAGAGTAATATAGTTAATTCATATCATATATTAAATCAGGAATCACATCAGAAATATTTATAAAAAAAGGTTGCCAACTAACTTTTGATGTTCAATATTTACAAGTCCGATTTTTTTATTTAAGCAATATTAAGAAAATAAATAAGTCTCAAACAGCCTTTTAAACGAATATAAATAACACAGGTTATTTTAGATATTTTGGTTTTGGGGGTTATGAACATTCGCTTATTTGTAATTTTTATATCCGTTATTAATACCAATAATATAATATATTGAAAAAATTTATATACATAATTTAATCTCATATGACGAAAGTGAGTAATAAACAAAAAAATAACTTTTACACCAAACCAAAAAATTATAATACAATATTTCATAATTTATCATTATTAATTTGTTGAACAGGGTTGCCATATAGGTAGTATATTTAATTATATTAAATTTTTATAAAATATTACCACTGCAATATTATATCAGCCAAACTCTCTAGAGTCGTTTCTTTTATGTACTACGTAATATTGTCCAAAAGTGGATGATATCAGTTAATAACCATACCTACCTCTCATACAAAACTTATGTTGAAAACTACTAAAAGTTCTTTAAGTCAGTACGGAAAACACCATAAATCCTATATTATATATATAAAAAGATACAAAAAATGGACCAAGATTGGCATAAAAAGAGGCCGATGGGCGTGGCTCCGTCTGCTTATGGCTCAAACATTTATGGCCACATCTCAGGAACTACTCGATCAATTTCAACGAAATTTGGTTCATAAAATTTTTTTGGCACATACTAAGTTTAAAAATCTTAGTCGGTTAACAACCACGCCTACTTTCTTTAAAAGATATCGGAACAAAACTTTGCACAAATGCTGCACTTTTAGTGTGACACCGCCGGTCTAAAAATCTAAAATCGGACTATAACTATTCAAGGCCCCAGATATCGAAAATAAGAACTTCATTGCTTGTGGGCAAATTTTTTGACGAAAGAATCGGTACATCTCTCAGATATTCTACAGAAATACATAACAGATGTGTTTCTTATAATATTGTGGCAAAAATGGGCAAAATGCGGTCGATACTTCTTCACTATATATGGATTTTTAAATTTCTTGTGGACTTTGTACCACATATATCGGGAATATATTTAAATTAAGGCAACCTTTAACCTTAGACATGGTGTAGCTTGGTGGCAAAAATCCAGATCGATCGATCCAAAAATGAGTTCAGCTACCATATACTATATATCATGATTTTCGTTATTCTAGAGGATTTTATAAATAAATAAAATGTATAATATGTTCAGTTACACCCGACCTTAGCCCTTCCTTACATGCTTCTATTCCATTCCATTCCCATCTATATATTCGGAATAAAAATTGCTTCACCCAACATCGCTTCTATTAAAGAAGCTTCATCTTCCTTGTATATTAATTACACTTCTGATATTTGAAAAAAAAAACTTCTTCCAGAGTTTGATTAAAGCGCCGCGAAATCAGCGAAACTGCTGCACCAACACCTTAACAAACGCGCAACTAATGCCGCTCGCACACAAAAAGTTCCACACGCAAAGTGCAAGTAGTTAGTTGTGCGCGAAACTGACAGTGTGGCATGCATGAAATTCCCTGTCAAATTCAGCGTAAAATTATCATTATACTTCAAGTTGCAAGTTTGCAACGGCGGGTGAAGCTGTCGCCTGCGATACCAGCAAAATTAGTTGTGTGTTGCTACACACACGCTTGAAAGCAAACTATGTGCCACACCGTCGTGCACAGGGAATGTACGCTGTTGCAACTTAATGATGCTGGCGGCAACAACAGCAAAATTATAGTGAAAAATTCCAGCTTTGCAGCAGCGACAAAGTGAGTGAATGAGTGCATTGAAGTGTGCAACTATGTGGGCTGCTGCTGTTGTTGTTGTTGTTGCCATCATAGTTCACATGTAAATACACGTATGTGTGTTAGTGGCTCCGTGGCACAGTGGCAGCAGCAGTGGTTGCGCCAACGCTGATTTAGTTGTCGATTTTTGCGTGCGCTATAAACTTGCAACTATCAACTGCAGTCATGTGTGCATTTCGCTATTTTATACGCGCGTGTGCGTGTGTGCGCGTGGCCTTGTGCGCCTCATTGATTGGTGGAGGCGTTGCGCGTGACTGATGCTCGTTTGCCGCACGCTTTGCCAATGTACTTACTAACAGCAGCAGCTATTTAAAATATACTTGTGCTGGTGTGTGTGTGGGTGTGCTTGTGCACGTCATCTCATCTGCCGCGTAACGGTGCGGTTAATGATGGCTGCTAGTGGTGGTGCAAATATTTGCAATGCCGTTTGTGTGCACCATGTTGCAACATTAGCATGAATATCAGCAGCTAATATGGCAAATGTAACGGAAATATCAAAAATTGCGCTGTGCAACAAAATTAACTGTTAACGTGTTGTTGTTGTAGGCAGACGCGTAATTTAATGCAAGTGAGAAAGGTTCAAGTGCATTGCAAATGAGTAATTTGTATGTTGTTGCCCGTACAACAAACAGAATTTTCATTAAATTCATGTTGCATGCACTTTTGCGCAAATGAGGCTTGATTTTGGGCCTCTAGTTGTTATTGTGGTGTTCATAAAATCGATACTTTTTCATATTTTTTGTATTTTGACCTTAAAACCGTGCAAAATTGAAAGCAGTGGTGAAGAATTATAAGTAAAGTGATGTGCCACAGTGCGTATGCGTGACATTTTTTAACCTTCAATGGATGGGTAGGGGTATAGCAGACCCGTTGTGATTGGAAAGATGTAATGATTCTTAAATAACAAATTGTACTATTTTTCGTCACTTCAACTAATGTAACAATCACTTAAAGTAATTGAATTTCACTTTACATAACATTAATTATATACTTCCAATCGAATTACAGAACGATAAAGAAATTATGAAAATAGAAATCCCCAAAATTAAGGAAAAGCTTCCTTGTTAGAGATACTCTGTAAGTATATAAGTCCAAGTGGTATTTGGGAAATATTTCATATATGACTGTCTTTGAACACGTTCATTCTAATTTTGTATAACCGACAGCTGTGGGAACGGCTAATACAAAAACTCATCCTGGTATATAATAATCTTTTACAACCTTTAGGAAGGTGAAGATTCAATCTGATAGTAGAGCGGCGATACTAACCTAAAGTTCGCTGACCAAGCGCTCAAGGTTCGTTAAGGAATGCTTATCTTCACTATCAGTGGCATCGTTATACTTTTCGATTAGATTGGCTTGGATCCACGGCCACAGCGAAATCGCGGGAAATTGTAAGGCTGATGAGCTTGCAAGTTCAGGAATGTCAGTCTCATTATTATTAGCATGGCAACATGTAGGAGCACCATTGTACTACTGCGATTTACTACTGGACCAATGAGTCTCGGCTGAGCTGGAACAGCGCCGGTCAGTCACTAGCACATGCGTAGTCGCCAGATTCCTCTGACCTAAGGTGAATCGCGGGAGGTCTACCGAGCTCTTCGCCCTCAGTAAAGCTTACCTCTACTTAGTCGTGGGGGTGCTAACTGGCCATTGTCTCATCGGGATGCATGCTCTCTGATAATCGATGCTAGCTGTAGAAGCTGCATGGAGGAGAAGGAGGTGGAATTATCTCATCAATTTCTTCTGCATTGTCCCAATTTAGCGAGATGAAAAAAAAAATATTTCTCGGATCTTACTTTTTCGAACAAGCTCGAGAAATAGCGAATATTGTAGTGAAAAACCTTTGCAAATTTGCAGTAGGTTCAGGGAGCTTTGTCGACTCCTAATCTATGCGGGCTTCACAAAGGACAGTCATTTATAGTCAACGTGTGTTTCCCTATGGGGAACAGCGTTACAACCTAAGAGTTCCAAGTCACCTAAAATATTCCCCAATAATGAGGAGCTCTTACCGATTTTTTTCCCATTTTTGTTGTTATTTCAGGATAAAACATGATAAATAATTAGTGAGACAATTTCGAATGTATGGATGTATCGATTTTATTAGAATTGTTTTTAATAGAACAATTTATTATTTATAATTGAACTCGAGGTACATAGTTCTCCTTTAATATGAATTCCATTTAATCACTCTCAATTAAATTCAGAATTATTAAATTGCACACTTTAATTCACTCAACTCCTTTATTTCACTTTACAGTGATCCCTATGCCGCCTACGATGCCGATGGTCCAATGGAAGATTATGAGTATCCGGGTGCACTAACGCCATCACAAAAGCAACAATACGAACAACAACTATTAAAACGCCAACAAGTACAACATAAACCGCAAAACCGCCTACAACAGACCGCTACAATGCAACAGCAACAGCAGGCGGTCCAAGAGGCCGACCCGCACAATCGACCATCCACCACCGCCAACAACAACAACCCGTCTACCGAGAATACACTCATATCCACATTGAAAAGCCTCAAAACCATGTGGGACATTTATCGGGCGTTTTCTGCTGCTTGGAATACGCTCGCGACACACCGGCAACAGCAAGAGCAACAACAACAAGAGGCAGCGAAACGTCGTCAACAGCAAATCGCACAACAAATGCGTATCAATTCGAAAAAACCGCCCAAAATCGGCGCGAACGATAAATACACACAAAGGAATAGCACTGGGGGCAGCGTGGAAGGCAGCGAAGTGACGACTGGAGCTGGCACAAATGCGGCAAAACGAGTTAAGCCAAACAACAAAGCGACTAAAAATCCTAAAACGACGACAACAACAACAACAACGACGACGACCTCAACTGAATTTGTGGCGAGCAGCGAAGCGGAAGAGACGGTTGCCAACAGCAGCGGCAGCGATGGTGGTGGCAACAATAGAAACGCCGGCACAAAGGGTGATGCGATGGCGCGCCAAAATGCTGAGGGTAAGCGTGAGAAACGTCAAACCACTGACACAGCTGTGACGGAATCGACTGATGTGGGCGAAGGTCGTTACATCAAAGGCGATCCACTGAAGGGCTACTACGACTTTGTCATCACCGAAGGCTCGTACAAGTTTTGGGCTGTCTTTCAGGTGAGTGGTTTGAAATAATGATGGCGTTTAACGTGTTAAATTAATGAGTTAAATTTTATCTGCAGTCAGTTTAATTATATATAAAGATTTTATGAATATTGATAAGGTGTCTTTTCATATATTAAAATGTTCTGTAATCGAAATAGCTTCCACAGACAATACATTGCAGAGCTCATTTATTTAATATTTTTTCTACTTTTGCTTCGAAATTTGACTTAAAACACGTTCCACATACGATCCACATATGTTCCACATACGATCCACAATCGTTTTAACGCTTTACATCTAGATAGGGAAGTACATATGCTATGTTCATGTTGGGGAAAATATCTTGAATCCCACATACAATCCACAAATAATTCATAGAGGAAAAAATTCATGAGTAAGCCAGAAGTCTTCGCGGAGCTTTTATATGCTTCATTTGACACCTGATCATCTCTTCATGACACAACTAAATACTTTCCGGTTATACACGAATACATATTTCCCCTACTCATCCTTCTTCATAAACTCTTACATAGGAAATCGCTATAATTCTTCACGATACTCTCTCACATCATCCATCTAGATTATGTCACATGCTACAAATATTACAGGCATTAAGGCAGCGACTACAGTTGGTGCAAAAGTGCGCTGACAAGACTCACTCACACCAAAAACTAGGTTGGCAGGTGTGAAAAAGCGGACGACACGTGACAGCAGTCGAGAAATCATTCATTAGTTTGACATAAAAGGTGGCTGCGACCGACATATGCACTCGAAATCATATAGAAATAAATCACACACACCTGAGACATACAAGAATGGCCGACTGTGATTCTGCATTACGTAGTATCCGCGGACTCGGTTGGTCACAAATTATGCTCAGCGCCAAATGAGTGGCGCAAAAATAATTTGTCTTACTTAAAAGTGACAAAAGCGCGAATGCACAGCGTTGCCACATGTTTGTATGTGTTGTGCCACTATTTTATTTCCAGTTGTTGTAAATCTGTGTTTGACTTTGTCAGTTTGCCAAGAGTTTTATTATTTCTGCTCTTCAGCATTGTTCAGTACTTCTTCTGCCGCTGACATAGCTCGCGGCTGACGAATGGCAATATGCTATGTTGCCACATGCATCAAATACTCCGCCACATACTCATGTACTTTCGAAAATATGTTTGTAAATAAAACTGTTATATTTATTTGTTTACAACAGTACATTTCCTGCAAGCCCACTCACCTGTCACGGTTCACCGGTTTAGCTGCGCTTTAGTGTCAAACCCTACCGACAAATAAACAGGAAATTATTATGTGACAAATAAATGTGTAGTGAAGAGTTGTCTTTTGGATATTTTAAATTACTGTTTTTGATTTACTATTATTTATTATTGGATATTTCAATTTAAAAAAATAGTTTAGGTTTCCGAAAAATTTTAAAATGACTTTATAAAGTAAAATTTAATTTGAAATATTTGTATGAACACAAATTAATATTGACTAACAAAATATAAATAGTGGAATTTTTTTCGAAATTGGAGGTGCCACCCATCTCAGAATTGTGCTACATATTTTATAAATAAAAATAAAATTATGAAAATGAAAAATTAAAAATTGTGTTCAATAAAATGGCCATTAATGCACAAAATTTATAAAACCAATCATTTCAAAAGTATTTTGCAATAGGATTGCCATATATTTTTTTTTAAACTTTTTGTTAGAAAATTAAAGTTCTTATGGTAATTTTTTATTCTCAAGAGAAACGTTCTATGAAATATTTAAAATTTCAGGAGTTATATGAGTTGATCAGACTAACATTGAGTTGAAAAGCAGTTCTTGCTCTAACCTAACAATCACTGAATTATTGCATTCCAACTGACCAAAAGTAGATAACGATAGTAAATTCCACTTCTCTCATATTTTCACATTGACAATCCAATAGTAGAGTTCAAAGTTCAAACCGAAGTACATACAGCTTTATAAAGGCATAAAGCTTGAGCTCTTTTGGGGCCTAATACTATGTTCCGGCGAAACTTAATCACAAGATTTAGATTGTTAAGTAGGTAATCTGACTAATCCACTGGATTTGATTTCGTCATACAAAAATTACACTTCCAAATCTCTTTACAGAGGAGATTTGAAGCTGATTTACTATAAATCTCGCTGCTTGACTCTGATTTATCGCCATCTATTGCTCATATTTGAGCTGATTTTCACTACAAACTGTCAAAAAAATGTTACAGCTCCGGTCAACAGCCGCGAAGAGTGTTTCTTTACATCTAGTAGCTGCTGGCTTTCAGGAAGAATAAGAGTACCAAAAATGACACAGCTAGCGGAAGTAAAGAAATTAAAAATGAGTAGAAATTATCAGATAGACATCTGATTGCTGTTTTTGGCAATTATGTCGTATTATATTTTAAAAATTAATCAATACAATATTGAATAAATTGAAGATCTTTTAAACTAAAACAAATGAATGAGAAAAAAAAATTAATTAGTTTTTATAATAAAAAACAATAAATTAATTAATAAATGCCCCTATCGTATTTTTATAATATATGAATCGAATTATAATTACATAATTCATACACTCATAATTTCTGTTTTCATAGTTTCACAGCAGAAACTATCACTAGCAAGCAGTATACAAACACTCTTACGTCTATGAGTAAAAAACAGCTGATTTATAAATCTCAAACGGCAGTGAGAACAGTGTAGATCAGTGAAGAGATTAAATGTAATCTAATCATTTAAAGTTTTTGGTGCGAACATGGTATAAAGGTCTAACTGAGCTAAGAAAAAATATAAGAAAATTGACAACGAACCTTTCTAGGTGCTCATGGGTCTAATTGAGCTTCAAAAAAAATCTATATAGATAACTCGAAATGATCCCTTCTAAGTCCTAGACACATTAACTGGGCTTATTCGAGAATTTACAACAAACTTTACTGTAGCTAGCTAGCTAGGTAAACTAAGCCATGTTTTAGACCACGGCTGGCTCCCTGAGCCTATAACAATAAAATTGACGATGAGGCATAAATATGAAACGTGGAAACGTTATCATTATTAATATTCATCAGCCATATAAATTCGATTGTGCTCGTCTACCTTCCAAAGACAACTTAGTGGTATCGCTTCTCATATATGGTTGAGTTCAATAGATCTTAAGACCATCTATTGAAAGGTATACCTTAATGTTAACGGTTAATGCTCATCTTATAGGTGGTGACAAAATTAAGGGTTGCGTGATAAATTTACATTTCCTTGCTTTGATTATTTTATCACTTCAAAGGCTAAGAAAAAATCGGCTATTAGGTGTTTTGGGCACAAGATCGTATAAGCAATGAAGAGCTTTTATACAAAAGGCCTCTATATTGAGCGTCAAAAGTATAAATACAATTGAATAGGTCTTTAATTCTGACCACTTCTATGTCTTATATAAAAATTGAAAATTTAAATATTTAAATTAAAAATTTAAATTTAATATCACTTAAGAAGCAAATATAAAAGTAATCAGCTAACCGCGAAAAAATTCAAAAGAAAATGGAATTTACAGAAACAAAGTCAATGAAAAGTGAAAGCTTTTAATTTGTTAAATGAAAAAGCATATATATATGTATATATGCTAGCGAGTTGCACAAATGTATTATATAAGACAGTCATCACAAAAGCTGAAAAGCCGTTGAATATGAGTACCTTTCTATGCAACAAGCGAATTAAGTGTGAATATATGAAAAGGTGGCAAGTATGCTTTGGCATTTTTGTATTCCATTTCTCACATTTCATTGCATTTTATGCGCATAAAATAATTAAGTGAGTGGGAGTGAGTGGCAAATTCTAATGGATGAACTAAATTGGCATTCAAGCCTGAAGACTGCATTTGTGAAGCGAAATATAAGAGAAATAAAATGTAAGAGTGATACAAGGCACGTGGAAGAAGGGGTTGAGCGGAGTATATGTGTTTAAAACTATGTACGTGAATAGCTATCATATACAAATGCGTCAAAAGCTTGCACTCATCTTCGCATAAAGTAAGTAAAGCAATTGCCGCGAGGTTTAGCGCGCGCGCGAAAAACAACAACACCATTAAGCGTGTAAAAACGTGTAACTAAAGGCGTTAAACAAGTGCGAACTTATGCACACAGAGACTTACATACTCATATGACAAGCATAGATAAGCCTGTGTGTGTGGGAGTGCACATGGAAAAGTCTATACATATATATAAATAAAATGGAAAATATTTATTTTTCTTTTACTTTTTCCACACTATCTCCGTGTGTGTTTTTTGCTGTTTTTGGCAACTCTATGTTTTTGCCGTCAAAATAAAGGGGGTTGCCGCCTATAAATGCGTGGCGTGGCAGCTGCAATGTGCGCATTTTCCATTTCGTTGCATATTTTACGGGGCACAACAGCGTTAAGCCACAGAGGGGCATGTGTAAATGGGTGTGTTTGTATGTAAGGTACACTGTGTCTGGGCGTTGAGTATGTTGTGAATGCCAGTTTATGATGCATGTATGTGCAGTAATACAGTGGGACTAAGTTAAAGTGAATATTTTACTATACAAACTTCAAAATATATATTTTAAGGGTTGCCAACATAGTTTTAAAATAATTTTTAAAGGGTGATTTTTTAAGAGCTTGATAACTTTTTTAAAAAAAAAACGCATAAAATTTGCAAAATCTCATCGGTTCTTTATTTGAAACGTTAGATTGGTTCATGACATTTACTTTTTGAAGATAATTTCATTTAAATGTTGACCGCGGCTGCGTCTTAGGTGGTCCATTCGGAAAGTCCAATTTTGGGCAACTTTTTCGAGCATTTCGGCCGGAATAGCCCGAATTTCTTCGGAAATGTTGTCTTCCAAAGCTGGAATAGTTGCTGGCTTATTTCTGTAGACTTTAGACTTGACGTAGCCCCACAAAAAATAGTCTAAAGGCGTTAAATCGCATGATCTTGGTGGCCAACTTACGGGTCCATTTCTTGAGATGAATTGTTCTCCGAAGTTTTCCCTCAAAATGGCCATAGAATCGCGAGCTGTGTGGCATGTAGCGCCATCTTGTTGAAACCACATGTCAACCAAGTTCAGTTCTTCCATTTTTGGCAACAAAAAGTTTGTTAGCATCGAACGATAGCGATCGCCATTCACCGTAACGTTGCGTCCAACAGCATCTTTGAAAAAATACGGTCCAATGATTCCACCAGCGTACAAACCACACCAAACAGTGCATTTTTCGGGATGCATGGGCAGTTCTTGAACGGCTTCTGGTTGCTCTTCACCCCAAATGCGGCAATTTTGCTTATTTACGTAGCCATTCAACCAGAAATGAGCCTCATCGCTGAACAAAATTTGTCGATAAAAAAGCGGATTTCACATTTCGAACCGAACACTGATTTTGGTAATAAAATTCAATGATTTGCAAGCGTTGCTCGTTAGTAAGTCTATTCATGATGAAATGTCAAAGCATACTGAGCATCTTTCTCTTTGACACTATGTCTGAAATCCCACGTGATCTGTCAAATACTAATGCATGAAAATCCTAACCTCAAAAAAATCACCCGTTATATAAATGTGCAATCATTTAGTGGCGCTTAATTTAAGTAAATATTAGGTCTACAACTTTGCTTCCGCCGTTTTCCAATATATGTCTCTAGAGTCAAGCACTGGTCGATTAAATCGTTTTATATCGATCTTGGACATTTGTGTCAACATTAACCCAATAAAATATTTTGCGTCCCAAACTTATTCTCAACTGAAAATGTCATTTTTGAGCCGAATTCTCGACATTTGCGGAAAATTTTGCTTTTCTTTTTTAATTCCAAGAAAAGTGCGGCTGAGGCTCATCGACATTTGTAACCGGTTTTATACAAAAAAAACTTTAATTTACAAAAAAACGGCGGAAGCAAAGTTGTAATAAATATTTTTTTAGAGTTGCCTACATATGAATTTTTATATAATTTTAATATACATTATTTAGAGAAATTCAATGAAACGTAGTATGAGCAAAGCTGAATTTAACAGAAAAAATATTTAAAAAAGGTTTTAGGGTTGCCTTCAATAAAAAAAAAAATAATTAGAGTTGCCATATATTTCGAGCATTTAATTAAGTATGAATGTTTATTTACGTATGAACCATGTTTAATGTTTGATACAACAAGTGGTATTAGAATAGCTTTATGAAAATTTATATCATGCAGTGGCCACCCTGCACTTTTACACATATTAATTTTTTAGCAAATATTTTTTACTCTTCGTTAGCAAGAACTACATTATTTATACGAATGTAATGGTATTCGAGTAAAACTTTATTTTAATTATGGACAGAGTTGCCACTTGCTCGTTTTTATATGAGATATATTAAGTATTTGTGTATAATAAATCTGAAATAAGTTTATTTTGAAATATTTGAAAGTAAATTTTGCTGTAATGAAATGATTTTCAAAGTAGGGTTGCCACATAAGTTTTGTGAAATTTTCTAAGATTAATAAGAAAATGAAAACTGATTTGAAGAATACTGAAATTTCAATTTTATAGCTTTTGTGTGAATACATATTATCATTCTTAAGATATGTTCTTTAATAGGGTTGCCAAGTATTTTATAGTAGTATGCTGAAATATAGGCAAAAAAGCATTTTTTTGTATAAAATTAGTTAATATGTGTTTGAAAATTAAAATGAAATTGAAAAGCAATTATGTTAGAAAGATTTGGGTCTTAAAGAAATTTAAAGCTTTTGGTAATAAAAAAAGAAAATATTTAGAGGATATTTAAAGAAAAATTTGCTACTTTTGGTTAAGGGGAGGTATTTACACAAAAAAATATTGTAGTATTTCGTAATATAGAATTGCCACCTATCTTTTAAATTAATTTAAAAAAAAATTACAGTGTAATGCGTAAATCAGTTCATTTTAAGCTTTTAATGTAATATAGGGTTGCCACCTAAATTATTTTAAAAAAAATTTAATAATAAAATAAAAATAGTTTTTTTAAGATTTTTACTGTGTCCGTTTTAAGCTTTTACTAGTGTTTTATTTAATATTTTTTTATAAAGGGAGTTCGAAAATGAAAAAAAAAACACTATTACTATTTAGGTAATGAGAAAGCCTTTTGAAATGTATAATTATATCTTCTAATAAGTTTTAATCAAACCTCAAAAATAAATAATTTAATTATTTTCGTATATGGTTCAAGCTAAAAAGGCTCCACTGTATGCACATGCAAAAAATATTTGTATATAAGACATATATATGTAGAAGTCTATCTGTTTGTATTTGTATATAGTTTTTCTGCACATTTGCTGCAACGCGCACCCGTAAGTTAATCACTATTCATTTAACGAGATTTTCCATGTGGGCGCCTGAAAGCGCGCATTACAAAAGAGCCATCAACGTAGCGCCACTGTATAAAAAGCATATTCATGTATTTGTATATGTGTGTGCGCGTCATTTTGCATTTAAGGTTGATGCAAAAGAACGCGTTTAGGCTTTTTGGCGCAAAAGTTTTGCGTATTTGTGAAATTAACGCCACTTTTTGCACTTGCCGCAGCACAAAGAAGTAAACTTGCGCAAAAAAATGCAACTGAAAAGCGAGTAAACCAAATGAAGTCACTCTGTAATTCTGTGCATTTGACAGCTGGACTTGACCCGCAAGAGATTTCAGCATCACTGCTTGCCACATGAGCGGCAGCACTTAATTTGAGTGCATCATGCAGCTGCGCCTCATACCGTGCCACCACAGTTCGCTCAGCTTTCTTTAATGCCCACTTTTAATTAATGCCGTTTCGTGTAATTTCTCTGTAGACTTTACTCTTATAACTCACACATACGCAGCTGAGTGGCTGTGTGTTTGTGTGTGCTTACATCATTTTTATTGTTCTTCTTCACTGGATATTCTCCTGCGGTTATAATTATCATTACTCAACGCCGTGTTTTTTTGTGCACAGCGCTCATATTGCGGTTGTTGTTGTTGTTTTCATTTTTAATTTTTGTATTTTTCCATCATCTGGCTACATTCTTCACTGGCTGCTGCTTCACAGGTAAGGTCAGTCATTTAATTGGCTGCCATGCACAATTTTGCGCAGCTGCGTGCATCAGCGTGCCTGGGCGACGCAACGAAAAGCAAAATAAAAATTAAAAAAATAAAACCAAAAACAACAACAGCACTGAGTAACGTAATACCTGTAGCATACATCACGGCGTTTAACAAATTAAAATTTTGCGGTCGAACGGTAGTTTGACATACTTCCGTTACGCTGAATTATGAGCGTATTTTCATATTTGTTACAGTTGTATTTTCTGTCTACAACAACAACATATACAAACAATAATATGCTCATGCAGGCGAATTTATAATTGAAATGTCATTTTCAGCAGTTGAGCAGCGAGTTCATTTCGCTGTGGTCGTGAAAATTGTTGGAGATCTTCGTGAGAAATATTTATTTGTTTTGAAATGTTGTTGTTTATTTTTATTTTTTTTAAGGTAGGCGTATATTTTGATAATAAAAAGAGATATGGTGACGAGGATTGTTTCGATTTTATATTTGAATTTCCTTGTATTGGTGTGTAGGTTTAGAGTTTTGGACAGATTCAATAAAAATTTCCAAGATATTAAGTGGATTTTGGAGAAGAAAAAAGGCCGCGAGCTGTAATGAATATGGCGGCATTCTAAGAATTATTAATCTAAAAAATTATATAGTTTATGCTTTTCTATCCACCAAAGAGGCAATCAATAGAATAGTAGGAGCAAACTCGGTTATATATATGGGTATAGAAGGAAAGAAAATGCGAATGAGTTAACCCGCTCAAAGGCAGCCGGAAGCGAAGTTTCCTTAAGCTGTCCGAGATCATTTAGCTCCTTCAAAAATTGTCTAGTACAATGCAACACGGGTGGGATCACAAAATTACTATGAGCTAATGTTGAGAGTGGATATACCAAAACACATCTACTTTGAGTAAGAGAGAACTGAGCAGTATCACAGGGGTTATCACGAGGCCCTTGGCTCGAAAAGGCCACCAACATTATCTTTGCGAAGGACCAGTCTTTAGTCGGTTAAGAAGGGATCCTTTCTACGGCTCTCAATACTCCCAGCTAGATAAGAAATTGGGAAGCTGGGATGGAAAAAATTGAGAAGTTTAGTCAACTGAGTTGTTTCTGTGACGTTTATTCGGTTACCTGGCGAGTACAAAGGGCCTAATGATGGCCTAAGTGCGGCCGCTTGAGGTCAGGCTCTCTTTGCCTCCCTTTTCAACCAACCACCATGATTTGCTTTGTGGCATTAAGTTAGTCTAACATGTGAAATTGCAACGAAGCCGATTGTTTTTATAAATCTCTTTTAGTGGAAGAAATGTTTTCGAACTACTTTAACTGCTGAAGATAGATTGAGAGAGATATTTATCGGATTGAAAATAATGGATTCTAGACGACGGGTGATTTATGAGGAACTCAATTTCCTTATCACTTTCCTTGTAAAAACCATAAGATATGTAGCGATGATTAGATTATAGAGCAGATCCTTTCGAAAAGAGCCACAAGAGATCCCATTTGGACAGCTAAAGTCTCAAGTCCTTTGTGACGCCGCAAACTGCTAGAAATGGATGCCATAGGTCCTCAAGAGTCGACAAAATGCTTTGAGCCTTTTCCAATTTGTTGAGGCGGCTAATATGTTCATGTTACCGAGCTATTTAGTCTACCAAAATCTGGACAGTGGAGGAAGAAGTGTCTGTAGGGAAATTAAAAAAATTAGTTAACGGTTGCATTGGAAAACTTCTGCTTACACGCTTGAGAAGTTCAAAGAGAATAGTAAGAGTATTGATATTTGGAAAATGCTTAAGAACGATTAACTACTGACTCTTTGTTGTCGTCACTAAATTTAGATAATTTAGATTGAAAATATGAAGAGAGTCTTTCAATGTTAAACCAAAAGGTGACGTCGGAAATTGATCTTGAATTTCTGAGAGCCCGAAAAGTAATTTGCCTACACATTTTTTTTAAAGAGTGTCATTCATGGCATGAGTAAAGACAATTCTCTTCAAAAAAGCTTTCGAATACTTTGACTATATGAACAAAAATTTTAGCACTTTGAGAACAAAACGATGGGTTAAAAGTGTGCTGCTTCTTGTCTAAATAATTGTATCTTTACTGTGGAAAAACATATCAAACAAATATTTTTACTCAAACAGTATTGTATGAAGACCTCATAATATGTTTATTAGTATACACTCCTCAATATACGATAAATATATTCATAACTACATACAACATAAAACATTATAAACACCACCCATTTCAACATTTTCTCATTTTCTTCTTTTTATACGCACTTGCAGACTGGCACCGCATTGCTGATTATTTACTCAACTTTCGCCGCCATTTACTACTCGAAAGTCAATCCTTTGGTGTCCGATTATGACTACATCGACTATTTGGGTGGTGCACGATCGCTGAGCGGCGGCGACGATGACTTCATCGATGATGATGGAGAGGGTGGCGCAGCAGCTGGTGGTGGTAAGCGGCGTCAAGGCAGTTGGTTGGATGCGATGTGGCCACGTGCGGGACGCACAATGCAATATATACTCGATGCGCTCGATAAACTGCCCGTGGATCATCGTGAAGCGGATGAGGCGAAGCGTAGTGAACGTGCGAGCGAAGCGACGACAAGCGGCGGACAAGCGACTGGGGAAGATGTTGCAACGGAAGATTTCAGTGAAAATGAAAATGACGATGCAGCGAGAAACGAGGAAGATGGTAGTGAAGAGACACTTGAAGCAACGGATACAGAGACGCAACGGCAAGTGCGTGCGTATGCTGCTTGACGGCGTTAATGAGTGGTCGCTATAGTAATTTCTACGTCCGATTGGTCACGAGACGCAAGCAGACGTGCTGATTTATATATTTAACTGTACATTTGCATGTATTTGCTCACATACCTACAGGCGCTACAGCATTGGCAGCTATAAAAGCGCGCAGCCATAAATTCTCACGCAATTATTTACAATAGTTTTCTTTATTTCCTGCATTTTACTTTTCACTATTTTTTTATTTGTTTGCCTCATTGCTTCACTTGCTGCTTGCTGCACATTAACTTTATTTATTTGCATGCGACCAATACATTTCTGCATTCAATTTCGTTTTTGTTTTTGCTGTGTTACTGCAATGCAATTTTATTCGTTCTTGTTTTTGTATTTTCATTTATTTCTTTGTTTTTTTTTTTTGTTTTTTATACACGTTTTCTCATTGATTTATGGCGTAGAATTTATGTGACACACTGCCAGTCGCTGTGTGGCAGCCACGCAGACGACACATTTGGCGCTGTCATTGCCTTCGCATAGCAATTTCGACCACAGCTGCCAGTCTGTAGCGCTTTAATTTCACTAAAAGACATTTGATTCAGCAGAATTTTTGTTTGGCATTAAGCGTTTTCTGCGAAATTACCAAAAATACGCTATCAAAAAGCAATTCATTTTAATTTTAAACAATAATTTTTAATAAAATGTTTTATTTATGTATTTAAGTATGGATCATATATGCAATTATTTATAAGTCCTCATATTTTTAAGTAATTAAAATGCACTTGAAGGTCTTTTGGTGAAATGCAATATTGTGTCTTTTGGCCGAAAAATAAGTTTTTATATAGTAAAAATTATATAGAAGTCACTATAACGGTATATGTATTGTAATGTAATCAAAAATTGACTTATAAACACTCAATGAGCTATGATAACTGTTAATGATATAAACGAGAATAAATTTAGAACAAGAAAATAATTGTAGTATACTATTGGGAGCGAAATGAATTTGGATGGTTAAAATGGTATATTCGTATTGATTAATTTGAGCCAATTTGTGGATTGTTATCCAACTCAGATAACTGAGAAGCTTCAAAACGCCAGGCTATAATGCTACTTTTTGGGAACTTGGACACTAATTACACTAATTACAAAGATAGGCGAACCTCTTCTCTCTCCTGCCCTCTTACTTGCAAGGAGTTTACTTTCTCAAGTGTGATTTAAAGTTAAATGGGAAGATTGGTGCGAAATGAACTCTGCTTTTGGGTTATCACACCCCTGCAGCGTTTTTAGGTGTCGAAAAAATATAGATACACTACATCGAGTTACAGGCTCCTTCAGGAAGGTAAGTAAGCTTTTGCACCGATAACTAAACGGGGATTTTGATTTTGAGTTTGTGGATCTTAAGTTCAAAAATACTTAGAGAAGCTTTGACTTTAAAATCTGTTGTATCGAACTGCTACTTAGTAGAGGCCATATTCCTATATTATAATGAGCTTGTTGTTAAGAGGTTTGCAATGGGGGGTCAGTGGGAGCATACAATAGTAATTTTGACTCGTCTCAATGACCCATGTAGTATGACTAAAATATTTTCTGATCAGAACTTGCTTAAAATTTTTTTCCTATCATGGGACTTTTTTCAAAACTGTGTTGATTAAAATTTTATCTGAAAACAATTGACACAAAAAAATTGCTTCAAATTCTTTCTCACGACATTTTAACGCGCAATTTTGAGAAAAATTAAAATTACTAAACTATATGAAAATATTTGTCGGAATATTTTATGGAACGTTTTTGAACATAGTTCCAAATCCCGCTTTCCTTTTTTACCATTTCATAAATAGTTGTATTTAAATTGATCACCAAATAACCCTATATCTAACTCGTTTAGTTTTATGACTTAAAAACATCCATTATGTGAACAAAATTGCCAGAAATGTAGTAATAGGATATGAAGCATATAGAACCGGATATGGGGAAACCGGATACGATGTTAATCCGGTAATGTGTAATAGGATATGAAGCATATAAAATCGGATATGGCGAAACCGGATATGTGGTAATGATGTTATCAAAACCGCAAATGATGTTACCGGAACCTAAATTATTCAACTGGAACCAGATGTACAATTACGCTCATTTTCCATCCGTGTCATCAGAGTGTGTAGAAAGTATTATGTACCGAATTTAATTGAAATCGGTCGAGCAGCTTTTGAGATATGTTTTTTGACCCATAAGTGGGCGACGCCACGCCCATTTTCAATTTTTTTTTCAAATCTGAGTGATGACCTTTAATAATTTTTAACATAACCTTTGTATGGAAGAAAACGACTGCAGAGAGTTTGGTTGATATAGCTTTATTGGTTTCCGAGTTATTCACAAGCAAACTTATTTAGGGGCGGAGCTACGCCCATTTTTCAGAAATAATTACATCCAGATATTCTTCTTCCTAGTGCGATCCTTTATACCAAAGTTTACTTGCGTAGCTTTATTTATGGCTTAGTTATGACACTTTATAGGTTTTCTGGTTTGTGGGCGTGGCAATTAATAGCAATAGCAACCCTCCTACGGTCCCAAGGAACATGTGTACCAAGTTTCGTCAAGATATCTTAAATTTTACTCAAGTTATCCGTTGTACGGACAGACGGACGGGCAGAGAGACATCCGGATTATAACTCGTCTCGTCATCCTGATCATTTTGATATACAGTGGCTCAATATTATAATTGGACACTAGGTATAAGAAAAGTTTTTATGCTGAATTGTATTATATAAATTATTTCTGATAAGTGAAAAGACAAAAAATAATCACATTTAACAAGTTTTTTCAACTATCAAGTTTTCTACTATCAAGGATGGGAGAGATTCGTTCAAGGTGTGGGGATGTTTTTCTAGTGCAGAAGTAGGGAACATTCACATTAGAGTAGGTAAAATAATTGTATCCAATATTTGAATAACTATGAATCAAAATGCGTATGAATTAAAAATGTGGATCATTTACAATTGTCTAATATTGCTTCAAACTCCGACACAGTCGCCAAACCTCAACATTATTGAGGATTTCACTAGATGCCCCGACATATAGAAACAATAATAAAAGAAAAAAGGTTTTGCATCCAAGTATTAAAATTGTAAAATTACGACTGTCTAATTATACATTTGAGCCACTGTAGTACGGTACAAAATTTTTTAAGGAATATTTTCTAAGAATGTGTAACTCTATAGTTATCAGTCGAGCTTGGTATTAGTGATGAGCGATATGTCACTACCGGTGATTTTTTCACTGTGATTGAAAAATCACATATAGCAACTGTGATCAATTTTTGTAAATATCAGTTATTTAAAATCGCTATTGCAGTTAAGTAATTTGAGTTCGATCACAGTAGCTATAGAGAAGTTCAGTGCTTTTGTTCGATCACAGTACTTATAGGAGTTCAGTAATTCTAATTCGATCACTGTAAGAATATCAGTTCGAAAGTAGCAATCACTGTTCAGTACCAATATCAGTTCGAAAGTAGCAATCACTATTCAGTACCAATATCAGTTCGAAAGTAGCAATCACTGTTCAGTGATCACAGTAGGAATTTTAGTTGTGATTTCGATAATTTTGGATACGGTGATTACAAAAGCAGTTAAATGTACCCAAAATTTATTAATTAGTGATAGTGATTACAAAAGCAGATAAATTTTTGATATTGTTAAAATTAATAAAAATGTGTTATGTAAAAATTAAAAAAAAAATTGGAGTACAAATTCTCATAAATTCGTTTTTTTTGTTGTGATCGCAATAGCAATAAAAAATCACAGTGATTTAAAAGTAGCAATCACTGAAATCGCAGTGATTCAAAAATAGCAATATCGCTCATCACTACTTGGCATTTTAACCTTTTTCCGAAAAGCTCTCTTCAAGTAATTTTGAAATGCAAATATTGCTTGGGAAATTTCGCAAAAGTTAGTCAAAGCGAAACACGAAATCGCAACAATTAAACTGAAATAAAAATCGCATGCGATAAATTTTTTAGTTCATCACAAATAGCTATATATTGGATACAAATAATTTGTTGCATACTTTCAGGCAGTATCCTAATGGTCAACATACTCTCAGTACACACACCAGTAAATGAACTGAATAAACATTATTTAATTTTCCAGTTATATTCCCTTTAAAGTATAGAAATATTTTCCTTTGCGTGAACTGAGCTTTCCACTTTTTCTGAAGTAAAAAAAAAAACATTTTAAACATGCTTTTAAACGCTCACTTGCATTTCGAAAGTGGAAAGCATACTTTATTCTCAATAAATCAATACTTTAAAATACATTACATGCACACTTGTTTTATATATGTATTATATATAAAAACATTCACATATATAAACACACTTACATACATGTACATAGACTTTTCCTTTGTAAATGAACGACTGCAGACATATTGCCTTTGCTTGCAATCGTTTGAGAATACAAGCCTGATAAGTAATTTTTTAATTAAAAATCATCAAAGAGTGAAGATAATAATGAATTTGAGGTAAGTGTATGGCGCTTCGTAATTGTTTTATTGAGTAGTAATTAAATTCATGTAATTAAAATTATAAGGAGTAAAAAATATTGTGGGGCCACAATATAAAAAGATTTAAAAAATAAATGGTATGTTGAAATTTATGAGCAAGAGATGTTCATACAAACTTATAAAATGCATGTATATTTGTATGAAGACATGAAAAATTGCACTAAAGCAAATATGTTAATATGTGGTAAGAAAATTATTTGCCAAAAGAAAAAATTAAAACGAATTTAAAAAGATTTTCAGAGAAGATTTTTGAAGAAAAAAATAATTTATGGTGGTTTTGAATTTAAGTTTGCTTTGCTAAGACTTTTATTACTCATTTGAATTTTATATTCGATATTAAGTCCATGACTTGCTAATATTTTTGATATTAAGAGGCACACCTAGTGTGAAATTTCAAAAAAATCGATATTTTCATATTCAAATAATTTTTGAGTTATAGCAATTTAAAGAGCAGCCGCTCGGCAGCTAGAGAGTCTCATTAGCTACGAGACGTACCTGAGGTATTGTTCAGAGACTACTGTCCCTTCCAGCCCCTATAACACGATTCCGGTTTTTATTGTTGGCTCTCAGGTATACTAAAATATATCATTATAATAATTTCTAGACATTTTTCACTATCCACTTATAACAGTGAAAACGATCATTTTATCTTTAAAATCGTTTTTCTCGAAACAGCATTTTCCGAATTTGCTGCAGTGATTACTCAAAAATAAATGATCCGATCACTATCGATTTTTTTACATGTTCTATATATAGTTCACCGTACAATGACCTATCAATTTTTGATCTGATCTGATGTGGCAGGCCAAAAACGACCAAAATTTTGGGTAAAATTAGACTATTTTTTTTAAACGCCGCCTTATTGCCACTTTTCGATTTTTTTTTATCGTAGGTCATTGTACAGACAATATTATCTAGTTTAATGAGAATTTTTTTTTTTAGATTTCATCCACGGAGAAGGCCGGAATCACTGCAGCAGTGAAGGACAAGGATAGCTTAAAAAATATTTAATTTTTTTCTTCAAAAATTTCACTGTATATTCTTGAAACATGTATAAATAGGTATATTCTTAAAATTTACTGATAAAGTATTTTTTTTTAATAAAAATTCTCAAAAATCACCTTTATTTAGGCCATTACACTAGGTGTGCCCCTTAATACTATTTATATTAACACTACTAATCAGTATGTTATTCTAAAATACCATAAGTGGCTACACTAGTGTAACCCATGAAAAATTAGGCGATTTTCGTGAACTTTTTTTAAATAAAGTATTCGATCGAATGTTTCGAAATTTTTTGAACATACAAAAAAAAATATAAAAAAAAAGAATTTTTTTACAAAAATATTGAAAAAATAATTAAATAAAACATTGCTATATTCGAAGGTGTCAAAAAAAAGTTCCCCAACTGCTGATATGATTCCGGCCGAAAGAAAAGCTGAAACAAAAAAATTCAAAAAGGTTATTAAAGTTGAATATATTTCCAATATAATGGCATACGATTTATGAAAAATATCAGAAACTAACCAAATGGCGTAGTTCTGAAAAAAGTGTCGTTCTTTTAGGTAAAAATTGTTGAATGCTATATTGACAATTTTCAATCAAACAAAAAGAAAATAGGTCAATCCGTTCTCACAACAGTCGGTTCTACGTAACCGGAACGGCCCCGGATTTTTATCCGGCCAAGGACTGTCAAATCGGCAGCATTCCTCAAAATTATTTGGGGAATGTCTTAAGCCGCTACAATAACAACAACAACAACTTAGGTCAATTATGGTAAATATATTCAAGAAAAATCAGTTTAAATCGGTCAATTTCCCATTGAGTTATAATGTCAGCAATTTTGAGAAAAGTCGTTTCGAGAAAAACGCGTTTAAAGTTTCGACTATAGCGGCTTATAGTTGCGAGCGGTCGAACTTTAGAATGCTGACATTCAAAAACTATTCAAGACCAATATAACGACGCTTTTTTGACCTTACCTTCACAGGATATTTTTGAAAAATGTAAGCTATCGAATAAGTAAAAAACAAAAAAAAAATCGAATTTTTTAAAGAGTCACTCTGGTATAGCGCCTTAAACAGAACACACAATATTTAACAATACTTGAAAATCATAGTATTGTAATTATTTTTCTCCGAAAGGTCTTTCTTTTCTTGCTACCCTTATCTCTAATGAGGCCCAATTAGAAGTTTGATGATCGCTGAAACAATTTTCTCATACATTTAGTTTACTAAGTTGGCAACTCTAGTGAGAATGTACGCTTTTAAAAATAAATATTTAGTTTCAATCTCAGATATTCCATTTTAGTTCTGTTCAGCTAAAAAAATCATTTAAGTGAGGTTTTTACAATATCACTCTTTTCCTAACTTCTTCTTCGCGTAGACACTGCTTATGCGGTTATGGCTGAGTTTCCAACAGCGCGCCACTCGTTATGCCTTCTCTCAGTTTGGCGCCAATTGGAAATCCCAAGGGAAGCCAGGTCCTTCTGCACCTTGTCTTTCCAACGGATGGCTGGCTGTACTGCAACCTTTCCTTCGAAAAGTTTTAGTGCCGTTCATCGGATGTTGACATCGTCCATGCTTCTGCACCATAAACTAAGACGGTGATGAGGGATTTGTTGGGGTTGGTTTTTGTTAGTCGAGAGGGGACTTTACATTTCAATTGCCTAATCAGTCCAAAGTAGCACCTGTTGGCAAGAGTGTTTCTGCGTTGGATTTCCAGGCTGACTTTGTTAACGCTGCTTCTTAGATAGACGAAATGACGATGAGACTAATAATTGATTATGTGTCAAAGATTTCAAAGATTCTGATATGTTTCAGTGTTGGATACTTGTTTTACTGTTACTGTTGTATTCTCTCTTATAAAAATGTTTTTGCTTTTTTATTTTTAGGTATGGGTATATGGCTTGGTTGTTACAAATGTTTTTTTTTTTTTTTTAAATATTGAGCTTAAAATATTTTTTAACTCTGAACTATTTCTATTTGCTTCAAGTTCAACGTGGAACAATTTTAAAGTTGCTGTTGTTGCTTTTTATGAATTATTTTCTATTTTAGTGAATATTCCCCAGTTGCTGCCTCACCACCAGACAACGGGGCAACTGTTATTTCATTAGACGTGCTGCAATGTAAGCCACTGCTAACACAATTTCCAAAGCAGCAGCTAAAGAACAAAAGTCAACAGCTGCGGTCAGCGGCGCGCAACCAAACAGTTGAGTTCACAACAGCAGCAGTTGAGTGAAAAAGCAGCGCTGCGGCTGCCGGCTATGAGTGAGCGCAGTGAGTGTATGAGCTTAAAAGTCGCTTGTCATGTCACAACAACTTCATTCAAGAACTAACTAAATTTGGTGAATGCGGCTGATGTATGAAATCAATCAGCTGGCAGTAGAGGAAGAATTAAGTTTTAATAGATATATATTTATGTATATATCTACACAAAGTTTAGCTAACTCTCTCACACATAAGGCAGGCGCTTCATTAACGCTTAGACATTCTAAGTTGGTAATTGCTAAGTCAATCAACTGCTGCATGTTGCTTGTTGTATATGTATATATACAGACGCTTGTATATAAATATGTGAAGTAATACAAATAGAAATAATATTTTACCGCGGTTTATGATTGTTTCCAATGCTTTTGCAATATTCCATTCACATTTTGCGCGAACTTTTCACCTGCTGACGGTTGGCCACATTTTTATTTCTTATTGATTATTATCTTCTTCGGGCACACATACACACTCATACATATGCAAGCATGTCTATATTTCACAATCGTTCTGTGCATCGGCCTAGTTTCAGTGCTTTTGTTATGTCATTTCTTAGCATTGAAAATCAGTAGTCGCAGCCTATTATATAAGCCCAGCTTTGGAAAATATTGGTATGGAAGAAATGGCAGCATTGATTATTGCTTTGGACATGCTCAGCGTGCTAAGCTTAATATGTGATTCACAAGTTTAATGACATATATATATATATATATATATATAGCATACAGACATTCTATTCGGCTAATAAGTCTTCTACCAGCTGGTATATGCTCCATTCACTACCTCTTGCCACTCTACTGACAATTACAACTACAACATTTTGTTGAAAACGGTGCTTAATGAATATATATAATTTTTCAAAAAAATATTTTTTTTTGTAATTCTCTGCTCTTGTTGTATTTTTCAATTTTTTCGGCTTTTTCGATCTGTTTATCATTTCTTTTTGCTTAATTTCTACTATTTCTCTCGGCTTCGTTTTATTTTGCGCTCGGTGAACGTCTGTATATTTGTTGTTTACCAAATTATTGTAATTTTTTTTTGGTTTTTTTTTTTGCTCAGTGGACAGTGGTAAATTATTTTTGTTAGAAATTTCGCGCTTTCTCGCCAAAGGTTCTGCGGGTCACTGTCTTCCTTGACTTCAGTTACTTATTTGTGTTTTTATTCAATTTTTTCTTTGTAGCTTTCTCAGCAATTCGCTAATGATTTATGTGTTTACATTATATATATGTACACATATATATATATGTATATATGCTCGCACATGCAAACATATGTACATATGTGGTTGTGCGTAGATTGTTTACTTATAAATATATTTGCTTGTACCTGCTAGTGTATAACGTGAAATATTTGTCAGGCAATTAATATAACGTTAGTTGAGACATTCCAAAGGGACTTTGAATTTTTGACTCTGAAGAATATTAAATCAAAACAACACTTAAAGAACCACAACACGCAGGCAATATTTAAAAAGGGCGTAAGTCTTTTATTTCGATGAAATTTAAAAACGTAAGTAACTTGAGTTAGAATTAAATGCTCGACATTATAATTACGTATTTCCTATCCAATTTATTTCATACTCTACTCTATATCACTCAATACTCAACACTTATTTATCACATGAAATAAAATTGTTGGACCAAAATCAGATAGATGGCGATGGTGTCAAAATATTGCTAAAATTCATTTAGATAGTTCATATTGAGAACGTATACCTGTATTTTTTCATAGAGCTCATCGCAGACTAATAAGAGAAATCTGTCAATGAGTTAACGTCTTTACATCAGTTATTATTCGTTGAAGTTAAAATATTTCATATGATGTACAATTATAATTATCTGGAAACTAATGAAAAAAATCTTCACTTGTTGGTGTTGTTTAGATTGTATGAGTAAGATTGTCTTATTGGCAGTATAATGATACCAAGTGGGTATGCTAGATATTGAACTTTGGAATACTGTGAATCCATTTGGTATTCCCTTTGAGTCTTTTGATTTTTAAAGTCACATTCTCATATCACACAATATGGTTATATGGAAATATGTATTTGAGAAGCATTTTTTGCACTATATTTATTTTTTCGATATTTTATAGCATGCCACTCTGTGTGTTTTTTGTTTAAATTCACCATGCCATACTATTACTTATTTACTTAATTCCATATCATATCACTTGTTATGGTCATGTGATATCACATGAAGTGAAATCATAAATTTTCGACTAAATAAAGTTATGATACTACATATATCATACCACATCACATAGAATATAATCACATCAATTCATCGTACCATGTGATATCACATCACATCTTATTAAATCATATAACGAATTATTATTTCACATCGTATTAATAACTGTATAATATTTTAAATCAATTTAACTATTTTGATACTGTACACAAATGTAATTTAATACGAATTTAATATTCTTGCGTGATTTTATTTTTGTGATTTAAAGCCGTTAAATACGGATCACATCATATGACATAGCATCACATCACTTCATCAATTGCACTGTATTAATTTGTTATATGTTTTAACATTACATTAATCATTCATATATCATTTTAATTGTGAGATTTCATTTAAACATATATTTCCCCTACTTTACATCACATCATTCCATAAAAGACAAATCACCACAATTCTGTGAAGCAATTTTATGTTCTTTTCTTTCAGGCATGTGCTGGCATTCGTTTTCGCATGAAATTGCCATCGAAAACGTAATGCTATGTGCTGTATTTCCCTGTTCCGTTTTCGTTTTGGAACATCAAATCGTAACGATTTAACAAGTGCCAGAAATCGTCATATTTTTTCCGTTTCGAAATCGGCCTGTCATGTGTATCTGATTCGTATACATACTTGATGGTTTAAAAAGTAGTTAATTAGTTTATTTGCTTTATTTAATAAATTAAACAAAAATTGTTCGCATAAAATTTGCCGATTCAGTATGAAAACGGCGGATGAACGGCAGGCTTATATTGGATATTTTTTCATCAACTTCTTCCATGACAAAATATAAAATATGAAGGCGGCGTATGGAAAGCACAACACACACGTTCGGCCAAGCGCTGGATCTATGAAATTTCTTTCCGTGAGAAATATCAACGTAGCTGCTAAACAGATATCACCGTTTTTCATTATGTCGCTTATATCGCTGGGAATATTTTTAAAGACTTATTTATTTATTCTATAAAACGAAATTAATCTATAATCAGACTCTGTATGTTGGCATACAGCTTTATAAGTTTATGCACTTATATTGACCCTGGAATATCTAAAGTATACGTTCGGTAACTTTTTCGCGATTTTCCAATTATTTAAGTATAGTAAATTAGCAAAAAAAGTGCGATTTAACAATCTGCTTATATTTACAAAAATATTTTACACACAATTTTTATGAAATGGCAATTGTTTGACTACCAGCTGTTTCGAATTTAAGTTCGAATCAGAATGAATTCGAGGGAATTTTATCACACCTCAAACGAATTCATGCGATTTGATATTTCAGTATCAAAATGAAATCACACGATTTCCAGCACATGCCTGAATACTTCATTTTATTAATCTATTAAGTTTAGTTATTTTTGTATTAACCATTTAAAGTTATATATTCATAATTATCATTAAATTTAACACTCAGTATAATTTACAGAAGAATAAACACCATGTAATACACCCGTGGAATTCAATATGGACAGATTTATTACATACGTATAACAAACTACGTGCAATAATTTAAACAAAGACATGCTGTCATAGCTGAAACATGTTAAGATAAAAGATAAAAATTATAAAGTATTGATAATCCAATAAAATTTTAATGGCTGGGAAATTTTTTTAATTAGAAATTTTTTAACAGACATTTTGTTGAATGTTGCATTCAATGCAAAAAAAAATAAATAAATTGACACTAATTAAGTAAGTCTTCAGAGTATATTCTTTAATTTAGCTTTAGCCTTGAAATATTTAATGTTTTTTTTTATATATAGGGTTGCTACTTTTGTTAATATTTTAAACAGAGTATTTAAATAGCTTATCACAAAATAGAGTGACTAACAATTTTAGAATGGGTTTGAGAAATTTTGCTATTCATTTTTCTTAAAGTTCGTATTTACGTGATTTTAAGATTGCTTGTACACCCTAAATGTAGGCAACATATTTTGCTAAAAGCGTAGTAACCAAGAAATATGAAGAAATGTTGCCTACATTTAGGTGACATAATTTTTTAATTATTTATGAAACGATAGAAATGATTTTTTAGTAAATAAAATTTGGTTAATTTTAATACTAATACTAAAAAAAGATACTGTTCACAAAATATTCTACACAATTCCTCCTTAATACCGTTAACATCAATCCCCTTTGCATATTATCCTTTTCCACTCGCACCTGTTAAGGATACTGTCAATTTGTTGATTGTTAAATTATTCCATTTTCTCTACACGCTCTGTTTCTGAACTTGCGACACTTTACAAATACATGCAAACAAGCACATCGATTTTAATCAGCGCAAAGTACGGTTACACTACCAGAGGACCAATGAACTGTTGCTGTCTGTTTATTGACTTGACAACATGTAAGCAATAATCTCCGTTCTTTGTAGATCAAATGATAAGAGATTTCTTAGAAAAAAAAATATATTTACATTTATATTACTTATTTACTTTGCTCTGTCTCTCCCATTTGTTTTTGCTTTTCAACTGCTCACTGTTGCTCACAGTTTGTTGACATTTCGCATTCCTACAAAGTGCACAGTGATAAGATAAGCTTCTAACGAGCGGATGCGCGCTACATATACACAAATGGATTTACTTAACAGCGGCAAATGCATGAAGTCAGGGATATATACTGTTGTGTTTTATAGCGAATTGTTGTTGCTTGTCGCTCAAAATAGAGCGCTGTATCCTTGTACTGTTAAAATAGTTGTTGGCATTTGCAGGTGAATTGATTTCTCACAGCTGGGTGCAGTCTATTTACCGCTTGCAAAATAGTTTGCATGTGTTGCAGACAAATTACAGTTATATAATGCGCTTAATGTAAGCTATGCAGCTCAATAGGATCTGATAAGTGTAATAGTAAAGTTAGACAATAGAGCAAAGTGTAGATTAGTGAAGCCTTGCTTTGTAGATTTGCATGGTGGAGACAAGTTCATGCAACTAATAGATTAATAGGATTAAATATAAAATAAGATGAAGAAGCTTTGATTAGAATTGATATTTAGGGATTTTAACTAGGATTCAAGAAAGTTATATTTTTGAAAACAAATTTCAATATATTTTGATTACTTAACAAGTATTTTTTTGGTATATTCTTTAGAGTCTTTTATGGCGGTTAGATGCAGTTTTGTAGTATTGGACTGAACAGATCTATTATAAAAGATATTTAAGAAGAATAAAGGCTCTGAAAGTAATTTTAGATGAATTATAACAATTAAACTTATATGAGAGAATATACCTCATAACATCTTTGGAACAGTAACAATTTCAAGAAATATTTTAACTCTTCAACGACCAGTGAACTGTTGTTTCTTTAGTTTGTTCTTGAATAAATAGTCAAGGGGACTAAAGGTGTAAAATGTCTGCGAAAACGGTCTCAGAGGTCTTCTTCGCTACTAGTCAGTTGCAATAAAGGACATTCTAATAAACTCAGCGAGTTCCACTTTCTACCAAATATTACGGACGTAATTTCGTTTAGAAATGAATCTTTATTCGGTCTTTCACATATACTTCCTCTCTAGAGAGGAGTGGGTATCAATCAAATCAAAGTGAGTATCAAAGATAAGTATCTATACAGACGGGTTCAAACTAAACAAACGAGTGAGAGGCCGTGTCTTTTTAAAAAAATTAGGTAGCAGAATCGCCTTCCGGCTATCGGATCACTGCATTGGCTACAAAGCGTATATTACTGCTAGTAGAGAAAGTCTTGTCGTTAAACAACAACAAATATTTTTATATGTACAGATAGACAAGCGGCTCTTAGGAACACATCGAAAGTAGTGAAAGAATGCCCGGAGATATTAGTGGGGCCCACATAATGTTTAAGGATAAACCTGTAATGTTCGAGGACGTAGTGATATTACTGTAAACTGATATTTAATCGAATGCTGAAGTCATAGCTGAGTCCCGGTGAAAATAATCTCTGACTTGCTCAACAAACAGACAAATGTGCAATAATGGCCGCACATGCCGAAAATTGAAATTTATAAGGAAAGACATAACAAAAGTAGATTTGTTAACGGGTCTAATTGCCTGATTGGGAAATACGCCAGCAAACTGGGGATACTTTACAATGATTGCTGCAGAAGCTGCCAAGAAGTAGAAGATCTTGTATGCGGATATAAAGCTCGATATAGGAAAAGAAACGTTAATCTCGGTCACGGTTTCCTCGACCATGTAGCGGGAAGTTGCATATATCAAACTCTGTGAATTATTTTTTTTTTAAGAGGACAGGGTAGTTCAGAGAGGATATAATAGTGTGAGGTAGTGATTTCAGAATGGGTTTCTCAAAAGCTTAAGTGCGTCAACAAACTTCCATTAAACCCAACCTAACCTAAAGAGTAAAATATTTTATGAAAATAATAAATATAATATTTAGATGTAAGAAGAACATCATCTTTCGAACAAATATTTTACGGTAAATATATTGGAAATCTCCAGTAAGTGTTAAGCTGCATTTCTAATTTTAACTGATATTTTTTATACTCTCGCAACAAATGTTGCTAAAGAGAGTATTATAGTTTTGTTCACATAACGGTTGTTTGTAACACCCAAAACTAAACGAGTTAGATATAGGGTTATATATACCAAAGTGATCATGGTGAAGAGTGGAGTTCAAATCCGAATGTCTGTCTGTCTGTCCGTCCGTCCGTCCGTCTGCGCAAGCTGTAACTTGAGTAAAAATTAAGATATCTTGATGAAACTTGGCACACTTATTTCTTGGCACCATAGGAAGGTTGCTTTCGAAAATGAGCAAAATCGGACCACTGCCACGTCCACAAAATGGCTAAAACCGAAAACACATAAAGTGCCATAACTAAGCCATAAATAAAGCTATGGAAATAAAGTTTGGTATGAAATATCGCACTATGAAGGGGCATATTTGGATGTAATTTTTTTGGGGAAGTGGGGGTGGCCCCGCCCCCTAATAAGTTTTTTGTACATATCTCGCAAACCAATAGAGCTTTATAAACCAAACTTTCTGCAGTCATTTTTTATAGCCACTTCCTAATACAGTCCAAAAATGAAAGAAATCGGATCATAACCACGCCCACCTCCCATACAAAAGTTAGATTGAAAACTACTAAAACTGGGTTAACTCACTAAAGAAAAACGCCAGAAACACTAAATTTCACATAAGAAATGGCAGATGAAAGCTGCATTCAGAGTTTTTTATAAAATGGAAAATGGGCGTGGCGTCGCCTACTTATGGGTCAAAAACCATATCTCAGGAACTACTCGACTGATTTCAATGAAACTTGGTTTGTAATAGTTTCCTTACATCCCAATGATATGTTGTGAAAATAGGCCAAATCGCTTTACAACCACGCCTACTTCCTATATACCAGAACTTTGAAGACATTCTGAATCGTTTACTTTACAATATATAAAGTAAGTACTAGTGAAGATATCGGTGCAGAACTTTGCACAAATACTATGTTAATAGTGTGGCAGCCCCATTCTAAAAATCGCCGAAATCGGACCATTGGTTTTTAAGGCCCCATATATCGAACACGAGGACCTTGGTGCTTCTAACCTAATATTATAGTTTCCAACTTTCAATGGACTTTATACAATATATATGACGAATATGTGGGTCAAATTGTGTATTATATAATATAAGTAAAGTTAAATAAATAAATTGCGAGAGTATAAAATGTTCGGTTACACCCGAACTCAGCCCTTTCTTACTTGTTTTTTTACGTTTTAATTAATAGTCAAGGTGACTTATGAGGTAAAATATCAGCGACGGACTCAGACTGAGAGAATATTCGCTAATAGCCAGTTGCAATAAGAGACATTATAATAAACTCAGCAAGTTCCTCTTTCTACAAATATTCAAATATTACGGACTTTCGTAATTTCGTTTAGAAGTGACTCACGGTGACTCGGTCTTTCACATACACTTTCTCTCTAGAGGGGAGTGGGTACGAGCAAGGTGAAGCAAAATTCAAAGATAAGTATCTATACAGACGGGTCTAAACTAGAAGACCATCATCTTTCGAACAAATATTTTATGGTACATATATTGGAAATCTTCAGTAAGTGTTAAACTATATTTCTATTTTTAACTGATATTTTTTTAATAATAATAATAAAATTTTATTTAATTTCATAATATTCATGACTGATTTTATTTTTTATAACACTTAAGTATTGCTGTCCAGAAAAACAATTTAATTGCAAAGCATAAAAGTAGACATGCCAATAATATTTGTATTTGTATTATTTTCTTACCAGAAAAAATCTACCAACAAAATCAAAACTCTTCTCGCTAACTCTCTTAATAATTCATACTCATATTATTAACCAACACTCTCTCATACGCTCTTCTAACGTTATTAACCTCTCACCATTGCGTTCCGCTCCGCTCTCTCCCTCTCACTCACTTGTTACGCCGCCGGCATACTCTTATCACAACAATAAAATTATATTCTTTAACATAAAAAACCGCTTAAACGCATGCACCTACGAATACTGCTTGTGCGCATGCGCACTGCATACACATAAATAACACCAACTATTGTTATTGTTGGCAACAGCAATCAACAGAAAGTCAGGTTCAATGCCTGCCCCGGCGATCTAGTCATCCACTACATATACTCGTGTATCACCCTATCGGCGCGCTACGCCAATCGTTAAATACGAGCAGCACACTCGTAAATACTGTGTGCGTACTAGCGATATGATCGCATATTTTGCTTTAAACAGATCTTCTACGTATTTTTAGACCATGCGTATGCAACACGGACTGTGTTGGCAACTTAATGCGCGATCGTAGGTTATTGAGAGAAATATATGTATTTTTGTATAGAGAGGCATACATATATATTATAGCATATATAGTCACTGCGTTAATGCCATCATTCTGCTTTTATCTTTCTTTTGCGGTTTTTTTATTGTTACTATTTTGCCTTCACTCACCTTTATAATTCTTGCTTGCCACTTTGTCCACAATCTGCGCGCGATCATTGCTCTCTCCACTGCTTCTGTGCGCTTCTTAAATAACTCATTGCTGATACTCATCAGCTTTTTGCTTTCTTTTACTTCCACTACTTCAGCGCTTTATAACTTTCTTTCTCTACTTTGTTTTCTTTTTCTTCGCTTTGCTGCTTTTGCTTCTACCATTTCAATTTGCTGTTTGGCTGTTTTCTTATTGCCTCTATTCGTTGCAGCGGTCTAAACTTGATCTTGTGGTAAAAGCAATTTCTTCTTCAACGGCCGACTGTGATTTGCCTTGACACGCTCAGGCGACATCAGTTCTCTTGCGACTGCGTGCGCGTTAGCAACATAAAAGCGACTCTTCTTCTACAACTGATTTGGTAAAATCGCGTCGGGATAGTGTGTGTACACGATTCTTGCTACATGAAGTGTGGTGAAAGAGCACGATAAAGGAGTAATAAGTGATTATATATGTACATAATATATAGAAGTGCTAAACAAAAGACTTAAGCAACGAACGTGTTTGAATTAATAAACATCTGATTTTGAATTAAAAATATTTTTGATATATAAAAAATTCTAGAAATATTCTATACAGTGTACTTCTTCAACTTGCAAACTCTGTAAATTCTACTTTGATTTCCATACATACAGACATATGACTGTGTGCGCTGACTTTGAACTCGCCACTCAAGTTCATTGACGAACTTTTGTTGGGCGCTTTGTGTGGAAACTGAAGACTGACTGAAGTTGGCATTGTGGCTGCAGCCATTTTGAGTGCTACTTAAACTGTATACTAGTGCTGTTTCTCTAATAAAAATTAATAGATTTTTGCAAATTCGAAAATATTATTGTTTGCTCTAAAGAATTATATGTGAATTTTCAGTTTTGTATTCACTTCCATTTATAGTTTAAAGAGCCTTGTGACTTAAAATCACTCAGTGCAAATTATACTTGTAATATATTTGTTTATGTGTAAAGTAAATGCAGTTTTTGACATTAAAAGTGGCAGCTGAAGTACTATACTTTTATGGTGAGTACTGATTTTATATATTTATTTATATTTTGAGTGCCCAAAAATAAAGTTTCTTTTAATATTTCTTAAAGAAAAATATTTTTATTTTAACATTTTATTTATTTTTGTTGTTTTTTTATGATTTTTTCGTTAAAGCATTTTTTGTAAGAAAATATATATTTTATTTCATTTAGGGAGATTTGGAAATAGAGTATATAAATTTATAGCTTACTTAGGAAATCAATATGTAATATATAAAAGAATGGAATTTTTTACTCGAAAATGTCTTAACTGATTTTGATAAATTTCGCCGTAGCCTCAGAACCTACAAATAATAAATAGTTGACTCTTACTCAGTAGCACCAGAAAAATATTTTTCGTATAATTTTTATTTTTCATATAATCCACATGTCAACTCCTGTTGCGGCAATTCTCTTCGTAGCGCCCTCTCCTATAAACAAAAAAATGTTTTTTGAGGAATTTTTCATTGATCATACCTGGATCACATATTTTTTGTATAAAAGATAAATATTTGTAAAAAATCATAATAACCATTCAATTCAATTGATATCTGGATCTCGCATATTAAATATACCGACGGGGGGACATGAAAGACGGTCTATATAATCGGACCGACCCTTGTTTTGACCTAGTCAAGGACTGCTAACTATACAACAATCATCAATATTGTTTGGGGAATGCTTTCTGTCACTGTAACAACAACCGAATATGCTGAAGTCTGTTGTAAGAAGTAACAATCTCTTTAGAATATGTTCATATGTATTAGAAATATTTCTTACATATTTATTACGCGCGTTATACACTAATCTTCGGTTCTCAATATGTCAAATTCAATGACGCTAAATTTACAATATTAAAACATTAATGACATGTGCCTCGAGTCATATTACAACAGGCTACAAATATGAATTATGAAGGCATTTCAAATCAACTTAAAGAATACGTAATAACAACACTGGAAAAATGAAATACCAACCACTTTTACAGGTTGGATTAAAACTGTCATTAAATTTGACATAATGAAAATATCATATAATAAAGGATAATGTTTAAGCAATCCTCTTTGGTGAACATATGTTTAAAGTGCTCAAATATGGCAATCTCTCGCACTTCTTTGAAGTGTATGTAAGTCTTTGTACTTGTGAAGATGTCTTTCATAAAATTGTACGAAATTTTTACAATATTATGACACGATGATGACACACTTTTCTGTTTTTATAAATTATTGTGATATACAGTTGAACTTCCATAACTCGAACTTCTGCAAACTTGAAGTTCTTCATAACTCGAACACTTGAATGGGTAATAGAAGCAAGATTTCATATATATTAACTTCCATAACTCTAAAGTCTCTCTAACTCGAAGTTTTTTTGTGGATTATGGTGATTCGAGTTAGGGAAATTCAACTGTACATCGGTTCTGCATAATTGTTACTTTGTGGGATTAATGCTTCACATTCCGAGTTCAACATAGATAATAGATTAAAAAATAATAGTTTCATCAAATTTTGGTTTTAATTTTCTAGATGTGGTAGCGCATCATATCAAAGAATATTTTTTAGAAGAGTTGAATAAATTGACTGATCTTCCAATATCTGATATATTTATAAGGTGTATATGAGATTCATTCATGGCTTGTTTCGAATGTCACTCAATTTAACTGTACATTCACATTGCTGTGAAAAATTCTATCATCACCTTAATGCTTTTTACTGCTTCTCCGTTGTTTTCTCACAACTGACTTAGTTGGATGAACTTGTTTAATGTTTTAAATACCCTAGACGATTATACACAAACTTAGAGTCACCTATAAGTTACTGCAGGTTCCCCACTACAAGCCATATTACAATCGCTCCCACACAGCACAGTAAAAATAATGCTCTCACGCACTGCAACTGGCGGCTATAAAATTCTTCGCAGAACTTTAAAAGTTTTCAAGTACAGTGTGTCATAAAACACAAATGACATAAAATGCAGTTGCGCCGCGTGAAATATATAAGCGCACAGTCTCAAAGGTAAGCGTGAGTTGTGCACTAAGGTGACTATAAAAGAAGCACCTTTGCACTGAAGAGAGGTAAATGCCTAAGATATGAGCTGCCAGCGTTAAGTTAAGAAAATTCGCAGTTGAAACCTGCAACTCGATGCTGCGAATAACAGTTTTACGCTTCACCAGTTTCCTGCGCAGTGTTCGGGGAAGAAGACAGCAGCACCTAAGCATTGTGCGTATGCAAAGAGTGCCTACATAGACAAGCAACATAAACTTTTCGCTCGCGAGATTGTGCACATTTCATTATCCTGCCACGCACTGCCGTTGCACTTGAGCTCGCGCTCTGCTTTGGCACTAACTTTATTGAGGGAGGCTGCTGAGCTGACTCAGTTTGCAGTTCTTACAAATACTTGCGCGCATCATTGTAATCTGCAGTTAAGTTTGTGTCTTTTATCAGCTGCCAGCGTCGGTTTCTTGCACTAAGTCCACGCTCGGCACACTTAAATGCAATTTAGTCGTTTTTTATGCGCTCTGCATTGCCTTTAATAGCGCATTGCCTTTAATAGCGCATTGCTTTGAAATTTAAGCCTTTGAGACTGTTTGTGTTTTAGAAATATTGCAAAGTTTTATCAGCTAGCTGTGATTTTATTAGTAGGGTTCGTAGTAAAAGGTTAATTCTATCATTAGCACTATTTGTGTGTACCCATGTAGTCATGGAAGGGTAAATTAGTGAGTTAGTTTACAATGATGGAAATTCACTTTTTAAATTTCTTAAATTTCATAGATGATCTTAGGAGTTGAAAAGTCCTGTACCCATTCCTCTCATTGTGTTTAAACAGGTAAACTAAATCATGCGCTCTTCGGATGTTGGAACTTTACATTTAGTTGGTGTTTAAGCCGAGCTAATGTAATTGTATGTTTAACAATGCCAATAAACTCGAGTTTGTTGTGTAAGAGCACGAGTTAAAGGTAGTTTGTGAATGACTGTTATAATTGAGAAACTCTCAGTACAATCGATTAGTAACTCTAGAAACACGAAAAACCCTTGTATGGGGAACATAAACAAATATAATAAACTCGAGTTTATGATACAAGTTGAAAGTGGTATTTTTAGGTCCTGTAGTGCTATGTCCAACCGATGATTTTTAACCTGAACTCTCAATGTTAACTATTCTACGAAATCTAGTCCCCTAGAAAGAAAAATTGTTAAGCGAGTTAGTCTAAATTCATTGCTAAGCTGCCGACAAGACTTTGAAAATCAGAAATTAAATTCAGCATATTACTAAAAATTCTGTTTAGTTCTGAATACTAGCTTTAGTATCTATTTTCTTCGACTTAAATCTGTACTGTATCAAAGGACGAATTGAAAAGTTTTCCTTTATTGACTTGACAGTCTATGAAAGACCTGAGTCTTTCAAGTTAGAGCTTAACTTACTTAACAAACCAAAGTTGGTGAAAAGTTTTTTTTTGGCATAATTTGAGAAAAAGGTTATAAGAGCAGACTAGTTTAATGGCTTGAGAAAGTGGCTTAATATTCATTAAGAACAATCTCATTAAAAATATAAACATTTTCACCAAAATCGCTATAAATAATATGCTAATATACCACCTACGGAATTTCTACAACCTCAACTCCTAATTTCCCACTTTCCACCGAAAAAACAATGATCAATATGCGCTTGTCTCGATTTCCCATCAGACTTTAGCCATTGCCATCTAGGAATATAAGTTTCTTAATCGCAATTAATGCTTAATTGCCTGTCTAAATCGGCGGTCAATCAGACATGATGGCGACACGCTTAATCTGCTCGCTAATCTGTTACTTTCGCTGGCTATCGTACTCGTAGCAGTGTTGGCGGCATTGTCTGGCTTGAATGAGCAGAAAAAAAGAGAAAACAAACGCGAACAAGAAACAATTAGACGCACATAAAATGCCTGCCAAAATAAAGAATAAGTGAAAAAAGTAAAATAATTAGCGAATTTTAAGTGAATATGAAACAAAAGCAATGACAATAGAAGCGACAAAAGAGTGCGGAGCTTAGTTACAATTACGATTGGCAACGCTGACAACTGGAGTTAGTGGGAAAAAATTTCAATTTGTCTTCTATGTAGTGACAAAGAAGTGTCTTACAGACATATGTATATAAGTATAGAATATATAGTATATAAGTAAATGTATACAGCGTTGTTTACAATGAACTTGAACCGTCTGCTTTGTGATCATTGTTTAGCGGAAGCAATTACCATTACGACCATGAAAATAAGAATTGTTCTTTAATATTACTCCTTCTTCTCTTAATTTCTTTTTGGCTTGTAATTTTTTTTAATATTATTTTATATATATATATATTTGTGTGTTGAAAGCCTTTATAGCTCTATTGTGCCTGTCTATAGTATGTTGCTTTGTTAAGATGTGCGCTGAAGAGGCTTAAAGTTAGACTTTGTTACAATAAATGAGGTTAGAAACGATATGTATATATTTTTATGTATATAGCTCTTTGAATTCTTTGCTGTCATTGACACTGTTGTGACTTTTTGTTGAGTTAACAATTTTTCGGTTAAACCTATGACAAGAAGGAAGTGTGTGGCAAGAACAAAATGCTATAATTATATATAAGAAAGAGTAATTGTAATGAAACAGAAAATATAAGGAAGAATGCTTGACTAAGCTTCTTCTAATATTTTTTGTGTGGCCTTGGTATTGTACGAAAAATAAAAGGTTTAAAGACGCTTTCGAACAGGTAATCGAGGAATAATATTCGTGTCAAAAGTACGTTCATAGCTTTAACAAAGCCTGTCGAAGTAAGACTTTATATATCTTTTGCTTTATTTGGCTCGGTTGCGGGAATATAACACGTGAAAATGGTAGTTCAACATTCCATTAAGTAAGCTACAACTGAGGCAAATTGGTATCATGAAGCACGATTCGGGTTTCACAAATATTCAGTATTCACAACTTCTTGCATACTTTTAAGATTGCACTGTTTAAAGACCTTGATCAAGGCGACCTATTAGTATTACGTTTGTTGAGGAACACTTAGCATTTTAAATCGTACACGAATATTATTACAAATCTATTGTATAATCATTTCTTGGAACAATATGTTGAAAAACATGTCACAGAATAGAGTTTTCTAAAATTAGACGCTAAAAAACTATGTTTTCAGAAGAGTCGATATACTTATATACATATCTTAACTTAACCTACCTTCTTACTTTATGAGTCTCTGTGTATATTAGATTCGACAGGTCTGAAACCATACTCAATAGTTTCGGTATATCAAAGTGCGACAATCTTCTTCACAATTAGTTGTTCAAAATGTAATTTTCGGTGCAGTAAAAGCTCTTTATTCGTGGGGTATATGTTCCATAAATATGCCGCGAATACAGATACCGTGAATACGGGATGGTAATTTATAAGGGATTATAGGGGATATGTTCCTAGGTAACAAAAAAAAAAAAAAACAAATAGGTATATAAAAAAATTATTTAATTAAACATTTTAATTAATTATCTTAAGGCTTAGGCAATGGTTTGAAGAATTCTGTAATTTTTTTTTGCTTAGCAGTTTTCAAAAGCTCCTTCAATTCAGACTGATACACAAAAGTCGCATTAGCAATTTGTCTCTTAAAAATTAGACTTCGTTCCATACACGGATCAATGTTCATAAAGAAATCGCAGAGCTCATTTGCCATTCTTAAACCTTCTCTAAGATTTTTCAAATTGAATGTCACGTTTCCAGTGCTTGTTGAGGCCTCTTTTTCAATAGGTTGTGAATTTAACATTTCCTCCAAGTCAAATCTTCATCTTGCGATTCAAACAATTCCTGAATGTCACTTGATTCTATCTGTTCGAACCCATCTCGTCCTATTCCATTCGCGATTTAAAAATAAGAAATAAGTATCGTGGTTGGCGAAAAAAATTAAAATAAATTCGCAAGTGATCTAGTCGGGTGTACTCATATAATTAAGCCAATGTAACGAAACCTTAGCAATCACGATCTGTGTAAAAAAATTATTATTAAAAAAGTGAAGAGTTTATTGGTTCCATTTAATTTAAAGTGTTTTTTGAAAGTTTTCTAAAAAATGGGTAAGAACAAGAGTTCAGAGAGTCCATGTGAGCCCCTTCTATATGTAAATATTACCAAAAGTTCAAAAATATTGCGAAAATAATGGAATATTTAACATTTTCTTGTAATAAGATCTATTTTACTTTTTTATTAGTCCATTTGACAAGATTATTCGGTTTGACCCCTATTGGAATAATTTCATTATTATGTATGAACTTATTAGATCCGCGTATAAAACAAAAATTTAGACGCGAATATAGAAACTGGGCCTCATTTTTTTAATCCGCGAATAGTGAAAACGCGAATAAAGGAAGCGCGAATAAGGAGCTTTTACTGTACTTGAAAATCGGAAATCGAAAACTTTGGTTATTTTTGTATCAATATTCTTTTTTAGGCTCATCTGAAGAATTGTTTCGATAGTCGTTGACGAATTTTAGAAAATCTATCAGTAAATATTCCTTCGCTGACTTTGTTAAGCTTTAGTTGGATTATATCTGATCTTTCCTTCTTATTGTCTCAATTCATACTCATAAATTGGAAATCTATCGTTTGAAATATTGCTCGATTATAATATTGTCTCTAGTGTCCACATATCATATTACGGTATATTAACTATGAAATAATATTAGCTCTATTTTATAGCAAAAATAATCAGCAAAAATTTATTACACTCAGTTTCTCAATTTAGGAGTTCCTCATACGATTACCTTTAAGTAGTATTGCGATATATTTCCTTGTGTTTATGCATATATTTTCAACTACATTCGCCTTCATACCACAGCTTTTATACTTTGAAAGCATAAACACCACAAAATCTTACCAAGTTTTATCATATCAATTTCAGTTTCTCATCTCTCGCCTATTAATCTTCAGAATCCATAAATCACTTTAAAAACGCCAGCAACACAAGTGAAAGTTCAAAAATCCAATCAATATCAATTCTTAACGATATGTATGGCTTAAAGATGCTTATTACAGCTGCGGCTGCTGTTGTTGTTGCAAGAGCGTTGGATTGTGCTAGACTTTCTACGGCAGTTGTAGTCGCTACAAGCACAAAGCTTTGTTGAGCTTAAGTTTGAAGCAGTTGATTTCTTGACTGGTCAGACAGTTAGTCAGGCGAATTGTTATGCGGTGATTCACACACAGAGAGTTCTCTGCTGTCTTACGTTGACGTTTAGTTGTCAGCGTTGAAAGGTGTCTTAATAACACTTATCTGTAAAATTTGCTTTAGAAAATAGCAATTCATTTGACTTTATGTAAATGTTTGTGCTTTCTTATTAGTTGCAGATTTCTGATTTGCATTTTTTTCTAAACTTATTATTTTAGATTTTTTTTTGCTAATGATTGCTTTGTCTTTTGCACTTTCATTGACAAGCTTTCACTTTTCGTTGCTAATTTCTAAGAAATTTGAAATATTAGCTCGAGAGCAGACAAGAAATTTTGGCAATTTTCTATTTGCATTCTTAAGTGGTGTTTATGTTGCTTTTGTTTTTGTTTTTTTTCTACCTTTATCTGTATTTATCATTGCTAAAATAGTTTTGTTAGCCTGCATATTTTCATGCTTTTAAATGCTATCTTTTGAATATCGATAGTCTTTATAAGCTTTTTATTGACATTAATCAGAAAGTTGTTTGCATATTTTTTGAGGTTATGTGAAAGTAAATGTGTATTTTATTATGCAAATATTCTAATCTTTAAATTTGTGGCATAAATTGTTTATCAAATGATTTATTGAAAGTAAATTTTAAATTTATTTGTGAAGATATGCAGAGTTGTTTATGTATATAGTAAGTTATTTATGCTCTTACATGTATATATTATATAGATGTACACACAAGTAAATATATATAGACATTTATAAATGTTAAAATTTTATTATGCCGGCATTTTAAGAGGATTAAAATATTTTTATGAAATTTTAATTACATTCTCTAAAATATTTATATTTGTAAGCTTCCACATTGTTATTGCATTTTGTTGAATTTTTGATGAAACAAGTCATTTGCAGTGTGAGTAAATACAGATAGTTAATTAAATTATAATTTGTTTGCACTAAAAATGTAGAGATCTTAATTTATAAGCGTTCAATAGAAAAATTATATAAAGAAAAAAATAAAATGGAATAAAAAGAATTATAAATAAATTCAATGAAAATTCCATTCTGTATGCTAACAGGCCCAATAATGTTGCTTTTGGAACATATGCTTTTAAGAGAAAATATTTCCAACTTATATAAAAATATATAAAATATTTGAATATGTAAATAAAATATTTAAAATTGTCCGCTTTGATTCTACCTTCATGCCCTAGTTAACTATGTTTTAGAGGAAACATCTGCTTACCGTCAGCTGATTACTTTACTGCGCTCTGTCGAGAAGAGTAAGGTGTGCGCCTTTGGGAAGATTTCTTGACAGGGAATTGTTAAAAATTTTTTTCATTGATTTAGCATCAGTTGGTAAAGGCAAGTATCTGGGTATAGGCAATGAAGGAATTGAGTATGGAGTTCTCAACAGTTAAAATGTTCGGAAGTATAATTACTGCACCAACGTAGATAATTGGAGGAAGGTTATACATAGAATATATTTTAGGGTTTTTTTCTGAGCTTTAAGTTTTGAGACTGTAGATTAAGCAATATTGCAGTTTAAAGGTTATGTTAAATTATTTATTATAGATTTATTTTCTGATATCAAGACTTAGATAGGGTTAATGTCTCATCTACGGTTAATCAGGAATACTATAAATGGTATTCTCTTTTTTGAAAGGAAAGCGTAGTACATATGACTCTTTCTTATGCTTTAAAATATCCTGATGTATACATTATTCTAAGTAAAAGTACTTCACTACTTAATACTCCTAAAATGTTCCAAATTCAATTTGAAATCTGTAAAGCCTTTCATTCTAAATAATTTATTGGCAACTTTCTTCTTTATTTTAACTTTTTCTCTGGCTGGTACTTGTATCCAAAATCTTCACTATTGTATTCGTACGCTTATTTCATCCAATTTATTAGGTTGGCATATATCTCGCTTCCGTTTTTTTGCTCTTTTTGCAATGCTTTATAAAAAGTGTTCAGTGTTTGGATTTAGTTCAAATATGCGCCATGTTCGATAATCTGTTTCCATCTAGACGGCAACTTCATATCTCTCGTAGAAGCCCCTTCCTTATTTGCGAAGAACTCGGATAGCCTCTTTGCAAAAGCCTCTTTTGAGTTACCACCAAGGGCGTTCGCAATTAACAGGAACAGGTGGTAATCACCTGGCGCTATGTCCGGGCTAAATGGTGGATGCGATAAAACCTCCCATCCAAGCTCCCGTAGCTTCTGACAAGTCATCAACGAAGTGTGTGGTCTGGCGTTGTCCCTACTACACCCTTCCTGATGGCCTGATGATTCTGGACGCAACAGGTCGATCGACTGTTTCAAGCGGTCCAGTTATTCGCAGTAGATGGTAGAATTAAGCGTCTTGCCATATGGAAGCAGCTTATAGTAGATGATTCCCTTCCAATTCCACCAAACACACAGCAAAACCTTACTGGCCGTCAATTCCGGCTTGGCCAATGTTTGGGACGATTCATCAGTCTTCGACCACGACCGTTTTCGCTTGATATTGTCGTATGTGATCCATTTTTCGTCGCCAGTCACCATACGCTTCAAAAATGGGTCGAGTTTGTTCCGTTTCAGCAGCATATCGCAGGCGTTGATTTGGTCCAGAAGGTTTTTTGTAATAGTGATAGAGTACCATCCCCCAAAACACAATTAATCTCACGGAACATTTCTCTAGAAGATTTGCCTCTAACGAAGGAAAACTTTAAAGTAGCGCGAAAATAGAATGCTGATGATCGATTATCTTCAAAATCGAAAATTTTCGATCAGAAGAGATTTTTCAAGTGAATATCTTCTTCGCGTATGTTAAAAGTGATTTTAACGGTACCAAAAAATTCTAGGAAAAACTATTCATAAAAACAGTATGGAGATTATACATTTCTAAAACGTATTATTCTTTCGTTGGCACCACTGCCTTCAAATCGTTTTTTCAACACTTATTCACCAAATAGAACTTCAGAACAAAAAATCAGCTCAATATTAAATTGGTCAACTTTGCGTGTTGAAGCAACATAACCTCAAATTAACACGCTGATAGCAATAATTATACACCATTTGATTTTCCACAATTAAAATAGCTAAACAAATTTGGATCGGTGCATTTAATGACACAGTAAGCTAAAAACAAATCAAGTTCTTGTGTAAAAAAAAAGAAAACAAAGTTAACTTCTCAAAACATCGGAAAAGCATTTCCATCACCAATTAATGGGTAAAACTGGAAAATGAAACATTGTTGTTTGTCACTTTGGACGGCAGCACAACTCTAAATAGCCATGTCAACACACGGCAAGCAGCAACAACTTTCAATTACCAACGAAAACAGTGTCAACAGCACACCTCAACCACAACAACTCCAATAATTATGACAATAATAATAAAAAAATAACAACAACAAACACAAAAATAAAAACAACAAGCGTTTAACATATAGAAACTTGCGTGCGGAAGAGAGAATCGCATGACAGTGATAACACTTAACCTGTATAAGAGTTGTTGTTGTCACTGCAATAGCAACAATAACGAAACTCAAATATATACAAAAAATGCCAAACCAGAAAAAACGCAATATAAACGTGAAAGCACGTAAATTTATGAAGACTTCAGCAGCAGCAGCAGCAGCAGCAGCAACAATAATAATATAACAACAACAATAGCGTCAGCATTAGCATCAGCATCGACGCTCATCGACCACCCGACATTGATGCAGCACACAACTTCGATGCGACAACTTTATTTCAATTGCTAAGTATTTGTTGTTGTTGTTGTTGCGGTGGTGACTGCGCACACACCGCGCAAACCCCTTTCGATTGCATTGTGGCGGCTGGTTGCTCATCACAGCACGGCTGTGGTTGTTGTAGTTATATTATTTTATTGTTTGTTGTTGTTGTTGTTGTTGCTGCTGAGATTTTTTAGTGTACTTCTTTTTGTGGTTTAACCACTTTCACATTTTTTAATGGAGTCAAGCTGACACACGCACATACTTACTTGTATTCATGCCACAATATTCACACATTTGAGGTGTGGAAAGAAGCGAAGTTTATACAAATATACCAACATACAAACATATATATAGGTAAATGTATAGGTGAGTGCTTAAAAGTATGTATGTATATATTGTGTATCGAAGCGCAACACCTCGGGCAACAGCTTGTCACAACGCTGTGGCGGCATTCTTTATAAAATGCAATAAATTCGAACTGACGTCGCTCTTGAGTGACGGTGTGAGCATAAAAAAATATTTAAATCTGGAGACATTCATATACATATATTCCTATATATAGTACGAATGCATTTTGAGGCATATGTGGAGGAATTTTCTGTTAGTCACACTCAGATTAATTAGAAATTATTTATTTGGCGGAATTTTTTGGAAATTTCTCTTACTGCACAGAGTCACATGTGAGCCTCTAGTTGATCTCCAAATTTCAGTGGAAATTTTGTATGTGTCTTCACTGATTTGCTGATTATTGAATTAAATATTATTTTTGGACAGTGTAAATCCTTCAAAAGTATGTTCATAAAATCTGTTCTAGACGAAAGAACTCTCAACCTTCCGTGTGAAAACCAGAGCTTTGGGACAAAATTTCCTACCTCTAAAAACCGAAATCTCTTATATTCCTTTAAGTAAAATATCTAACTAGTCAGGCATCGTCCATTGCAGTTCTTGGTTGTTTATGAAATCTACTGAGATATACCAGAAGATCAAAAAGGTATTGTGAGATGTTGGTAGAAGCTAAAGACAATATTTATTTAATAACAAATTCCAAAACAAGATATCATCAATGTTGTCCCTAAGTGTTTTTCTTAGATGAATACCCAAGCTTTACAATGTTGAATACAATTAAAGAATTTTTAAAAAGTAATTAGCATGAAAGGTTTCCGCACTCTCTCCGTTGATTCGAATGTTACCAGGATTCTAGCTATAACTTAACTTATGCCTAAGAAATCTTTGAGAACCTCCGATGGTTTCCGGAAATACCATACAATTTCAGAAAATATAAGATGATAAGATTTATATAATATTCTGAGTCCAAACTCTGAGCTAAGGTCTTCTCATTTAAATACGTAAGATAAATTTGGTGAATGCTTGCCTACCTTATACTATACTAGCTGACCGCGCAGTCATTGCCATGCGTGAAATTATTTGTTTTGAAAATAAAAGAAAGTTGAATTTATATTGTACTAACCTACTTATTTAATTAATAATCTACATGAAAACAAAAAAGGATTCATTACTGTGAAACTATTAGAAACAAAGTAATATACTAAACAAAAAAATCTACTATGTAGAAAACAACTACAAAATGAAAATGTGTTTAAAAAGTATTATTACGATAATAATATATCGCAAAAACAAATTAGCGCTGCTGCGTTCGACCGTTCAGTACGGAGCCGACCAGCCGGCCAGCAGAGCAGCGCAGAGTGCGAGTTGATTTTGATTCGGAGTTATTTATTTGCAATATTATCTTTTAAGCTGTTCGTTGAAATTAAGTGTCGTCAAAGACAATTTTATTCAGAATTAAATATTCTTAACCAACAACACATTTATTTGGAAAAAGATTAATATTATTATGTTAATACAACTCTAACTAATAATTTCGACCAAATTAGTTATCACCAAAACGGTACTCACGGACTTTTTTTTAGATAATTAAAAAAGAAATAATTCTTTCATACATAACTTTTGTGTATCTTGAACCGCTTTCGCAGCACAAGGAACGGAAGCCGTCAAAGATAAATAATTTCCCCCGTTTTTTACACATTTACCACTGTTTCTTCGCTCTATCGCTATTGGTCGATGCTATATAGCCTATTGCCTTCCTCGATAAATGGACTATCCAACACAAAAAGAATTATTCAATTCGAACCAGTAGTTTCGGAGATTAGTGCGTTCAAACAAACAAACATACTCTTCAGCTTTATAATATTAGTATAGACATTAGGTCTACTACTTTGGTTCCTCTTTTTTTTTGTAAATTTAAGTTTTTTTTTGTATAATAACGGTTACAAATGTCGATGAGCCTCAGCCGCACTTTTCTTGGAATTAAAAAAGAAAAGGAAAATATCCCGCAAATGTCGAGAATTCGACTCAAAAAGTGACATTTTCAGTTGAGAATAAGTTTGGGATGCAAACAGATTTCTACAAATATTTGGGTTAATATTGGGTTAATGTTGACGCAAATGTCCAAGATCGACATAAAAAAAATCAATTTAATCGACCGGTGCTTGACCCTAGAGACATCTATTGGAAAACGGCGGAAGCAAAGTTGTAGACCTAATAGTATATTTGGTGTTTGTGTTTCAAGAGTAATACAAAAATCTTATGTTCTTTGTTCAACGCGGATGATTAAGACTCGAGGGCTAAGGCTATTATATGGACTATCTCAATTAAATTGATAATCAATTAAGACTTTGATTACATTGCTCTGCATATGATTCCTAGTGGGATTGTTGGAACGTTCCGTCTTCTGGATTCAGGTGTTTGTCGGTCGCGTGTTGGAAGATCACCATTATTTGTAGTATAAACATGACGAACGTATCCAATGTCTGAGATTTTGAATAAATAAACTAATTGGAAATTGATAAATACTAGTGTATTTTGAGAACATATGAAGCGGTTCGCATAAGATGCCCAGAATATATTATGGACTGTGATATAAATTGGAGATAGAGTTTAATATATGTACATATACTTCGATAGAGTAAAGTTTACATGATCATTTATATATTACTATTGTAAACCTTAAGGATTGGAAAAGTATTTTCTAAGTGTTCAATGATGGTATGAACTTACACTTTGAGTAGCACTCCAACATTCCGTCGTAATATTTACTCTATAAGAGTTAGAGTTTAAATTACATTGTTAGGTACTTGAAAGTTAAGAAAGAACACTACTTCAACAGAGTTTCTTGGAGACATATTTGATTTTTGAAGAATTGTATAAGATTGCTGAAAATAATACCAAAAATGAGGATGCTTTAATTATTAAAATGTATTATTTGCATAAATAAATATATAGATGTACACTATTTGTAGTTTAATGTTACATTTTGTAAGCAGAAAACTTAACACTTTCTTACAATTTAATTAAATGTGATTAAAACATGTTAAAACTTAAAATTAGTGCCAACAAAGTAGACAATATTTGCCAAAAACTAAAATTTAAATGTTTTAATCACATATAATTACCAAAGAAAGTGTTGAAGACGCCATTAAAGGTAAGCTTTAATAAGTAGCATACATACATACTATATTTAGTGAGCGAGAAAACCAGCATAGGCTTGAGAATTATGAGCAATAAAAGCACAAAACAACTTTGTTGTCATTCGTGGAACCAAATCATAAAAACGAAACTTGTTGTACGCGGCTGCACTTAAGGAAAAAACAAAACAAAAAAAAAATCAAAGAAAAAAGTGAAAATTATACGATTCGCGGTAGCAATTAATAAAGCGATTAAAAGCGGCCGCCGCAACAACAATCACGCGTATAGGCTGCAAAGAAAACTAAAGAACTGAGGGAAAAAGTGGAAATTATAATTATGGCGGCAACAAATATCGAGAGCAAGCAAATCACAGCCATACGCACACGCACACACACACACACACACACACACACACACACACACACACACTTAAAATGCCCGACAGGCACGTGTACTTAATCGAGCGTGGCCAAGCAAAAGGGCAATAGATGGATTGGCTGCAAGACGATGGCGGGGAAAATCACCAGCAAGTGAGAAAAAATACATTAATGATGGAAAATATGCAAGAATAAAGTTTATGAGACAGCTTGAACGGCAAAAAAAAGAAAGAAAACAACAACAACTAGAAGTTATAATTTCTGCGTCAGAGAAAAGCTCAAGTAATAGTATAGTGCAAGCAGGGCAAACTATCCATCGCCAAAGAAAAGTAGAAAATTGCGAAAATTTAGAAAACAGCAACACAACAATTAACACAACAACAAAAACTTGCATACAACAACAGAAAAATCACAAACGATTAACCCGCAGTTCAAAGGTGTACGCCGATTATTTGCGAATTCTAGGGAAAAAGCAACACGTATGTAGGTAGAAACACACCTTTGCGAAGAGAAATTGACCAGCAATCGCTGTAGGTCGCCCGCTGAGTAAGAAGTAAAAACAAAAAGCCATAAATCAAAAATGTCAAAACTGACAAATAACGGTGAAAATTTGCATTTGATTGTGCCGCCAGAGCTGCAATTGTCATAGAGTTGCGGAGAAATACACCGTTCAATGAGAGTGCAGACTTTTAATTGACAGTTCGAATGGAACCTTGTGCATGAGTTTTAAAAAATAAAGGTTTACTTTTCAAGAGAGAGGGGAGTTTCAGATTATTTTATGACATCTTTTGGAAATTTATGGTACGAAAGGGAACTCTTAAGTTTTTGGTATTCTACTTTCTCCTATATCTTGTTCCTTAAAAACGATTTTGAAGATAGGCGTGTCGATTCTCGAAGAACTCGAAGGTATATTACCAGTTATCTTCGACAACCTTGGATAAATAAGGGATTCTTTCTAATGACATCTGAGAGTCAATCACGTAATAATATGCTTGAAGTCGGGGGGAAACATGAATTTTGTAACACTAATAGTCTCCTGTCGAAAATTTTACGAAAAGATCCGGCGACTAACTGAAGGTTTCAAGACCGGAGCACACACCTGTAGGACCCCCAGAGGTGATCTAGTTATTGATGACCAGAGTATACAGAGTATACTGAGTTGGTGGAGGGAACACTTTTCCAGCCTGCTGAATGGCAGTGAAAGTACAACACCAGGAGATGGCGAACCCAATCGACGACGATGGAGCAGATGTTCCATTGCCCGACCGTGAAGAAATTCGAATAGCAATTACCCGCTTGAAGAACAATAAGGCGGCGGGGGCCGATGGATTACCGGCCGAGCTATTCAAATACGGCGGCGAAGAGCTGATAAGGTGTTTGCATCAGCTTCTTTGCAGAATATGGTCGGAAGAAAGCATGCCTGACGATTGGAATCTCAGTGTACTCTGCCCAATACACAAAAAGGGAGACCCCACAATTTGCGCCAATTACCGTCGGATAAACCTCCTGAACATCGCGTATAAGGTTCTGTCCAGCGTATTGTGTGAAAGACTAAAGCCCACCGTCAACAAACTGACTGGACCTAATTAGTGTGGCTTTAGACCTGGAAATGGGATCGACACACACCATCTCTTTGTCGACTTTAAAGCTGCTTTCGACAGTACGAAAGGAGCTGCCTTTATGCCGCGATGTCTGAATTTGGTATCCCCGCAAAACTAATACGGCTGTGTAAGCTGATGTCATGTTGTTCGAATGGATGAAAGTGGTCCAGCTCTGAAAGTATTCGATGCAGTACCCGCTGGTGGAAGCCGAGGAAGAGGGAGACCTCCACTCCGATGGAGGACCTCCTGTGAAGTTCCTAATTTGGTAATTCAGTGAAAAAGGGAGATTGCCTGAATGCATGATCGGAAGCGACCGCACTTGAGCCATCCTTGGTGTTATTGTATTCCAGATTTACAAGAACGCTAGAATATTACATAAATATTTTTTTCTAGTAACTGTTAGCGAAGTCAAGGTAAAGTAGACTCTAATTGAAGAGGTTTGGACATACTTTTATGTATCCAGAACTGATTCCAAACTAAAGTTCCTTACATTCTGTGTATGAAGACACCCCTTCATAGTACGAACTACCTTTCGGTTCATCTTCCTTTGACTAAACCGGCCATAGTAGTTGTCTTCTTGATCTCCATTTACTGTATGGTTGACTTTGACTAATTTTATGTTTGATATAGTCTGAAGCTAATATTGCCACTGCTGAATCTAAAATTGTAACACACTAGGATCGTCCGTATCTTTCAATGAACACAATATCAGAAAGGATATTGCAAAATGACTTAACCAGTATGAGATTAGGGTATTAGTGATACGATGATAAGGCTTGAAGGGTTCTTTGAGCTATATATGAAGCATCTTCATCAAAGAATTGAGTTACTAGGAACAAAGAGAATATAGACTTAGAGTAACAACTCTCATAGCTCATGATCTCGGAATATAGTATTCTATTAATTATAGACATTATAGAAAGTTTTCATATATCTGGGTTATAAAAACTGAGATCGTTCCAAAAAGAGATCATCATTTGACATGTTTCTAATTACTGGGAGAGGTAAGACAATTTTTCATGACGATTTTTAAATCCTTTCGAAGTAGATAGAAGGCGAATTTAATAATTGCTTTGTAATCGAGCCTTAAGTAATTTGTAATATCAAAAGGTCTAAGGACAGAGATCTCTTTACGATAACCATTGGCTAGAAGGGAAATGGATGTAGTTTTATAGGTAAAGAAGTTGAGTATGAAGCCATAGCTCGCTGAGCCTTGGGTCCGAAGTTTTAGAAAGAAGAGATTTTACAATGAAGGCAAGTGTAAGCATGAATATTGACTGTGATACAATAAATTATCCTTTGCGTTCAAATCACGTATGGAATCACTGGTAGAAAATCAATTTTGGGATCCAGGCTACAAAGATTGGTTAAAAAGAATTGCTTATTAGAAGACTCTTTCTTCCGATCTTTGAGAAGACATTAGGGTGTGTTAGAAGTACTTCTTATATTTACCAACGAGAGTTCTCTGCCATAAAACCCATGTCTTTGCTTACACATTTGCCAACGCTATGGCACATAAATCGCCAACGAATGCATACACTTTAAAACGACAAAGCCGTAATGCTGGGCAATAAAGTATGACAATAGATTTGCTTTGGCAGTGATGTTGCACAAACACCAACTGATACAGTCAACACACTTTTTGCATTTATTTGCAAGTTATTTTCCACTTGAAGAATTTCCCTATTTTTTTCTACGCGCACTCCATTTCCCTACACACCGTGCCGCTGTGACTACTCAACTTCATTACGACAACTTTCAAAGTTGTGTGCGTGTGCTGCATGTTGCACGTTGCTATGTAGCCAGTATGCATATGTGTGTGTGTTGTTTGTGTTCTTTACGACTGCACTTTGTGTCAGTGGCGCATTTATGCGTTGAATTATGATGCCATGTCTCGCAGAGAACTTGTTGCACGTACCCCTGCACACGCACACGCAAACACACGCGCACCCATATACACGTGCAGCAAAGTAAACTTGCTATTTATTCACATGTGTGTACCTTTGCTGCAACGCTGCACGCTCAACGATTGCTGTCCGTCCCGGCACTTATGGGAGTCGTTAGTAGCATGAGTGTGTTTGTTGTTGCTGCCGTGCCTTGCCTTGCCGCCCACCACTCATGCGTGCGCTGTGCTTGCCACTCGTGGAAATTTACAACTTTTTTCATTGCCCTCTTAAAGTCTCTCTCACAAAGAAGTATTACCTACACTTTTCCGCTTCAATCTGCGGCAGCGTCATTTAGCTGCAGCCACGCGGGTATTATGTCTTGCCACAGTCTGCCCGCTTGCCTGCCGCACAGTGCTGCATTTGCCGAGTGCATGTGAGCCAACTGAAATCTTATAGCCTTGCATGTTGTTGTTGTTTTACACTCCTGAGTTATAGGTTGCTTGTTGTTGCATGTTTTTGTTGTTGCTGTACATGCAACCTTTGGTTGTGCAACTTTTTCGCCCATTTTTGTTCTTACTACTTTTGTATTATTTTTGTTGTTTTTTTTTTTTACTTCAAACTGTCTCAAACTACGGTAAATTCTGTGGCGTTCTTTTCGAAACTCTTCGGCTGCAGTGTACGCCCCTTTTTGCCACCGCCATTTGTTCTCTGCTAGAACTTTTATGCGAAGTCGTACTTATATGTGGTTATTATTATTATTGTTGTTGTTGTTGGTGCGAAAGAAATATGTGCTCCGGCGTTACTCACACGGTCTCGGCGGTGTTGTGAAAAAAATGAGGAAAAAATAAAAAAAAATAAAAAAAGAGTTTTTTACTTCGAAATTTTATTTTTTCCCTTTGCTCTGCACTTCAGGCGCGATTTAACATATAAAATAACGGTAATTAAATGTTACAAATGTGCTATGAACGATCGTCTGCTACGGTTGCACGTTTCGCATTGCTTGAGCCTGGGAAGTTACTTAACATTTGATTATGTGTGTAAGAGTATACACCCATCTGAGCTGTCTGGTTGTAATGTGTAGTCTCTTAAGAACACACACTTCGCAGCGTCTGATTTTAATTAAGGAGGTGTGCAATTTTTACTACTTTGAATGACATTTCAACTTTGATGACGCTTACTAACCTGCTTGTAGTAGGTGTGGGTATATAACGATAAATTTATATATATGTGGTGTGTTCAAAAAATAACGGGAATTTCGTGAGTTTGGTAAATGCAATTACCAATTTTTTTCTTTTTAATGTTGATATTCATATATGAATGAATTCATGAATTCTTTGCCAAAACAATAATGTAACGATGCCCCAGCCTCCATATTCGTCACACATGACTGAATGATTTTACAAAAATAAATTGAACTTTGAAGGGCCATCATTTTACAAGCATACCAAAACTCGTTGAAGAAGCTAAAGGTTATCCCAAAAATTTCAAAAAAAATTGAGAAATGTTTCGACGATAATAATATCGAATGGCGACGTCGTGAATAATTAAAAAACGAAAATTATCGTTATTTATTGAACACACCACCTATAAGGGTGGGTCTGAAATAATTACTATTTGGAAGATGGAATTAAATTTTATATTTTTTTCGGTTTTTATCTAGAATTGATAGTAGTATGTAATACCGAAGCAATTATTTTTTAATATGTTCCGATATTCATTTACCTCATTAATATGGGACTTGTGAATGTTAAAGGTTTCTTCCATTCCATTATTTTTATTCTTTCACTTCTTAAAACGAACGAATATATTAGATCTTCTACTGAAGGTATGTATGGCAATGCAAAAGGCGGTGAAAGCTTAGGAAAGACTAAAAAAGCTTAAAAGATGGTTCAAACGCTCGATGACACCATAATCACACCAAAAATTTCTATTGTAAATTTTACTAGAAGACTACTATCAATATTTCAGTCAAATGTCGTTATAGCCTTGACAGACGGCAGCGTTAATCCCGATTAACTCTGCACTTAATCAGATCCAAATTTGTAGGTTACAGACGGCAGTACAGTGAGTTTGAAACTCTCTTAAATAGCCATTTTTAACAATGTTGCCAATGAAAGATTTTGAGGATTAAATCGGAGTTGGCAAAATAGTTAACTGAGACGATTAATCCGGATAAACGCCGCAATTTGTCAGGGGTATACAGACCTCTTATGGTAATGAAATTAAATAAAAGAAGATCAGTATCGGTTGTAAAATTTTTATTTTCCATTAACAATTGAGTATTTTATCGACAACTACTCGTAATATAACCTTCGTAGCCTTTAGCGGTACCCTAATATTCTTACGAATAAGATATATTGAAGTAGTAAAGGAATTGATTTCTAAGTTGCTCTAAGTTTTATAGTCAGAGTATCGAGTCTATAGATGCATGTATAGTATTATTCCATACGGTGAACATAAAAAGAAGCTTTCTGAGAATCAGTGAAAAGCCGAAACTTTGAAAGGTGATATTTTGGTAATATGAAAGTTATCTTTGACTAAACTTGTGGTGCAATGAGGTTGTTCAATGAAGTTGCACTATATTGCCGGTGATATCAACGAGGATGTTTCTCGCTGCTGTTGGCAGACAATTTAACTGTTCCTGCTTGGTATTGTTCTGAAAAGTTGGGAAACTGATGTAAATCTCGAATAACTAATAACAAAAAAAAAAAAAGGATCTTGAACGATAAATAAATAAAGCTAAAAATTACTTAGTTAGTGCTGTGTTCTAATGATAAAGAAAGAACTTTTACTGATTTCAAGAGTAAAGGACTTACTGGAATACATAAGTAATTTCAGTAAACCACTTCAAGAAAAGTGTAATCTCGTAGACTATTTCTTATTATAATCATTTAAGCAAAGATTGAAGAGAATGAAAAATCTTTTAAACTTGAGTGAAAAACATTTATTTAACCTTCAGCTTTCCATCATTATATTTTACAAAATTTGTGTGCTAATTAATTTAATTTTCCCATAGACAAACACTACACTTCACCTCAGTTAAGCTCTAAATTTCCTATACTTTATACCACCTCAAGCTAGTCACAGTAATGAAACTTTTTATAAACAACAAATTCATCGCAAATTGCCTTGATTTCTGTTGACATGTAGAAAATTGCTTGTAATATTAAGAGCACTGCAATTTTTTGCACATTTTAACTTTTTTTTCCAAGATTTTCTTTACCTTCAAGCATGAGTAATATGATTTTCATGGCCCATACTAAACGTTGTTGCTATTATTGTTGCTGCTATTTTTCCAGCAGAGTGCACATTTGCTCATTACTGAATGGTTTACCGCATCTTTCTAACGCGCATTGAGGTTTTTTTTTGCTACTTTTCTATGTCTTTATTGTTGTTGTTTGCGCTGCCTTGAACGTACTCAGTCAATATTTATTGCAGTTATGACGTTTCCAACATGAGTGTGAGTGTGAGTGTGTGTGTGTGTGTGTGTGTGTGCGGTGCATGCAACGTGCAACCGAATTCGTTCTGTTCTATTAAACAATATGCCGTTGCTGTGCAAAATGTTCGTATTATTGTTTTTGCTGCACCGTTCATCGTTCGCTTTAACCTTAATGTGCGGCACACAAGCACGCGGCAGACAAATAGACAGACAGACAGACAGACAGCTGGTAGGTGTAATGTTGCCATCGCTTGAGCATGCTTGCCACACATTACATACATACTTGCCACACTCGCTGCTTTTTAACGCCCATTGGCTTTGATTGCACTTTGTTTTTGTTGCAAATTGTTGTTGTTGCTTGCTGATTTGCCATTTCGCCAGCAAAATATTTTGACTTTTATTGAACGAGCAAATATTGCGCATTCGACTTGACAGTTTTGCCGTGCAATGCAGTGTGCAACATTCTGCTGCTGCCTCTTCAATCTCTACTGTTTACTTTGTTGTTGTTGTAGTTGTTTGCCAAATTTTCTCCTCCTCATTGCCATTTATTGCGCTCTAATATTTTTTTATTACTTTTATTATGATGTGTGTTATTATGATTTGCAACAATGTGTGTGTGTTTGGCAGTTTGTGCTTTGTCATTGTTGTTGTTATTGTATGGTATTTTGACATTAAATAGGGCACTTTGTGCCAAGTCAAATGTCGTTGAAAGTCGTATTTGCAATTTTCCACGTGACCGCTCAGCATTTGCCAATCCAACGTACCGCTTTCACATCGTCCGTCACTTCTTCGCATCGTTTCCAAGTGTTGCCCTTCGACATTGGCGACAGGTTATTATGGACACTTAATTCGTTGCATAGTTGCTAAGATTTCACTCTTAGTTACACATCGGTATTTGTAGACATGTATTTCGTGTATGATAGGTACAGTGACGTGAAAAATTTGGTAAAGGTAATGTTCTGAGATCCCTAGTCAGATCAGTGTCCAGGAATATTAACGTTTCCTAGTAAAAATTATTAATAATAAAATTATAAAGGTTCTCTCTTATTGTTATAGAGAGAGACTTATATCACTGGTACTCTCTGTGCAGTTTAGTTAGCACAGACCTTGCTCTTTAACCTAATCATCGTTCTAGCACTATATGATGAAGAATAAATAGTAATCGGCTAATAAAATCGAATATGAGGTTTAAATAAAATTTTGTCTCGAGAAGAACTTCAAAAATATGAAAATAGATTTTCTGAAGACTGTGTTCCATTCGAAGTACTCTTCCCAACGATTCGTATTATATTATATTTGAATACATACCAAACATACGTGATTGTTTAGTCCTCAGTCGGATTAAGTTTTTTTTTTGCTACGCGCTGAATTGTAGGCAATGTTTTCGGAACACAAATTTCTTGAGTAGGAAAAATTGGAAGATTGTTTATTGAAAGTCGGCTTAAGAAGGATCTCAGTAATCGGTGTTTAGCACTTTTCATTCTATTTTTGAATTGTCTGCCAATATTTTCGAAACAAGAGTTATAAAACGGAAAATTAGGAATATAAATGTTTGTAAAAACTTAGTTATGTTTCATTTAAGGGGGGGTAAGGTTTGTTTCGTCGAAAAAAGACCTTTTTTCATGAATTTTTTTAGATCATCCGAAACCAAAATATCAAAATGCTTTCATTAGTTTATTAGTTTATCTTTCAATTGACGTCGAGTTTTTTTTTAATTTTTCAATTTTTGGTACCATTTTCAAGCCAAAATGACGTTTTTAGACGAAAAAATCGGCCTATTTGTTATTGTAAAATTGTTAGTAATTAAAATTTTTGGAAAAAATTCGTCATTCGAGAGCTATACATATGTAGAATATTTGGTCAAAATTGAAAAACGATCGATGCAGTAGTTTTTCCTGTAGGCTGGTCACCGACTTTAAAAATGACATTTGGGAAAATCGATTCAAAGTTTTGTACACTCAGCGCAGGTAGCTGGAGGTACCGTCATTCAACCTGCTGTAACTTCGTTAGTTTTTCTCCGAATGACCTAAAACTTTAACACAATATTCTTGAGATGTTGATGGTTCTGAAAAAAAAAATAAAAAAAAATGGAAAAAAAAGTTGCATGAATCAATTTTGAAAGCTTATAATAGAATTTTCGCACAAGAATTAATTGATCAATTAACCGGCTCGATTATTGCTTGATTTAGATAGATTTACCATACAAAATAAAAATCTTGTTGTACTACATTAATTTTTAATCGAATATAAATTGAATTAAAACTGGAGCTTTGCGGGTTGTGGTCTACGCCTTAAATTTGGCTGTGTTTATTGATCAAATAGCAATCAGCTGATGAACCTTACCTACTTTTTATGAACAACTAAAACCAAAATATATTACAGCTGATCTTTAATCGAGTCGCCGGCTGTGTGAAAGGTAAAAACTGATTTTTCAATTATATTCTTCATGTATTAAATTTATTTGGCTGTGCCAAAAGGCTATAATGCTTTTTATTTTTTGTTTTATATTTCGGAATTATTTCAGATAGCAACATATTTTCAGAGAAGATAAGTTCCGAAAGGAGTATATAATTTAATGGTTGGTGATGATTGCGTATACTTTTCGGAGCATTGTAAATTTAACTTTCTTGTATCTTCATTTAACAATAAATTGACGGCTATGAACTTAACTAATAATATATCATTATAAACACAGATTTAAGAAAGAAAAGAAGGAGAAGATTATGTTTTTTAATTTGTTAAATTTTTATAGAGCCCTAAAATATTTAATGCTAATATTTTCTAAGGTCAGGACTATCTCAATTTTTTTTCACCACCACTTTACTGTTAGTTATTAATGATTGACTTATATTTATTTATGTTAATATGCCAAATTGTCAACTCATTTTTTATCAAGATTTTTATTCTTCATAATTGCACTCTATCTGTTGACTTCGCCATAAATAAAAACTTTTCCCTGCCAACATTTTCTAGACCATTTTGCGGTCATTCGAACATAACTTGGCATTTTCTCACAGATTAGAATTCTAATGAAGATATGTGTGGCAAAGAGTTACTCGCCATGCTTTTAATGACATTTTAAGTGTGTAAATGTGACAGTTTTATTTGCATTACAAGTGCTATTATTATGGTTGTTTGTTGTTGTTGGCAGTTGTCATAGACATTTATAAATGACCAGTTGGATGCGACTAATAATAAATGCTGAAAAAGGGGGAAAATTGGCCAGCTGAGCGTCATGAAAATGGTACATGCTAAGAATTTATGCAGATGATTGTTGTTGCAGTGCTTGGGTTTTAGAAGCGTAAACAGAGCGTAGTAAAAGCTTGGTTGAGAAAATTCAGTGAAGTGTAGAAGCAATAAAACAGTAGCATCCACTTTTTTCATTCTTTCTAGGCTTTGATTTAGCACGAAAAGGGCGATAATTGTCAGCGCGCCGCAAGCGTGTGAAAAATGCTGAGAATTTTGCTTAAACAAAAACAAAGAGTGTGTTGCATAAAATTACAGTTAGGTTTTGTAGACATTATTATCAGATAAATTCTAACTTAAAATGCGCTTAAATAGGCTTTAATTAATTGAAAAAGTGACTGTGAATGTTAAGTATGTGATTAATTACAGAGAATCAGTGAACATGGTTGTCACCCTTCTTTCAGCCGCAGTCATATTATAGCAAACTGTATTTAACAGCAATCCATAATGAATATTCGTCACACTATCGACTTTTTTCTTAAATTTTAATGAGCGAAAGTGTCGCATGTGGCCAGGGTACTCATGGCAACACTGACTGCTAAGCACCAAGTAGATCCATATTTCATACATATATAAAATAAACGCTGTAATTTCTCCTGTCTGCGGTTGCTTTATGCTGGTAGGTTAAGGTTGTGCCAAAATACATAATGAAATAATTATTGTAGGAATTCAAAGGTAAAGAAAAGAAAGGTTTTTTATTAGAAATTTTAAACTAATAGCGACTTTTTGAAATTTTGAACATGTTCATATAGCAGAGATAGCTTCACCAAAAAGGTGTATAACTCTCATATAATATGTTTTGAGAATTTATTGCCTAATTGTAGGCAACGATCTATATTTGAATGCTATTTGCCAAAAATGAATTAATTAAACTCAGAATGAAATGATTAATTTAATAATATATATTTTTTTGATACCACTTATTTAATTCTATTGTCGCGATTGCTTTCAATTCACCGCTTTTATCCTCATTTAGGTTGAGCTTTTAAAAAAAATAGAATCTATTCAGTTGAGTTTGATATTTTAAATAAAGGGTTTTCAATAAGAGTTTTTTTTAATAAAGCAAAAACGGTTCGACTGGGCCATTTAGTGAGATAACACGTTTAGCAAACTTGGTTTTCAATAAATCGATTGTGACATTCGCTGTGGAGCTTGTGGCGCCGTCCTGTTGGAACCACATATTGTCTAAGTCCATAACATCCAGATCGGGCCAAAAATATTCGGTTATCATTTAACGGTAGCGAGAAGTAACGAGTGGGTTGCTGCATTTCAGCAGAAATAAGCCGACCATAAATTGGACGTAGTCTGGTTGAGGTCACTGACTCCGAATTTCGGTAGTTGATTTTAATAATTTCGACTCGTTTTTGTATCGTTCCTCTTTCCATGATGAAATGGCAAACCTTACGGAATAGAAATGTCGTTTGCTTTCCCTATCGGTCTACTTTTATAGCGTTCCTATTGAAAACCCCTTTGTATATTAAAGTGTAATAACAGCCATTCGATATCCGTTTGATTATACCAGTCCATTTATACTAGTAGTTTATTCGATTTGTTAGTTTACAAGGTCTACAGAATTTATAGCGTCTAGTACATATTATAGGTGATTAACTATTATTTTTAAGTAAATTTCAGAAAACGTTTTTTCAACCTTATAAATCGATTATATATAAATATATAATAAAAAAACGTTAAGCATTAATTATATAATTACTCTTTTCTTTTGTTTTTTGCAGAATGACTCTCCTCAATAATATAATTTTTCAACTTTGACTCAAAGGTAAGTACTTGAGTCTAGAGAACAATGTTAAAATTATTATTTTCAAATAAGATTTAACCCTTTCGTCTGAAAATCCGTTGAAGTAAATAAAACATATTTCGCATAATCCATCGAGACAAGAGGCATCGTAAAGTGGTCCAACCATTCGCTCTATTTTGGCAAATGAACACGATTCTATTTAAAATATCACGAATGCAAACAAATAATGTTAAGAATAGACAACCAATAACCCATTTTAACACTTATTTTCTACGATAGGTATCTTTGAACATTCGGATTGAGAGGGTTAAAGGGTATAGATAACTGTTCTTCTTATGACATTTATCGTAATTACTGAGCTTACTTACTAACAGCCAAACCTCTTATTAGAAACGAAATTATTACCATATTATTAAACTGTAGCTTAGGTTATATTACATTTGTTAGTGCCACAATAAATTAAAGGGTTATTTTATGGAATACATTAATTTTTAATTTTTCCTTAAGTGTTGCTGTGAAAAATTCGATATGGAATGTAGATTGTGTTCTCAAAGAGCTTCTTGGTAAGAAAATCGTTATTATTTAGAATCCCTTACTTAGTAAACTTTCAGAGCCGCAGTTGTCCGTAATTTTTAAAGCCACCGAGAGAAAATTAATCAAAAATATTTTTTGTAATAAAGAATAAGCAATATGGAAAATCTGATTGACATTTGGCCACCATTTCGGGTACGAATTTAGCTGAGGTGAATAGTAATGAAGTTGTATTTCGATTACTCAATTAATATTCGTGAATCTTATTTCAAAGCACTTTATTTTTATTTGAGTCTGCTGTACTCCCATCATTCTTCTCCAGATAGAATTAGACAGACAGAGAAAATATTCAGCGGCTTTGCATAGACTCTTGTTTTATGTATGCTTTGAAAAGTATCATGAAACCTTTAATTTTACTGCAGCTCTTATACATACATTTCTAACAGTGCACTAATTAATTTACTTCCTTCAAGTCTCCACTCACTCTTTTACTTACTGGTTACTAGTTTGTGCAAATAAAAGTCAATAGGTCAGGTTAAACCAACATCGAAAATATGGTAAAGCAACTAGAACAAATCGCTTGAATGGAAAAATTGTGCGTTGAAAAGGCAATTGTGGTATGACACTTCTTTCTATACGGCCAGCAACATAATACAATAGAACAATAACAACAGGCGAAAAGCAGAAAAAAGTAACAACAAAGCAAAAAAACACACGAACAAACAAATGCAAAGAATGCGTGCAACAATCATAAACCAACAACAATCACGACAACAACAGCGCGCTGAACTTAGTATGGCAAAAAGTATGAGAAACAACAAAAACAACAAAACTATTATATGGTTTGTCATAGCTATAAAAGCATGCAATTGTGCTACAACTGACACCATTTGCGTGCATGCGGTGGCGTATGAGTAACCGCCGAATGGCCTACTTTTTCAGGCAGTCAACCAAACCAACCGAACAGACAATGTCTATTAATGAAGTGTCTTCTTGACTATGTGCGAACTATGCGAGTGCATAAATGTAATGTGTGTATATGTGTGTGTGGTTGATTTTGCTTCTCACAGTGCTGACATTTTCTTGATTCATACAAACAGACATACATAGAGTCTTCATACAAAGTATGTATATAAAAGCCAACAACTTTTGACTGTCAATGCTGCGGCATAATTGTTTGTTATGATGACGGTTTATGCTTGTCAACACCGCTATAAGCTGCAAAACATACCTTACTCACTCGTGCACACTCACTTACTTGCTAGCGCCCTGTGCGCTGCCTGCCTAGCAGCAAATCTAGCGGTATTCTTAGCACCATACCAACGTAACGGTATATCCGGTAAATGTGCAGTCAAAGCATAAAAAGCGAATTAGTGAAGAGCAACAACAACATCAATAAAAATAAAAACAAGAAAAAAGGCACAAAAGCATCGACACCGTAAAATTGTGGGCGCACAGCTGTGAGAGTGACATCGCGAGAATTCCGTAATAATCGCGCAACTGTTGGCGTGACAGTTGGGGGAAAAAACAACGGGAGCGGCTCAACAAATAAAATACAACAAACTAAATGCTTGCGGCATGTTGGCGCGCTGTGAGTGTGACAAACGGTGCTGCCGGTTTTTGTCTGCACTCCGCGCTCACCGGGGGAAGACAGTTTTAAGTCTTCAAACGACTGTGTTGTTGCGCTTGCGCAGTTGAGGTGCCACAACTTCCGCATTTAGTTGACAAAATAAAAACAAAATGCAATTAGATCCATTACTGTGGAGATTAAGTTGCATGTGTTGGTTGCTGTGTGCTAATCATTTGGGAACAGCTGCTTGAGATTCTTATGTAATGCTTGTATTTAGTAGTAAATGCTAAGGCAAAATTGTTACAAAACTAACAATTTTATTGCTTTCTTCTTCTTTGTAGCCAAATTATTTGTTGAGAGCTCAATAGCAACATGAACTCAAATATTGGTAGAAATACTGTTTTAGAGGTTAAACTAAGTGAGAAGAAATTTTTAAATTTATTTTTGGAATTTTTAGGTTCCTAAATACTTATTACATAGACTATGAAGATCTCAGGAGATGTGAATGAAAATGAGATTTCGATAGATAATCGAATGTATCGAGCTAATACAAATATATATCGGACACAAAACCATGGAAGAAGCAACCCATGGAAAAAATTTCAAGGCACATTTCGAAGTACCCGTTAGAGAGAGAACTGACGCCTAGTATAATGGGAAAAATATCATTATTTTGATGATATTTTATACCAAAAGATGTTTCATTGTTGTAGTTGTATTAGTAGCCCTTAATTAAATTCGGTTCAGTTTGGGTGTTATAGATCCATCGGTCATAGCAATGGTAATAATGATATATCTTACCTAGATTTTAACCTCAAAAAATTACAAATATTGGATAAGAAAATAATGTTATTTCAATACAAATCTGTCAATAATAATTTCTTGCGAAAAATATTTAGAATATCCAAACTCCAACTAATGTTTAATACATATATGTATATATATATGTATATAGCTGATGAGGATGGTTCTAATAAATCCATATTTGCAATTTTCATTCACATCATATCTACATTTTTCTGCATTTCCACCCCAAATATTATAAAGGAAGATTTAATATTTAAAATCAATTAAGATTACATAACGGATGGCCTTAAGGGGCTGTCTCAGTGTAACCCATGAAAAATTAGGAGATTTAGAAATTAGAGAATATTTTATTTAAAGAAAGTACTCGATCGAATGTTTCAAAGTATTTTGGACATAATAAGGTATATTTTCAGCTATATTTGACTTTTTTTTACAAAAATATGGAAAAATAACGGAGTTATGTGCTATCTTAAGAGGTGTCAAAAAAAGTTCCCCAAACGCTGATATGATTCCGGCCGAATGAGTAGCAGAAACAAAAAAACTTAAAATGTTAATTAAAGTTGAAGGTATTTGCTATACAACGATAATACAATTTTTAGTTAAAAAATTATCGTTTTTATATACCAAATGGAAAATTTTCAACCAATTAAAATGATCGCAATCATTGTATAGTAAATATATTCAAGAATACTCAGTTTCAATTTGGTCGGTAGTCGATCGGTAAATTTCTCCTTAAGTTTTGATGTCTGCAATTTAAAGAAATGTCGTTTCGAGAAATTCCGTTTAAAGTTTCAACTATACTATTTATGCCTGCGAGCGGTCGCTCCTAAGAACGTTGCCATTATAAAACTATTCGAGATATCTTGCCGATATTTAAAAGTATAAACTAGCGAATAAGCAAAACCAAAAACGATTTTTTTGAATTTGTCACACTGGTACGAGTATAGCTCCTTTAGACAGTTTTTGGAAGACTTATTTATCAACCCAAACAATTTCAATTAATTATTAGTAGTTAAGGCAATGAGGACAAGACGAAATATCTCCTGTCATCAAACAAACAGTCAGCGCACTCGCGTCTTGGCTCCCACGTCACTGTTGACAGTCATAACTTTGAAGTTGTAGATAATTTCGTTTATCTGGGAACCAGCATTAACAACACCAACAATGTCAGCCTTGAAATCCAACGCAGAATCACTCTTGCCAACAGGTGCTACTTTGGACTGAGTAGGCAATTGAAAAGTAAAGTCCTCTCTCGACGAACCAAAATCAAACTCTATAAGTCGCTCATTATTCCCGTCCTGATGTATGGCGCTGAAGCGTGGACGATGACAACATCCGATGAGACGACTCTTGGGGTTTTCGAGAGAAAGGTTTTGCGCAAGATTTATGGTCCTCTAAACATTGGCAACGGCGAATACCGCAGACGATGGAACGATGAGCTGTACGATTTATACGACGACATTGACATAGTTCAGCGAATAAAAAGACAGCGGCCACGCTGGCTAGGTCATGTTGTACGGATGGAAGAAAACACTCCAGCTCTGAAAGTATTCGATGCAGTACCCGCTGGAGGAAGCCGCGGAAGAGGACGACCTCCACTCCGGTGGAAAGACCAAGTGCAAAGTGACCTGGCTTCACTTGGTGTTTCCAGTTGGCGCCAAAAAGCAAAAAGGAGGAATGAGTGGCGCGCTCTGGTGGATTCGGCTATAATCGCTTAAAGCGGTTCCTACGCCAAATATATATATATATAAGGCAATTTAGAGTCAAATCATTTATGGTACTTTTTGACTCTTTCATTCCTGAAAATGTGTTCTGGAACTACAAAATTTACCTAGCCCAGTTAAAATAAAATTGTTCAAATAGTTTATGTAACTTTATCCTAAATGTAGGCAATGTTATTTTTTAAATACAGCAGATATACTGCAAAACGTTGCATACATTTAGGCTTTTTTTGTTTTTCTGCGATTTTCTAATATTTGATAGAAGATGATAACCGGGTGGTCTATCGTAAACTTTAACAAATTTTTGCTTAGGAATGCTTAAAAAAATTAAATTATAGTTAAATATCATATTTAATTATTTGTGGAGCGCAATAAACTTACTTGAGTTCTTAAGTACAACTATTTGTGGACATTTAGTTCACGTAATGTTTTCTTTCAAAAAACTTATATACTTACTTGTAATTAACCTCAATATTTATGCCATGAGTTAGCATGATTTTCATAAAAGTATCAAAAGTAAGTTACATAATTCAATTCAACATGCGTTCGTAATTTCACACAAACATAAACATAATTTTTTTTCAAAGAAAATCCCTTCCAACAAAACGGCATTTTGCAACGGTTTAATTGAATCAGAATAGTTCGTGCATGCAACTAGTCATCAACTAATCAGTAGACGAGGCCACTAGCACAGAAAGCTAAACAAAGACACACACCTGCTTACTAGAATAACACAAACTGTCAAAAGAACATCAAAAAAAAATGTATGTTGTCGTGGATTTTCGCATGCTCATCGTCACAACTGACAGTTGTCAGCTTAGAGTTTCTTTCATTGCTGCTACAGCTTATTACCACAATGTATTCGGCTTTTCGGCTTGTAATGCATTTTATTAGCTGTTTATGACGTTTCCGCAATGGCTTGGCTTTGTGGTTGTCATTGTGTAGCGCGTCACCGATTGCATTCGTATTTGCCGTTAAATCGCTTGACATACCGCTAGTTTACTGTTATTTTAGTAACGCCTCTGTCATCAGCGTGTTTAGTTGGTACCTTTTTTTTATTAAATCTTCTTTTTTGAGTTGTAATGAAAAGCGTTGGCAGGTTGTGAATTGAATTAGCGAAACGAAAATTGTCATGAGTACAATGGTGAGAATTAAAGAAGTTTCATAATAAAATGTCATGAATTCACAACTTTAACGAGCCATTTAATTGGCTTATTTGCCGCGAAGAACGGAAAAGAACGATTTGTCACAGAAGAGAACTGTTGTGGTTTGTCTAGTTGTTTGAATATTGGGATGTGGTGTCGAAAGAGAATATTTGACAATTTTTGTTGGTTTGAGTAAAATAATTGTATTAACTATTTTGTGGTTTAATTATTATTGCAAGGATTGCAGCAGCTACCTCACGAATCTCATATAAATTGAAACGTATAAATTAAGCTACGTAAGAAATATAGTTCGTTGATTTACTTTCTACTCACAAACGAAATAATTTTCAACTCAACCTCTCCAAAGTTTATTGCCCTCTACAACAACTCCAAAAAAGTCCGGAAAATTATATAAAAATGTCTTTAGAAAGCTCTTAAGTTAATGTCCGCATACGAGGGCTGATATATATATTTCTGGCCTAATAATAGGAATATTTATCAACGAAAATGGTTTTATTGTTTTTCAAAATATTCTCCATCAAGATTTATACACTTTGGCATGCACTCAAACCAATTTTCGAAGCACTTTTTTTGAGCGATTGTCAAATTGTGCGGGATCTAACGAGAACAAACCTTTTTTTGCGGCCAGGTGTTCATGCAATATCGAATGTATGCTGGTGGGAGAAATGCATAGGCATGCCTCTTTCTGAAGGTATGTTACATGACGGTCTTGCATTATCAGTTCACGTACGGCATCGATGTTTTCTGGCACAACGGTTGTTTTTGGACGACCTTCACGAAATTCGTTTTTGAGAGAGCGTCGGCCACGATTGAATTCGTTGTACCAGTTTTTCACAGTGCTATAGGATGGTGTTTCATAGCCATACAAAGATTTTAGTTCATCGATGCACTCTTGTCGCGATAATCCCCGTCGAAAGTTGTGAAAAATGATCGCACGAAAATGTTCATGAGTTAACTCCATTTTTTGGCCGAGATGAATTTTTTAATTCCCTGTAAATAAAACAATTCACGATTAAATGACAAAACGTTCTGAGTGATGTTATGCTAAAAAGTGTCAAACTTTCCAATGGAAACGTCAGATTGCACCTGGCAACACTTAGTGTTGCCTAGGCCAGAAATATATATATTAGCCCTCGTATAACAAAGACCTCTTTAAGTTCCACTATGCGAGTAAATGAAGACTGAAGGTCAATGCGCTCACTAGTGTTTGAAGCAGCCTGCGATTGCTTTGAGCCATTAACTTTATTGCCAAAAAAGAATTTCGTTTTTTCTTTACACAATAGTTGAATCTAAGTTTTTTAATACTCAAAAAGGTATTTCCCGCACAAAATTTCTTTCATTAATGCTACTTGTGTTGAGCTCAATAATTGACTTCATTTAAATTATATCTGCCTCGTCTTCTCTTATGTCTTATATCTGTAGTCCAATTTATTCCGAGTTCAATAGCCGTTTTAGTGGTTTTTTGCGAATATTTGTGGATTTTTATTTGGTATTATTATCATAGAAAAAAAACTTCAAAATGATGATATTCTCATTAAAGTTTCTTAGACAGCAAATATTTTTGTTTCTCTGCAATATATGTACATATACTTTGATATGTATATAGTAGGAAAAAGTCATGTAATATAGAAAAATAGTTTTTATTAGATCAACATATACATGCTACGTTTATATATGTTAATTATATAATTATGTTAATTATAGCTTCATTAATACTTAATTTAGTTCATCTAACACCTCTTTTAATTGTTTTGTTAACTAAATTGTAGAGATGTTATTCATAAATTGTAAATTGAGTTCAATTGAAATCTTTGTTAATTGCTCAATTAAGTAATTTTTTTTTAATTAATATATTTTTTTAATTTTCTAATTAATATATGTAAAATTTTATTCAAGTTCTTTGTGTTTTAATAATTTTTTTGAATTTTTAAGTGTTGTCAAATCACATAAACCACGAAGCTTTCGCCACTGATGAATAAGTAATGTTTAGTTAAATACAGTCAATAGAACACTTCTAACATACAATTTTAATATTTTTTCATACTCTTACTTTCCAATAATATTGTTTCAAAAATATTGATTTTCTTTCTAGTTGCAATAATATTGATGGTTATAAAATATTTTTTTTTTTAACTTAGCGATTAAAAATCTAATTTTTAATTGAATTCAATTTAGGAACATCGAAAACTGTCTTAATTATCAGAGTAGGAATGATTTGTCGGATATTGGCTGTGCACCTTTGATGTTGTTGTGATTCAATCTTTTAAACTTAATACTTAATATTATATTAAAGGCTTAATCGTCATTCATATTTCAGCTATTTTTATTCAACAAATTTCATAGATGATTTTAAATTTTATAGAAGTTTAATTGAGTTGGGAAATAACGTCTTGATTTCTGTTGTAATACTCCAGGATTAATATTTACAAACTGGCTAATTAATTAATGTGAAATGAGGTCAGCCAACACCTTGATTAAGTCAATTAGTAAATTGTCTTCACCAATGTGTACTAATTGACTCAATTAATTACACATTTTATAACACACATTCTAAAGTAATTAAACCAAATGCAACAGATATTTTTTATACTTTTCTGGGTTTTCTCATTGCAATTTGACATAGTGCACCATAAAATTGCATACCATTTACAATTCTATAGCTATTTATTGTCTACCAAAAACTGCAACTGGCCGCCGAAAATGTAGACACTATAATTGCTTGTTTACTTTGCAAATGCGAATGATTGCCCGACTATATAAGCGCCTATATTGCATAGCCATTTCCTATTACAATGCAAGCCCGACTTAGCGACGCTTATGGCTTATAGCCGACTTTGGCTAATGTCAAGTTTTATAGGTTACGACGGCGCTGACAGCGAACAGAGACAATAACAAAGACAAATGCAAGTCAAGCTGGCTAAAAATATTAATCAGCTGTTGGTTGACTGTTGGCCTACTGTTTACACAACGTCTGAGGTTGAGTGACTTTTTGCGGTCTTCGACACATACATATATACAAAAAAATAAATCGCCTTATTGGCAACAACAAACAGTGACAATGGTACGTGTCTGCAGCGAACGAGCGAAAAAATGGGAATGGAAAAAATGGCACAGCCACTTGGCGGAATTAAGTCGCCGCGTGCGCCAAAACGGCGCACAATAAATGGTCGAAAAAATGCACGTAATGAATAACTGTGCTTTTGTGAAATAAAAAAGAGAAGCGCTCGCCGAAGACGCGCCGCCGACACTAAGCGAATGTAGGCGAAGACATTTTTAGAATTTTAATTAGCTGCAAACAGCAAAAATAAGCAGAATAAAAATAAAATAAAAACCGATAAATTCTTGCAAGAAATTGCAAACAAATTGGCTGCCGCTGTACAAATGTATATAAGTGTGTGTGTCTGCTTTGTGCCGTCAAAAGAATGTTGTATTGTATTTGTGCTACATTGCATTTGCCGAGAATAAAATTTAATTTAATTTACATCAATTAGTGACGCTGGTTGCCTCACTTTAATTAATCTGCTCGACAATCGCCGTTGAGTGGTCACGCAATTGGGGCGTGACACATTTAATCGTTTGCAGATTTTCAAATACTCGTACCTTGCATTAGGCAGGGATTGAAATGGTGTATTTACATAGCGATTAAGTGGCGGGAATTGTCATGCTGTGCACGAGAAAATACAAAATAGAGGTGGTAATGTGAGTAGTAGATCAAAGAATCGAGGATGGAAGAAAATTCGATAAAGGAAGTGAGTTTATAGGTTAGGTGAAGCTTTGAGATAGATTCTACTCTGTTACAAGATAATAAAAATATATATTAGTGACGGAATGGACCAAGACTGTGCACTTAATACTCGAGCCGTTTTCGAAAAATATTGTAACCTACTACAACAAAAATAGTATCTGCAATTTTACTACTTGCACTTTTATTTATGCCCACCCTTTTTAGAGATTTAAATACTACTATGCTAAAAGTATGCAAAAATCACTAATTGAGTAATTAACGAGTTCTCAATTGAGGAAGTCATTTAATTAAATTTACATTAAAAACTTTAGATTTTTAAGAAATACTCAAATATCACTAATTGCGTAATTAAATAATTCTCAATTAAGGCATAAATTGAATTCAATTTATAATGAAAAAGTTCCTAAAATTACAAAAATATGCAAAAATCACTAAATAACGAGGTAATAACTTCTCTCTTAATACATTAATTTAATTTAATTTACTAATTGAATATTTAAGGATTTCTCATTACAAAAAAATATATATTAATTGCGCAATTAGTATTTAATTTGATGAAAATCGAATTAAGTTTAAATCAAATACCAATTTAAATGTGAACATACAATATACTAATTGACTCAATTAAGGACTACATAAACTGACTTCTATATAAGCCAGTTTAATTTAACTGTGAAAATATTTTTAATGGACAATTGTCTTCGGTTCTGGACTCTTTTCCGTTTAATTTTCCAACGGTCGATACTAAAATCTAATGTTAATGAACTTACTTGATCTAAAATGTGCAGTAGAACAAAGTTTGAGATCAAATCTTCTTCCTTAAAAGTATCGACCATCGTAGCCCAACCAAAAACCTTGAAATAACATTTTTTCACACAACTATAACTGGAAATTGGAAATAATAGGTACTTGAGTATAAATATTTTTTTTTAAAGTACCTGAAGAAAATACGTACAAACTTGCTCAGGTTTACTAGATAGATTATCAACAATAGGACTATTTTACTGTCTAGGGAGTAGGTGTTAGATGAAGCTTTAAAGGCTACTAGTTTTCCAAACATTTTTCAGAAGGTTGAAAGTTGAAAGCATATGCATCGAAAATGTCTGTCGGAATTTCCTGACCATTTCGCACTCAACATTTCAATTTGCATTTGGAAACTAAGCTATTACTCACATCAAATTCCTCTGACTATTCATGCCTCATTAGCTCCTTTCTTTTCACAAAACATTTCGCACCTTCATAAGTTTCGAATACCTCAAGGGCAGTCTTCAAATCGAATTTGGGTCGAGCGCTGACAGGGAATTCTTTCTGAGAAATTTGACTAAGCAATCTGTAAATTAAAGCAAAAAAAAAAACATGAAATTAAACAAATATAAACAGATAAAGGCGGAAATCGAAGTGAAAGATCACAAACAAACAAATCGTTGATGAGCATCTACAGTAGAGCAACAACAGCGAGAGTATAAATAGAAAATTTGACTTTACATCGCAGCCGTAAGCGTTAAGCGCTGCTTGAACACCGGCTAGTGGTTAGCTGTAAACACAAAAACAATAACAATAACAAGAAAAAAATAAATGCTATAAGTTAGCTTGTGGACTTTAGTTAGAAATTAAGCGTCGCATGCAGTTTGAAAGCGATTAGCATTTTAACTAAATAGCGCTTCTTGCTTAATTTATTTAACTATTTTTCAAACGAGTAGCTGTAATTTTTCCATTCATAAAATTAAAAAAAATACATACAACCACAAATAACCAACCAACAACTTTCAATAGATCGCTGTCGAATGGCCGGCAATGAAAGTGAAATTGTCATAAACAAATAATAAAATGAAAAAGTTAACAGAAAAAAAAATTTGAAATAACTAGAAAGGCCAATTCACTCAGAAGCGATCTACAAATACTGTCTCATACCTTTTGAAAGTTCACCAAATATATTGACTAACGGACAGACGCATTTTAAATGAATTTCGTGATTCACAATGTGATTTCATTTTGCAGAAACCAACGGCGAAAGCGAAAGTGCGGATGACACATGGCAACATATACACTTGCAGTTACATATTATACATTTCCACTGAATTACTTTTGTTATTTGTACTGTTGAGTGTCGCATAATGAACCGTTAAAAAAATTGCAGAACAATTGGATGCGTTGGTGCGGGAGAATGCGTGTGTCCGTCATATAAAGGCTAATGTAATAAAAAATAATTACAATAAATATGAAAAAATATTGATGAAATAAATTCAATAATAAATATTTTTTCATGGGTTTAATTTTTTTCATGTGTTTAAGTAATTTTTTGTTATTTTTCTTAAATAAATTTTTTACGATTTTCTATTACAAGTGCTTTTCAATAGAAATCGCAATAGTGAAATATGAATTTCACACGAGTTTATGTAACCGGTACTTGCATAAATTTTAAGTTATGAATTAATGTTGACACAAATGTCCAAGATCGATATAAAACGATTTAATCGATTTAATCGACCAGTGCTTGACCCTAGAGAAATTCCCGCAAACGTCGAGAATTCGGCTCAAAAAGTGACATTTTCTGTTGAGAATAAGTTTGGGATGCAAACAGATCTCTAGAAATATTTTGTTGGGTTAATTTTGACACAAATGTCCAAGATCGATATAAAACTATTTAATCGATTTAATCGACCAGTGCTTGACCCTAGAGACATCTATTGGAAAACGGCGGAAGCAAAGTAGTAGACCTACTTCTACTCAAAATATCGAATGGTAACAGAAAATTTTTCATTGCTTTCATTGAAATATATTTTGTAATAATTAATATTTTTATAATTTTTATGGATTAATAAATTGTATTATTTTTCGAAGATATAGTACTCAAAAAAAAAAAATAATTTTATAATTTTTCGAAAATATAATGTTTTTCTTTCTTTCTTTCTTCTTTGACCAGTTTCATTTTCTTAAAAACCTCTCTGCACTCCTCTACGAATCTTATTTTGAGTATAAAACTCCGTCCATTAGAGTTGTCATAACGGTAGAGTTCCGAAGCCGATAGCGTTTCTCTAGCATATTCGCCCTAATGTTTCTTATGGAGCTATAAGTTAGAGAGCGAAAGACTGCGAGAGGGTTAGCACTAATCATCGTAAGATTTTGCTTCTATATAAAGAACCGAGCGTGGGCCAAGAGTAAGGCTCAACTTCAGTTATAAGACCAAGTTGTTGATATGCTTTGAGCGCACTTACAGACTTCTAAAGTAACTTTAGGAATAGAAGGTAATATAATCTGAAGCTATTAGAAATTTTGAAGAGATTTCAAATTATTCGATCCGCAGCCTCGGTTCACCATCATCTTCCAATAAATATACCTACAAGAGCATACAAAAGTGTTGAAAGAAAAAGTGTCAGCATTACACTAATTGCGATTGCTTAATTGGCTTTATTAAATAACTCAGCTGGAAAAATGCAATCATACCAACTGAAAGTACCAAAACAATGACAACAACAAAAAGGCCGCTTGAGTGGACACAAACAAATTGAGCAAATGAAGCTGTCAAAAGCAGACTACTATATAGCAATACAATATTAATAACAATAATACAAACCACAATAACAACAATAATAATAATAAAACAATAACATGAAAATAATAACAACAACTATAGTAGTAATAACAACAAAAAATACAAAAACTACTGCAATAAAGAGTTGCTTGAAAAATGGCAACTACAGCAACAAAAATAAATTAATAATTCAGAGCAAATACAAATAAATAGAAATAAGTAATATTTATCACAAAAACAATAACTACAACGTCATATAATAAATGAAAAAATAATAAAGATTGGGTAAAAGAAAAAAATTAAACAATAAAATGTGAACTTTGCAAATCATTAGCGAGAAAATATTAGTCAGCAGAAAAACGCTTTGGTTGCACACACGAAATTAAATATATATCATATACATATGTATAAAAAATATTTGTAAGTAAATAAGTCAAAAAATTACAAATCGTTGCAAATATTTCAAATAACCATGCAAATTATGAATCACAACAAAATACTAAAAAAAATTAATAAAAATTGAAATAGTTAAGCAATTATGTTGCATAGTAAACACAAAGCGTTGCAGTGATTCATGCAACGACAACAAAGTGGTTATTAAAAATGCTGGTTGTTGTAATATGTAAAAGCTTTATATAAATGTGAGAAGTATATTTTATGATTTTACGAATTTTTGTAAATTTTACTAAGCTTTTATTTAATTAAAGTGTAAGTATGTGTAAAATAGCCAGTTTGATACAATAAAGCGTAGTGTGTAACACCTAAAACAAATTGAGATGGATATGGAGCTACATATATCAAAATAATCTAGTGGTCAAATCGAATACAATTTGGATTTTGAAGCATTGGGTTCGCGACATTCTCACAAGAATTTCTGGGAGCAGTCTGAAAGTGGACGCAATCAGACACGCCTACTTTTAATATAACCCAATATTGTTAGCTTAACTCACAAAGGTTTAAAGTCAGTCGGCCACTGAATCCGGTGTCGGTTTATCAAGCTGGATGAGCTGTACGAGTTATACGATGACATAGACATAGTTCAGCGAATAAAAAGACAGCGGCTACGTTGGCTAGGTCTTGTTGTCCGAATGGACGAAAACGCTCCAGCCCTGAAAGTGTTCGATGCAGTACCCGCCGGAGGAAGCCGAGGAAGGGGAAGGCCTCCACTCCGTTGGAGGGACCAGGTGGAGAGCGGCCTAGTTACACTTGGGATCTCCAACTAGCGCCGAACTGCGAAGGAGAGAGAGAGGTGGCGCACTATCGTCGATTCGGCTATAACCGGATAAACGGTTGCAACGCCAATCACATACATACAATAAAGGAATGAATACTTCATCTATGTTCGATTTTCTGCTTCCTCATTTGATATAATACTTCGATTTGTGAAGTTAATAAATCGAATGAAAGTATTTTTTGCATTTTGTTGTTGTGCAAAAATAATAAATATTTGCTGATTTTCAAGCGAAAAATTTTCAATAAAGCGCAAATATACAAATGTACAAATCAAAAATTTGTGATAATGAACAAATTTAAATTTGTATTTCTTCAGGCGTGAATTTGTATGGCAATCAGTGGAACGAAATTGATTTTTTGAATTTTCAAAGAATATTTTTTCTAAAAAGGTTACAAACAACAATCAACTTTGAAAATGCGAATTGTTTGATTTTTTAAAGGGAAATGAGAAGATTGAAATTGAGAGATCGATTTAAATATCAAAGAATATATTTAAAATAGTCTTATTTAGAAGCAGCTGAAAGGTTGTTCAAAAATTGTTTCAAAATTATTCAGACATTCGATGAATTTATTCATGCTAGTTTTAAATTAAGGCTAGTAGGTTTGCGTTCTAAGCCGTTTGGGAGATACAAACATTATTTAGCTCAAACAGAGAAGAATATCTGAGCGCCTGTTCTTTCAAGAAATGTGTATCTTTAACACAATTTAAATTTTTGGTCTATAACTGTTCCAAATCATCATATCTCAAATGGGAACTACACTATATAGAGAAAGGAGCTTATTTTAGGAACAAAGATAGCTAAGACAGGAAAAAACTATAAAACAGAGTATCTAAGATCATTCAAAGTCGTAAAATAGCCACTCGAAGTAGAATGTTTTTCTAAAGGACAAAAATCATCACATAGAGAGTGAACTAAATAATATCAATTGAGTTTGGACACTCTATTTGTATACTTTATGCTATCATAATGAAGAGAGGTGAGCAATTTTGACTTAATGTATATCAGAGCTAAGGAATACGATATCGTTTGAGCTTATCGGTAATATTTTGTAATGAAAGTTTCATCATTTGCAGGGTTTTGAATCATTTTGTTTCCCCACATCGCGATTGCTTTAAAAAACAGTTTCTCAAAACAGCATTTTATCAAGTTCTAAAGAAGTTTTCTCTGTTTAGCTGCTGAGTGCACTCCCCACCTCACTTTCATAATTCAAGTAGTAGGTAAGAATGTTCTTAAATATAGACAACAGGTAATATCGATAGATTGTTTAAAAGAGTACTTCAAACCGACTCGTACCATCAAGTACTTTTCAATCCAGTGTGACATTGATTCTGCCTTTAGGCATACGTATAACTTCTTTTGAATAGGCACAAACAAAAATCTTACAACAACACATATTATACAGCAATTGAACTTTACTTGAAGTGGAAATATTAACAAGACTCATATTGAAGTGGTGATATGTAAGCAGACAGGCTCACACACACTTAACTCGGTGTGTATTCGAGTGCTTTAAGCTCACGTGCGCGTCCAAAGTGTAGCTCAGTGAACTTTTAGTAAGATGAAATGAGCGAATGCGGCTTTTGGCTCAAAATATTCGAATGAATACAAACATATACATACACTTAACCAGCAAGCAATCGAGTTCAAAACTTGCACTGTAGTTCATAAATCAAAATCAATGAATACAACGAATGAGTGCTGCACTAAATATGTATTCATTACTATACATATGGACTTACATAGATACATAAACATGTTTACTGAATTTGGTGTTGGCGCATTTCTCACGCTCCCAGCGGCCAGCTATATGTATATCGGGCGACTGGCTGCCATAATTTCACTTATTTGTGGCAACAAAAATGAGGAGTGAAAAAAGTAATCAATACCGCAGATAAATCTTCGAGTGGTGTAGGTAAAATTGTAGAAAATCAATTTGTAATCGATAAAACGCTTGAAAAAGTGGAAGAAAGAGGAGAAATTAGAAGAATGAAATAAATAATATAATGAAGTGGGTGAAGAAATCATAGTAAAACAAGCACTTAATTTGTTAAGGAGAAACATTAATTTGAAGAATACGAAAACTGTGAATTTGTAGAAAAATAAAAACAACAACAGCGTATGTTTTGGTATAAATTGGTTTTGGGTGAAATATTGTTTAAAATAATTATTGGGTATCCTCATATCTTACTAACAGAAAACAACAAGTTTTATTTAATAATACATTATCCGATTCAATTAGTGTCACTTCAGGGGTTCCACAGGGTAGTCATCTCGGCCCGATTCTGTTCTTGTTGTTCATCAATGATATACCTTCAGTAATTAAGTTTTCAGAAATTTTATTATATGCGGATGATGTAAAACTTTTTAAATCATATACTTCTCATAACGAAAGGACTGAGTTGCAATCGGATTTAAATAATTTAGTTACTTGGTGTCACAAAAATGATATGCCACTGAATCTTAAAAAATGTAAAACGATGTGCTTTTCCCGTAGAACTGTTGATCTTTCCCCCTATGAAATAAATAACTTCAGTTTAGAGCAAGTTTTTAGCTTTGTTGATTTAGGAGTTAATATGGACCCTAAACTAAATTTTAATTCTCATGTAAATTCAATTGTCTTAAAAGCTAAAGGTGCTCTTGCTTAACGTTAACGTGCTTTGTTAAACGTTGGTCTAAAGAATTTAGTGATCCGTATATTACTAAAATTCTTTTTACAACATTGGTAAGGCCTATATTGGAGTATGGTTCTGTGGTATGGAATCCTAGCTATCAATCCCATTCTGATAAGCTTGAGTCCGTTCAAAAACAATTTTTACTTTTTGCTTTAGGCCACTTACATTGGGATTCAAGATTGAATCTTCCCCCGTATACTAGTCGTTTAAAACTTATAAATCTTCCCACACTCACTAGTCGCAGAGAAATGCTAGGTATAATTTTTCTAGTAAAACTTCTGAATGGTTTAGTTTGTAGTTCATTCCTTTTGTCTGATATTAAGTTTAATGTCCCATTGCGTTCATCCAGGCAGTTTAGACCATTATTTCTAAAATCTTCTAGAACAAATTTTGAGTTAAATGAACCATTCTGCAGAATATGTCATGATTTTAATTCGCATTCCAGCACATTTGATCCATCTGACTCAATATTTAGCATCAAAAAAACTATTTTGTCTTCTCTTAATAAATAATATTCAGAAATTTTTTACTTTTTGTTTTTATAAATTTTTAAATAAAATAGTTTTGGACAATCATGAGTGTAATGTGATAATTATCTCGTTACTCGGGGGTTTTTGGGGTCGCTGATGAAGAATCCGGTGTCGGTTTTTCAAAATTCAAAATGGCGGATTCGTTTTTGAAAAATTCATCGGACTTTTGAAAAACGGACACCGGATTCTTAATCAGCGATCCCAAAAACCCCGAGTAACGAGATTCTAACGATTTTGATGAATTTTAAAAATCGCTGTCCGCCAAATCTTGATCTGATGGGGTTAAATGGACCTCAGATTCGGATTCAGCGACCCCAAAAACATATGTTATACATATTAAGAGCCCCAGGTTATGGATCCACACTAAGATCTCAGAAACTGAATTGTTCGGGGCTCAACTTATTTCCAGGTAATCTAGAGTTTAACTAGCACAAATGGAACTACTCCAAGATCACTCCTCAAGCACTGCTAAAAGTATATTTCTTAGGTTAAGCCATGTCTACAAAGTGCTTTCATGATTTTCTTTCTACAATTCAAGGAAGACAAAAAGCGACTGCGTGTTTAAGCTTTGGTGACTTCATTTATATTTTATTTACTTTTTTCGTCTTGCGGTCGCTGCTTACTGTTTGGAAAAACGAGGCGAAATACAAAAACAATAAAAAAGACAGCAGTGTGCCCAATGCCAAGAACTTAAATTATGAGCTTACGCGAGTGTGCAGACGCACAAATACCTTCAAAGAAACCCAACATATGTAGAATTCTTCAACGTAGCAGCTATAATATGAAAAAATAATAATTGTTGTTGTTTCTGTCTTTCCACTGCGTTTTGCTTTTACTTTGGTGATTCCAACGCCAACACAGCTTCTACCTGCGCTTGACTGCGCGTTTAGCTAACGCTGTTTGCGCATGCGCAACACTTTAAACGAAGTAGGTCACATGTCTTCATGCCTTTGTAAGAATTCTTCTTTTTGTTAGCAACTTACAATTTTTTTTTCGACATTTAAGTTAATCATTCATTAATTTGGCTTTTTTCTACACTTTTATTTTGTTTTGTTTTGGCATTTTTTCGTAGTTCTCTACTAGCCACCACCTTTTATTTAGTTATTTATTTGATATAAGCTATATGGAAAAAATCTGGTTTTAACGCTTTCCATACTATTTACTTTGCGCTCATTTTATTTTATTCTACACACTTTTCACGTGTTGACTTTGTTGTAATGATTTTTGGAGCATACCAGTTTTTGAGTTTACAAAGGCCGGTCTTCTTTTTTCATAAACAATACAAAGTGAATTTTCTAGGCTTTACCTCCATAAAGTTCACGCATTTAAGCTTTATATTCGCTGTACTCATATGATTGGTAGAACACCTCTTTTGTTTGGCGATTTAATCAAAGCATTCCGAATGCTAAAGCGCTTGCATGTAATTGGAAATTAAAAGGGGAAGTGCGTGGGACCTAGAAACGCTAAAAAGTAAAAGGTAAAATTCGCTTTTTCTTCTTTGGCGCATCAGAAAGTAATTTGTATGAGATTAATTTAATGGAATAAAAGCATGAAATCGATTTTCAATTGTTTGGGAGCTTTGAGGTGTGTAAAATCTATGTGAAAGGTGTTTGGCTGCGTCTTTTGGAGGAGAGTATATGTATATTGAGAATTATAAAAAAATTTCTTGCAACTATAGTGAATAATCGTAAATAAATCATATTCGAATATCATTTTCTTCTTTTTGAGCTTGCAAAATGATATATGGAAATTGATAATGTGGTGTCTATATGATCATACGGCATTATCAATGGGTTAATTGAAAACAAAAGCACAAAGAGAGATTTTTTGATTCAGCTTAGTAGCCAATAGGTGAATGAAAAAACTTATCCATATCTAAGGGCCTTTTAAAACAATTGAATAGTGCATAGAAGATGATGGAAATTTATATAGTTTTATATTAGGACTTATAATACGATTTATCTAGTTGATATCTGCAAACTCGCTTCCATAATAATTTACATGTATAATCTATATTTTTTACATTAACTGACCAAAAGTTCAATTCAACTAAGATTCTGTAAAAAATGAGGAAAATAAGTGGAATTTTTATTTTAGTCAAATATTAGAATATTTTCTTAGAAGTTTTTTGTTGTTGGTAAGCCATTGCAAAACATTAAGCTGAATGACATCTGGATCTCCTAAAATCATATTTAGAATATACATATAATATATGAGGAATCGGACAAATGGTTTACCAAACTAATTTTTTCCGAGAGATTGAGTCATAAGAGAGAAATTTATAAAAACTATTTATTCGGGCAGCGATAGACATTTATAAATGTAGATAAAGAAGTAAAGATGAGCTTAAAATTCAGATTTATATTAAGAGGCTACACCATATATTATGTTGCTTATTTTTTCAACTTAGTCTTCCGCACCCCACTTCACGTCACTTTAAATTGTTTTAAGCTCACCTAACCAAACTCACCATTATTAGACTCACCACTGTTGAATTCAATATTTTGTACTCATTAACTCTGATATACTCATCTCATCTCACCTTATCTGTGGACTTTTATTTATTTATTTCGCCTCACGTAGTTAACGATATCAGTCTGACTTTTTTCCTCTCGTGCAAGCGATAATTTGAACCACAGTTAACAACAAGAATTTGAAAAGTCAAATTTGTTCTTTGGAAGAACACATATTGATTAAAATACAAGATGGTAGGGCTTATAATGTCCTTCTATACTTCAGAACACTCCTCCAATCTGTACCAAATTCAGCAATTATCTTATCCCAAAGTTCTTTGGTTTTTAAACTGCGAATAGTTCTGACGAAATTCTTTAGGCTATATTGAAATCAGAACGCAACTTTAAGCGGCCTGGTCCTGGTAGGGTTTACCAAACTATTTTTTTTTCCTGGAGATTGGGTCATAAGTCAAAAACCTGTATTCTTTGATATTGGAAGTTAGATTTCAGACTTTAGACTTCAAAGTTCGAAAAAGGATTTTAATATTTTTGACATTGAATAAAAAATAAATGTGACTTTCATTCTATACGAAAAAATATTAAATCGGAATTGTTGAGAAAAAGCTTGGTAAGTGCCTCGTGGCACTTAAGCGGGATTCATTTAAGTGTCTTTCCCGCTTAAGTGCCTCAAAATTCATGCATGCTACGAGGGGGCACTTAGGCGGGGATTACTGTACTGTCTGATCTTGGAAGTTAGACTCCAAAATCGAAATATATGTCTCCAAAGTTCGAAAAAAGAATTAAAAAAAAAGAATTACAGAATATAGTTACTAATAATCCAAAATATAGATATAATCTACATTTTTCTCTTAATTCAATAGTGTTTACAAATTTTCGGCTAATCTTATATGACAGATGCTATAAGGGGCCAGTATTTTTTTGATAAATATTTTTTTTTAATTTTTTCGAAGATCCAATTTTGTCAAATGGTTATTTGCACCTTTTTTTGACCTTCTTAATACAATAACCAATCTAATTAAGAATTTTACGACTTCTTTTCCGCTTTACTGCGTTTTTAAATAATTAACTAGAGAAGACCTAAACCCGGTTTAATGTTTACTTTCTTGTGCCAAAAATATTTTTTGCAAAGTATCTGCATATTTAGCAGTAATCGTTAATTTAATCAATATACTAACCCAATTATGAATTCACCAGTAGCAAAAGTGGACCAAACTGCAGTTTTCACTGACCTTCTTGGCGGAAGCAACGAAAGAGAAAACAAAACAAAATAAAACAAAAAATTAAAATATTATTATTGCTAACTTCAATATTAAAATTTTTGTTGTTTTTTTACAACAACAATTTAGGTTAATAAACACTTAAGCATTAAGGCTAAATTCCATTTTATAAACACACACACATACATATATATACTGACTACATTTTTACTAAATGCCAAATCGTGCTTTCCGCTGGCGAACAAACGCAAATAAATATAATCATTATCGCATCAATAACGGAAATTTACAATTTCCTTTCTACTGACGCTGTCAATATGCGGCAAGCAAGTAACTGTAGCTGAGTGTGTGTGTCTGGCATACATGCACGTACCAATTTAATAACCATAATAATATAGAAAACGAAAAGAATTAACTCTCACTGCGCGACAGACAGACAGTCCGAGTTGGAGTTAGAGTTGGAGTTGGCGTTTTCTGCTGGCGGGCTGTGCCGGCAACGAATTGTGGCAAGTAGGCAGGAAATGCGGCACAAAAGCACATTGAGAAATGATTGAGTGAATAGCGAAGAAGTAAAGAGACACACAAAATGCGATGAAATTATAGCAAAGCGTGTAGCCGAAGTGGAGCTAGTCAGGTTGGTGTTGGAGTTGGTGTTTGAGTTGAAGTTGTTGAGGTGCGACTGCCAGGTGCCGCTTTCTGGACGCCGTTAGTTTGTGCAACTTCTAAGACTGGTCGCTGGCATTTCACACGACACTTTAGCGTTGGTCGGACATTTTGACAAATTTAATTATAGCAATTCTAATGCTCGCACGAGTGGCGGCAAAGCGAAATGAAAACAACAACAATTCGTCGCCTAAATAAGTGTTAGACAGTCGTATGTCACATTCGGTGTCGAGTGTATTTTGCAATGCAGCGCTGTGTGTGTGTCGTGGAAAATGAGGCGGAAAGCATACACTTATCCAAATGTATCTCATGCAAATGCTCCACAGCGCTGCTTCAAATGTGCTAGTTACTTTTGCGTCCATTTCTCATACACACACACATACACACCTGTGCGAGTTTGTGCCAAAAATTTACTTTTGCACGGTAAACTTGGTTGGCGCAGTGAAAACACTACTCTACCTGCCACTCTGCGAAACTGGAGTAAAATGTTGTCACGAAGCGGGTAAGTGGCGAAATGTGTACAAAGCGCGTGGTTTATATTTCAATCAGACAGATTTGGATTGAGATAAATAGTAACTTTTACCCTAAATTAGTTGCGATATTTAGTTAGTAGTAAATAATTGAGTGCAACGAAATTGCGTTACGCAACAAAATTTCGTCACATTCGCTGCATGCACTTTGCCAGTATAAAGTAGGTCGAAGCGTTTAAAATAAATATTTTGTATTGATAGTTGTATAATTCACGTAAAATGTGATACAAGGTTGCCACAATTAAAAAAAAATAAAAATAATAAATTAGCCAAATATGTAGCTTGAGTGAAAGACACTACAGTATAGTTATTAAAGTGATATAGTTTCACAAAGTTCACATTCGTAAATACTTTTTAGGTAAGTGTTGCCACCTCCTCGAAAATTTCGATTCAGAAAATTGATAAAATAAACGAGTTATTACAGACATTTTAGTAAGTAAAAAGTAAAAAATAAAAACATCTAGAATAAAACATTTTTTGGGCAGAGTTGCCACCTATGCGAAAATTTGTATTCAATAAAATTGATAAAAAACGAGTTATTACAGACATGATTACTAAGTAAAAAGCTTTACAAAAAAATTTAAAATAAATTTTTTGGCAAGAGTTGCCACCCATTCCGAAAACTTTATCAAAATAAAATTGCTAATATAAAGAATACATTGTGGAATCTGTAATTAATATATGATAGGTGCTGCCATCTGTTTATATTTTTTTTTTGCTACTGAGAAGTTCATTCTTATTGATTAGATGCTTTGAAAGATTTAAGTCATTTGTGCTTTATATTCTATTTTCTTGAGGATTGGACAGATCATATATAATATTAAATATCAATTCTATTGTTGACTCATCTATATAGGAAAATTGAAAGAATTTTCTCTTTTGCTGAGTAGAATGCCCTGAAAGCAGTCGGTATTCGCATCATTAACTCTTGTATTGGTTATTGCAAATTGACTTGCTTGATATTGACTTTTATTTGTTTTATGTACTAGGAACTAATTTATTCACTTTGTAGAGAAAACTGAGTAGATATTAAAGATACCAGTGGATAAAAGTTCCGGAAATTGCTTAGTGTCTTTATCAAACTACTAACTTGAGTTCGGTTCGGTCTGATATGATCGCTTTCCTTCCGATATTAGTTTCATAAATTTTTTTTTCTAAACGATAAATAATCTAGCTGAATAAACGATATTCCGGTGATTAAAGAAAGAAATACTAAACGGTAATGAATCGTATTTTCTTACAAGCACTGTCCCAGTGAACGAAGATGTTGGAAGGGTGGACTCTAGCCCAATTGATTGAGTGGTGAAGTCACTTCAGGTTTAGTTGAAAAGAGTGGGAAGGTGCTGAAACCGATTATCAAAGACTGTATGTATTTGCTTCGTATGATGTTTGGAAACTAAAAAGATATATAAGATGAAGATATACCTATAATAAGAGGATAGTTATGAGATTCTCTCATCCGAGGCTGTTGTTTCCTTTTCATTAGGGAAGTTTTTTTATGTGTTGGGTCACAAACCCTACACACAATCGCATAAGCGGAATTCGCCGTCTCACTTTAGCACGCCTCAATCTATTGTCTACCCAGAGGATACTTGGAAGACGTGAGCTGTGAGTTAATGCAGTGCTGAACATGCCGAGGAAGTCTTCCACTTCGTTGGATAGATCAGGTAAAGAAGGGCACTTGGGATTTACAATTCGCGCCAAACTGTCAAAAAGGGGAACGATTGGCGCGCTGTTGTAAACTCGGTTAGTTAGGTTATGAGATTCAAAGTAAATGAAGATTTCGCTTACTCATAATTCAATAAAAGGAATATAATTAATAAAAATTAAATTATAATAACTTGTTAAGCGAATTTATTTCTAAGAATCCACATTTATCACATTTCTTGTACTGCATTTATTAGATTTACAGCAGCTATCTAATAGGGAATAATTCGTGCGTGGCTAGTTGACGTGACTTCCGCACGAATGAACTGTAATCCAAGTAAGTGAACTTATATGCACAACACTAAGATTTTATGCCAGCGCCTGCATAGGGTATATCAACTGCCTGTATATCCACCAGCAATATGTGTATGTAATAACGACAACAAGCTCTTCAATCACTTCGCCAGCATTGCGCCGCACAACCGACCATATATACGAGTTTGCATGATGCTGGCTGGCTGGCCAATCGATCAACATTGAATCAATATTTGACGCAAACTATTGGCATTGCTTGATTACAAGCAATATAACAAATGTATACATACAAATAAATAGGTAGAAACAGTTACCTGCATGTGTGTGTGAGTATTGCGTGCATTGGAGCGGTTGAATATTTGCAGTGCCCAAGAGCGTGCTTTACGCGCATGCAGGTGTACACTTCTACATATATATACAATAAATGTATTTGATTATCTTGCAACAACTGGCTGTTTGTCTGGCTGGTTGCTTCGTGTGTGTGTGTGTATGTGCCTACTGTTGTCACTTCACCAATAGCGGGGTCCACAAAGGTGCCCCACACAGCGGAGGCCACAGTACGAGTAGTCAGTCGGCACAGAGATAGCGGTGGCGACAGTGGCAGTAGCAATCTGGCATTTGACACAAGAAATGCCGAGCTGACATGACATCAATTTCATGTTGCAAAGATGCATTCAACACGCATGCCAACGGCAGATGGATGGCTGCTCTTACAAATGTATGTTTTATTATTAATGTGTGTGATTATATATAAATATATAGTAATGATGGATTTAAAAAGGTGAGAAGTTGAGCAAGTGCAAACTAGAGAGTGTGTGTGACTGAGTTAGAAAGAGAAAGAGAGAGAGCGAGGGAAAAGGATAGGGAGAGGTAAACAGCTAAAAGCTATTGATTACTCAAAAGCAGTGACGTTTAGAAGTGGCGGCAACCATAAAGCTCCACCGATGAATTGAGGAGGGAGATACTTATATGGGAGATGCAAAGTAACAAGGAAGAAGTGTCTACTGACAGCTTTGTGTAAGAGGCAAAACGTAGTTAAACTTGTTATAAATTGTAAATTCTACAAATACTAGCATCTCTTTAGCTTTTCTTATTTTATTGCTCAACAAAAATCAAGATAACAACAACAACAACATAAGAACATCAAACAAAAGTGCAACAACACCTGCTGACTGACTCTTACCGTGGTTAGCAGCAGTGTTTGGGTGCATTGTGGCAAGCGATGTTGCTGATGAGGCTGCCACAACTGTGTTGCTGACAGTAAGATGTTTGCTGCCTCAATGGCGCTACCAGTACATAGCAATATATTTAAATATAATGAGTAAAGTTATGTGCCGTTGAAAGATGTCTCAAAGCACCAAGAAACACCAATACTTGCTTGGTGAGTGCTTCGTGGTGTGCAAGTCTGCTAAGTGGCAACGGCGTGGCACTCATGCAATTATGTTGCAAACTAATGGAGTTATCAACATTTCAAATTTTCAATTATTGTGGATGGCGACTCAGTGACAAATTGAGTAAAATTTTTGTGCACCAATGTGCTGTTGAAAGCTTCATAGAATTGCCGCATGGCTACTAAGAAGCTTAAAGAGAAAATAGTTAAGTATTATTGCTTCCTTTGACAACATAAAGAGGCTGGCGCCAAATTGCATGGCCAAAAAATGTTTAAATTGTTTGCTATTTATGGGCATTCATATAAAAAATAATATGTGCTGTATAATTGAGCGAAAATTTACCAAAATACCAATGCTAGAAAGTTGTAGTTAAATCGCAGGTGTGGCAACTGCCGTATTGTCTTTCGCTTTTCATTGCATTTTTTTTTTGTCAGTTTGCTGGTGACACACATTCATGCAATATGCTAAAAATAATGGCAGTGTCACGCTGACATGAGTAAAGTGGCAATAAATAATCAAGTCATTAAAATTCTCGAAGAATTTGAAAATTTTTTGGTTAATTGTCTTCAAAATAAGTTTAAGTCGGGCTGATAATAATTTTAAAAACCGGAGATAGTTTATCATACTCAGGTAATTGACGTAATTTATAACTTGTATTTGTATTTATACAATTGTAGCGTATTTAGACAGTCAAATTAATTGATAAATCAAAATTTTTATTGAGAAACCCTTTTTTGCCTTTTATACTGTCGGCTACTCGATAACCGATCAGCTCTCATACATTTTTGTTTTTGCTTTCAATAAGAAGTTGGTAAGTTTCATCAGCTGATTAATATTTTTCAGCAGCGACATCTACCGCAGCATTTTTTATCAAAAAATTCAGCCAATTTCCCTGCAGCGTTTCGTCTTTGTCGCAGAGTTGAATTTGATTTTCAAGTCGATTTAAATTCAATTTAAAATAAATGGAGATTTTACTTTGTATGGTAAATCGATCTTAGTAAACGTTTGAATCGAGCAGAGGCCGGTAAATTGATCAATTAGCTCATGTGTAAAAGGGCTATTAAGGAGATTAAAAGGGATGCAACAAACGAATTTTGATTTTCAATACAAAAATAAGTATTTCGAAAGTCTAAAAACATCGTTAATGCTAGGAAATACATGACTGCATAATTGAATTTTGGCAATTCAGCAAATTTTGGTTCAATTATCTAGAAAATGTTTTAACCAACACAAGCTTAATTTACTTAATTTTTTATCAATTATACAAATTTGATGTAATTGACCAATACAAGCAATGAGAACTAAAATTTATTAATTGAGTCAATTAACAAATTGTTTACACTAATTTAGTCAATTACTGAATTTATTACATTAACTTAGCCAACTAATAAATTAAATACATGAATTCTGTCAATTAACAAATAAGCTGCTAGGGTTTTAATATACATTTAATATTTAATAATTATTATTTTTTGTTATAAAAGTTAAAATCTCTTTGAAATATATTTTTTTTTATTTACATTAATCTTTAACACATTTTCTGAATAAACTTATTTAATACATGAAATATTTATAAAATATTAAAATTGACTGAAATAATTTTTTATGTGACTACTTGATGTCATTGATAAGGGTAGGCAGTTAATCCGAACAAACAGTCAATTAGGCAGACATGAATGTATGCAATTTGGATCTTTCAATTTTAAACTTTTTTTACGAAAGTCCAGAACAATATTTTCTCCAAACGCATTTTGTTAAATGATATTTATAATATTGAGAATCTGAAAACGGTGAATATCCGTTTGAAGCTTGGTAACTCTTAACAACAATTTATTACTAAATAGGCAAAGACTTACACCTCATTTACAGAGCAAGTTGGATGTGATCTAAGCTACTTTAATTCGGAATGCAATATAAACTCTTTGAACTGTTGTCTTCAATTTTGAATTATTTGGAGTATAACAATATTCATGGAGACGATTTCAATATTTCACTGCAACTTATTTTATGAGTTGAGTTGCCTTTTCGAAGTTTCAGACATGTAGTGAGCACTCTGAAGGTTTCATAAAGTATACTCGTAATATTGCAGTACTTTGTTCAAGAATTTTGAGCATCTTTAAGTTTATGCTTTGGAGAAGTTGTAGCCTAGATATTTGCATTAATTGTGTGATTATATAATATTTGAATCATTTAATCATTTGTGGAATAACAAGATATACGCATATTAATATTCTTTCAATTTTATCTACTCAGTTAATTAGATCGGTACAGTTCGTGACAGAAACAAAGTCCGTGAGTTTATTTGAACCCCTAGTTGCAGCTGGAATATATTCGTTGGTACTAGATAAATTGATTTATTTTCCAGTATAACAATAGATAATTTTGTATAAATGATGACTAATCGATTAAATTTGTACGATAGATGGCACTGCTGTCAAAATACTTTTTAAAATGTTATTTACACTCCAATCTTGCTCAATTTAAGTATATACATTAAGTGAGAGTCGAGAGAAACCGTTAGTTTTCAATATATATTTAAATTTTTTATAAAAATTGTATTCTGTCTTATTTAAAGTTTTCTTTAAGGCATTTGTACGCTTTGATGTCTAACTTTATAGCAGCCTTTATATTAGCTTAACTAGCTGTGTATTATATTTCACTTTTTTCACATTTTTTTCTTCGCTTTTGCAACACATTCCATTTCCTTTTACTCCATTAGCCGCTGGCTAATCACACAACTTTATCTCTACTACACGTACTTTGCTTTTGTTGTTGCCCCATTGTCGCTTGCTGCTAAGTAGTCTTCTTCACCTCTTGCGCTCCAATTTCCACTAACTGTCTGTTGCTGGCGGCTGTTAGCTGCATTTCCACACCGACTGAGCACAAGAACGCCAGCAAGAAAAGTGTCTTTGTAACTGAGCAGCGCTACTTTGTTGTAAAGTTGTTGTGAAGCGCTAATCTTTGTTGCTATCATTGTGTCCATATTGCATTGCCAGCTGCTGGCTGTATGAATGCGCAATTTATTTGCTGCTGTTTTTTCTTTTTTTCTTGCTTTTGTACCAAAAATTTTCACTATTCTTGTTGCAAGTTTTTGCCAGCGAAACTCGTTCTCAATTTTGTTGCAAACAACAAAAGGAGGCAGGCAGGCAGTCCTCGTTGTGGAAGAGGAATTCGGTAAAACCCGCCGGTTCGCAACTGCTGGTCGCAGCTTCCACTCGCTTGTTGTTCAGCACTTTTCCTGCTTTGCCATTTATTTGTCGCCAAGCGGGTGACGCCGCGGTATTTGTGGGCTTTATACTTGGACTTGGACTTTGGGCGTCACATTGCGCTTGTTGCTATTGTTGTTGTCGTTAAAGTTTTCGCCGAAAAGTGAGAATTTCCCTGCAGCGTTTCTTCTTTCATTTCGTTTTTATTTTCTGTTTCGCATGCAGTTTTCCATTGCTTGCACTCCTTGCTGTCTTTCTGCGTCGTCGCTGCATGTTTGTTGCATAAACAGGATTGTCCACTTTTGTTCGCTGTTGCGCGCTGCTATTGGCATTGTCAGTCACTTTGACTTTGCCCGCTGCTTGACTACTTGCCTGTCTGGCCTTTAAACTGGCTGACTTGCAATTTATCTATCTATGCTCATTTGTTGTTGCGCATATCATATTTATTGTTGTTGTAGAAAAAGAAACGAGTTGTTTGTTGTAAATTGCGCGCTAAATAAAGTGACTGGACAATTAAGTAAATACTTAGCGGGTGGCATGTCGCTTTTGTGTTCGGCGTCAATTTATTAATAAATACGTTTTTGCTGTTGTTGGAAAATAGTTGTAGATCTATGCCAAGCTATGTGTGAACTGTGACTATCAGCAATATAAATAATCAATTTCGAAATTTATTGCTTTAAATAGCTATTTAGATATTGCATTGTATAAAGTAAAAGGTTCTAGGGTTACCAAGTTATTGGTTTTAATACCACTCGATGGAAGCTGTCAGCTTACCTTAGATTTTGTTGCAACTCTAGAACTCAGCTCTTCATATTACATAACCTCTATTTACTTCTTCAATTGGGCTTGTTTAACTTTGAATAACACAGCCACACAAAAAAATGTTTGTCGTGACCTGGGAACTTACTATGTGAGCCTTAGGTTTTTGGGTCTAGGTCCATTTAATCATCAGGTCAGAGGGTTTTCGGGGTCGCTGATTACGAAACCGGTGTCGGTTTTTCAAAATTCAAAATTACGGATCCAATATGGCGGACGCTATTTTGAAAAATTCAACGTAATCTCCTAAAACTTGATACTCGGTGCTTTTGGGGTCGCTGATTCCAAAAAAATTCGGGAACATGCGCGGTCAAAACGGCCCGCTGTCCTCTTCAGGCTAAAAGTATTTTCATGTAACACCATTTGGCAACTTTGTTTTAAAGGACGAATTTCCGAACAGAGAAATAATGGATATCCAACGAATATGAATATTAAAATAAAATAATTGAGAATTCTGAGGCAGTTTTATTACCTTACATGTTTGCGATCTCTGTTAATATGTATGAGATAAGTCAACACATGAGGCTTATAAGTCTTAAAGGTCATCGAAATCATTCAATTTCAATATTTTATAAGTGATGGAAACTATCACCTCGCTTTCGGCAAGTTTTACTACGAAATGATTCTTAAGAAAAAAATTTCTTTCATATTATAAGGTATACTTCGTTGGAAGGTGTCAGGCTTTCAGATGCATCAATTGACCTGTATGATTCAATTATAGAGGCATATAAAATGCCTCCAATAGTGTCGCGGAATGTTAATGAGATGATGCTGGGATATGGATCCGACTGTAGTGGGATTTGTTTTCTCTCCTAAACCTTCTTAGATCTAGGAGATAATATTCGAGACAACTTTCTTTTCGCAATTTCCCTATTCTTACAAATGCAAAGCTTTCACAGAAAGAGTCTTCTTCATATAAATCTCTTTGGACCTCTTCTCATGTTTTGGGTCACTCAACCACTTGTGGTTTTTTAAGTTACACTCACTTAGTTGGGGTTTGAACTCATTTATAATAAAAGCTTGAGACTCGGAGACAGTTAATACCTTTATATGAGTATACGAATGTTAAGAGCTGTGTATTCATTCGCCGATGAAAGATTTAATTAAACTTTTCATGACTGGTACGTGTGGACTTCCGTACGTGTGCATGTCATTGAACTCCTGCTAAACAGCTGGACCGATTTGGATGAAATTTGTATTTGTCTTCAGGTGGATTCGAGAATGGTTTGTAATCACCATGGCCCAACTTAAATAGTTTAATTAATTTGTCAAAAATGAGTGGCGCCATTGTTACTGTATAGAAATCTACAAAATATATACATATACATCGTTTTGGGAAAATTTGTTTGGGAAGTGTTTAATAATTGGGTGTCGCTACTGTCGGTGTACTAATTCTTCAACCAAATTATATATTAATTCTAATTATTTTATTATGTGTGTTTTATTTCATAGTTTGTTTAATGTTTAATCCGCTAGTAATGGTATACAATTTTCCTAAGTTTAAAAAAAAGTTGAATTAAAATTTTTTTTCACACTTTCCAGCATTTATGGTTCTTAAATTATTAAATGTTCTTCTTTTTTACAGATTAACTGAAAAAGACTCCACCTAAAGCTACATTGCTCACCTGCAACAGAAAATCCACAGGGTAGCGAAAAAAACAGCCAACGGCGACAACTCATCGCTCAACATCAGCGAACGTCATAACGGCGACAAGCAACAAACCAACGGTACAAACAAACTTACAAGCCAAGTCACTCACGGTTGGCAACAGCAGTCAGCGTCGAGTAGCAGCAACAACAAAGACGTGCAAATAATAACAAAAACAACAACGAGAACAGCAAGCACTGCCAAGCTCAATTTCATTACGCATATTAAGCGTGAACAGCAGCAGCTGCACTTTTGCAACTTTTCTGTCATTTTTTCTTCGCTGCGCTGCATTCATTAGTTAATGCTATTAATACAGTTCCACGCGCCGCAACACACACACACACACAGACACAGACACAAATACACACGTCACTGCGACTCAGGTGTCACTTCAGCGCTGCTGCTGATATGTTGCAGGAGCGACTTTGTGAGTGACGCACGTTATGACAACGAAATTGCAGGCATCCGCTTAGCAAAATGCCGCTCACAGCTACTGGCCGGTGTTGATGTTCTCCTACATAAAGTGAAAAAAATAAAAATTTCTGTCCTTTTTATGTGTGAATTTTCGAGAATCGCGTGAAATTTAAAATACTGCGCTGCAAGTGATTATTGCTGAATTTTTTTCGGAAGATAATAAAGCGGAGCTCAGCGCTCAGTGCTAGTGTATTGAATTGTAAAACGTGAAAAATATATATTTTTGTGGCGTATTACTCTTCATTATTGATAAAAACGGCGGACTACATAAGGAACGCGAAAATGGATACCGTTTACGGCACAAAGAAATATTTTCAGAGCCTCTCTGGCGCTAGTGATATCTATCGGACGCCGGCATGTCGCGCTGTGGTGAGTATATACTGTTTGATTTATATGATAATAATGGTGTTTTTGGTAATTCATGGAGGAAATTGATAGAGTTATAAAATAAAATAAAATAAAATAAAATAAAATAAAATAAAATAAAATAAAATAAAATAAAATAAAATAAAATAAAATAAAATAAAATAAAATAAAATAAAATAAAATAAAATAAAATAAAATAAAATAAAATAAAATAAAATAAAATAAAATAAAATAAAATAAAATAAAATAAAATAAAATAAAATAAAATAAAATAAAATAAAATAAAATAAAATAAAATAAAATAAAATAAAATAAAATAAAATAAAATAAAATAAAATAAAATAAAATAAAATAAAATAAAATAAAATAAAATAAAATAAAATAAAATAAAATAAAATAAAATAAAATGAAATAAAATAAAATAAAATAAAATAAAATAAATATTTTAAAAATAATTTAATTTAAATATACATTTTTTAATTAAAAATAAATTTTAGAACAATAAAAAAAACAACAAAACTGAAAAATTATATACTATTAAAAAATATTTTTCTAAAAACTTTTCCAATTGAATTATCCGGAACTCCGTAGGGAATCAGTTGTGTTTTATATTTATTCTAATTTAATTTTATTAATTTTATTTAGTCATAATTTAAAACTTTTGGGAGTATTTATAAATTCATGATTTTTTTTTAAATATTTTTCATATGTAAAATATCGCAATTTTATACATTTAATATTTTTATTACTTATTCAGTTTATAACCTTAGGTTGCTGGCGATAATGTAATAAACTTTTTAAACCACTCAACATATGTATGCCTGCATTAGGTTACTCATACGCAGTGGCGCACATACTGCCTAAAAACAAAAAAACACCGAAAAGGCTTCAATTATATGAAGCAACAAAATAATTTTACGAGCGAAGCCATTATCCAGCTTACTTTTGTTTAATAAAAGACGTCTACATAAAATAGTTTAAGCCCACAAATAGTGGACTGAGGGGGTGGCAACCAAAACTATTACTACCCGAACTGAGCATTTTGTTTGCCCCACCATTTCTCCATTTCACTATCACGCTCGGCAAACGCCTTTATTAGCTGATTTATGCACTCGCTGGAGTGTTGGTGAAATATGTGAAATGCTTAAGTGGTTATCGGAAAAGTGTTAAGATTGACTTTTATTGGCACTTAAGGCAGCAGCTCGCTTCGATAGCATAGAATAGAGCTAAGCAAATACTCCAAACTATTATTTAGTGCGAGTGAGTGGCAGTGGAGGGCGAATACATATATATATTTATATAAATGCACATTATTGTTTGCTGCCTGCTATAGCGTGTATAATAAAATGAAAGTAGTGCGAGTTATTGAGTAGCTAAGCACTCGTGAGCTATTAAACAAATGTGCCATGATTTGCGTGGGGTCAATTTAATGGTTGAGGCAAGAAGCGTTGGAATTTACGTACTAAATATAAATAAGCTGCTGGCGGGATGTGTAGTAAATTTATTTATCAGCTAGAAAGGAGTTAACACATTATTATGCTTTAGTAGCATTAAAGGCGTAGTGTGGATTATGCATATAGCGCTAATATATTTAATAGAATATATCTTATGAGGCCACTAAAATAATTTTATGGCAGTAAATGTGGGTATAGTAATAAAATGAAGTGAAGGTGTTAGTGGTGGTGAAATAAGAGAAGTGAGTTAAAGAAAAGTTCTTAGCCAAGAGCTCAAGGATATAGCATATAGGTACATAGAATATTTGCCCAATTTTAATGAAAATTCCATTTTAAGAGACTCATATTATTGGGTACAGTAGCCTTAGTACAGTTAGAAACGAAACTCCCCTCGAGATCCAAACCAACCAAAACCAAAACTCCACTATAAAATGATGTTTCTGTCAAAGCTTGTTCTAACAAGGACTTGACTCACTTAATTTTTTTCAGATCTAAGACCCCTTCCGCATTTCAAATTAAACAGATTAAGAGTTAATCCTCTCTCTTTTTAAATGCCAGAATGGATAGAATCTTTAGGTGAAAAAGTATTGCCTTTTATATGATTTGGTTCAATTTTAAGGGTGTTTAAGACGCATAGACTGTACGAAAATTCGTTTCCTGTTTGTTACATTAATTTGGATATAATGAAGTCAGGATAATTCAAAATTTCGTCTTTCAGCTTAGATGAATATGAAATAGACCACAAAGGGATGCCCTCTTTAGTCTAAGTGTGTTTCCTCTAGAGAAGAACAGTCATATAAACTAACTTAACCAAGTGGAAAGGAGTTTCAACTGGTTCCAGTTGTGGCGCAATACTAAGCTTCTTCACTTAAGTCCACTATTTATGCAATTTTTTATGGCTATTTTTACTTAATTTAGAAAAGTTGTCATAAGCAACTAAGAAAGTGGTAACAAATCTTTTCTCAGAGAATATAAAGCTGGGAAAATAAGAGGTAATATTGAAAATCTCACATTAACAACAAAAACAACAACATATATGCCATAATTAAGCATAAAAGAGGAAAACTTACGTAAAGTGCCTAAAAGTGTGCTACGATTTTTTGAATAGCACATTACCAGGTGTATATGTGCACGTAGCCGAAGTTAATTTTATTAGTGGCTTAATAGTAAATCATTTTTGCTATTTTCATCAAGCTGAGCATTAGTTGATTAGCTGAATGGGCGCTACTTACAGCTGAGCTACATAATATATTAGAGCATATTGTAGCATATCGTAGCATATACATTTTTTGTACACCTGTATCAAGAATTATTACATATTTGCTAACCCAAATTTTTTTTTTTTTATTAAATTTCATTAACATAAGAATTATAAAATCTTAAAGCGCCTTAAAGTATGCTACGCTCATATTTAAAACTACACGCTCCGGCATTATTTGCATGCTCAAAGCAAATCAGCACAGTATTTGCAATGAACATAAGAAAGCAAATACTATGTATAAAGATATTTTGAAAACAACAACAACAAAAATAATATTTTCTTATAAAATCACAAAAAAAATTATAGAAATGCAATAACCAGCCAACAACAATCAAAAATATTTAACAACAAATGTAATCAAAAACAGCATGTGGGCATTGAAACAACAACAACAAGTACCATAACAAAAAAAAAAAAAAACACGAAGACAAGCAGATAAGATCATAACAGACCAACTCATACAACTTTATTTACATGCATCGAAAGGCATGTGTTGTCTGCAAACAACAACAAGAAGAAAGAAAAACAAAAATAATAAAAAAGAATAATACAAAAACAAAAAATAAAATAAACAGTAAGCAACAAGAAAATTAAGAAATGCAGCTAAAGTTGAAGATGTTGCACAGCTTGTCTTCGTGCAACATGTACTTGAAGTGCAGTGGGGGAAATATGGAAAAAGTCAAAAAGCCAGCAAATGTCACTGTAGCGCACAGAAAGACGTCGACACCGAGCCGCACGTCGCAGGCGCTTCTTATCAGCGCATGTACTTAGTATGCGCATGTTGCCATGTTGCAGCAACTGCAGCGCATTGTTTGCTTTATCTGCAGGCGACTTCCGGCAGTGCTGGCAACACACACACACACAGAGATGCATACATGTGTATAACGTTATATTTATTTGTATATGTGTCCCTGCTCCGCTTAATGTTGCATGTGGCGCCTTTTCAATTTTCATTCACGAAGCACAAGTAAATCTTTGCTCGTTGTTGCTATTATTGTTGTTGCTGCTGCTGCTGCGCATAATTTGCATATGAATGTAGAGCGTGGAGTTTATATTGTACTTACTGCTGTCACTGCTAGCTGCTGGTTATGTGACATTGATGTTGCCACTGTGCTGTTGCAAGGCAAGTTTTACTAACATATGCGTTGTTGTTGTTGTTATTGCTGCTCGCATTTCGCTTTCTGATTATTATTATTATTATTATTGTTATCATGTTGCCCGTGTGTGTGTGTTGCATGTTGCAGACTTACTATTGTTGCTTTTGTTGTGCTGCTTGCACTGCTGCCACTTCATGAGTTTGTTGCATCGGAAACCACTTATGTGGCAGACGCTTTGTATCGACTTCCGTTCTGATGTCTTTACTTGCCACGCTACGTTGCATATACTTATACATATATATGCATGTTGCATGCAACACAGTGTTGCAGCTTTCATGCAGTGTAACATTTTGACGTTGCCAGTGTTGCATATGTTGCACTTGTTGTTTGCATTGCGCTTTTAATGCTGCCGAAAGCTTGCAGCATACATATATACACACACACACACAAACACACATACAGCATGTAATAAAATTTACAAAACATTTTGCATGCTTGATTTCTCGTTCCCCCCCCGAAAAAGTTATATGCAACATCGGCGCTTAAACACTTATACAATGTGGCAGAAGGAGCATCAAATGAAAGGAGCAAAATAAGAAGAAGAACAAGAAGAAGAAAGAGGCGAAGCAGCACAACACAATAGAAAAAGGATTGTTTGTGCCGCACAGCGAAGCGTCGGCGTTAACGAGTATTTGAAAGACTTGAAAGTTGTTGATGGTGTTGTTGTTGTTGGTAGCTACCTCATTGTTTGTGCTTGCTTTTGTGCACTCTACTTATGGCACACAACAATGTTGCGCCGATAAGTGAAGTAGGTGTTTTGAAAATAAATTGAAAAGCCAATGTGGCAAGCAGCAGCGTCGTTGGCGGCGTTTCCTATGAATTACATTAAGCAGCTCCGTGTTTGTTGCCGCAAAATGTTGCATACATAGTATGCCCATGTAATGAGTTGTAAAGGCGAGCGCAATGGTGTATTGAAAATAAATGACAAACTGATAAGCAAATGATATCGCAAAGAAGATGAGGTTAGAGTGAAAAAATACGTCAGAGTTGCAGGGAAATTGAAAGTTAAATTTTGAAAGGTTTGGATTCAAATATAGAAATATGGAATTTAAAACCTTTAAATAAATATAAATAAAGATAGAAATAATTTTGTTGATCATATTAATCCATAAAAGCATTTTAGAAAGGCTCTTTTCGACCTCTGTTTTTTGAAAGACCATTTAAAACAAATTTCTGTAATCGCTAGAGGGTTAAGATGTTCTAGAGAATTGTGCGCCATAATATTTTACTAGGGGTCTACTCAGACCATATATCTCTACAAGCAATCAAAAACTCTGCAGGCATAAAAATCAAAATAACGCCTAAAGGTATGCTACGAATAACATTTTTTTTTAATAAAAATGCATACATTAGCTATGTTTGAATTTTTAAAAAGATCTTAAACTGAAGAACGTCTCTGAATATATATAATATAACTCCACGGAAAAATACAAAGAAAAAATCAATATATCGCCTAAAGGTATGCTACGAAAATCAAAAAATGTCTCTAAAAGCGCATTCAGCTAGTAACTTTGTAAAATAATTTGACAACAAAACAATCTCTTGAAACGTATATATATCAGCACTTTTGCAATATCTACACTTTTCTTCGCTAATTCTGCACCCTAAATTGCAACACTGCTCTATCATTAGCTTTACGAGTAAAAGTGCACTCAGGCAACTACTACAGCATGTCTAATTAACTGGTGGGCAAACAGGAAAAGCTGCTAAAGTACTTGGAGAGGGATTATACTACAGGTAACGTAAGCTAAGGAAGCGCTTAAAAGGAAGTACCAAAAGCTGAAGACAAGTTTAAGGAATAAGAAAATAGAAAAATAAAAAATTAAATTACTTGTAAAGGCAGCAGTAGTACCCATACGCCTATAGCAGTGTACTCTTAAAGCATTATACACACACACATAAAATCTTGTTAGTAACCCCTTAGCATGTGTACCTTTCACCAAGCAACAACACTATGAAGAATCTCTACCTCATTATGATATGTTGGCGCGCTCATTCAGAGGTAGTTTTATTTTTTGGACTTTTTAGTTGTTATAAATAAACAACTATGCTAGTACATTACAGCTTTTTGACTTTTCGCTATGAAGATATGTGGGTATACCTGTGGTAGTGCCAATTCGCGGCGGCTAAAGCAAAAATTAACTCTCCTTCTGCGCGCTCAGCTTGAATAGCTAGTTACTGCCACAATTTTGGCTACTTGACACAAGAGGCTCATCACGCTATCCTCTATAAGCTGGTACTATACATCAAACATATTAACTTCTTATATTTTTTTTTTGAATGTTTGCTTTCGCAGACTACACACAGAGAGCATAGGTGATGAGAAGTATAATGAGTTTAAGCTTATGTGTGAGGGAAGTAAAGCTAAAAATTATTACAAAAATTGAAAAATGTCTGGTTGTTGTTGTTGTTAATAGGTAAAAAAAAAAAAAGAATTAGAAAAGCAAGAAATACGAATTTATGAACATAAGAATTTGTAAGCTTAACCTCTTTTGAGGAGCAAAGAGACGAAGTGTTCCACATAGTGTTTATGTTGTGTAAGAAAAAAGGCAAGGAATTCCCTTTTTGGGTTCCATAGTCCCAAAAAAATAAAACAACAAATACTATTAATTGAACTCTCTGAAAAAAGATCTGGTCTGTAATAGCCTTTTCACACAGGAGCTAATTGATCAATTAACCGGCCTCCGCTCGATTAAAACGCTGATTAAAAAATTTTTAATACAAAATAAAAATCTACATTAATTTTTAATTGGATTTTAATCGACTTGAAAATGAAATTTAACTCTGTGACAAAGACCGAATTTGTAAATATATATACGTTCTTTGTCTGTGAGTTGTAGTTCACGCTACACGACGGTAGATCTCGATGCTAAAAATAGCAGTCAACTTCCTATGAAAAGCAAAAACAAAAATGTATAACAGCTGATCGTTAATGGAGTTGCCGCCAGTGTGAAGGGCAAAAACTGTTTTCTCAATTAAAATTTTAATTGATCAATTAATGTGGCAGTGTTAAAAAGGATATAAAAAACTTTGAAGAATATTGCTGTCATTCCCAAAACTCATTAGTAAGGTATTTAGTATTATAATACCATAAGACTCCTCTTGATAAGACTCTTCTAAGTGTAATAATCATATCCAACGAAGCAGAGTAAGTGATATTTTTTCCAAGTCAAAAATAACGGGTGATTTTTTTGAGGTTAGGATTTTCATGCATTAGTATTTGACAGATCACGTGGGATTTCAGACATGGTGTCAAAGAGAAAGATGCTCAGTATGCTTTGACATTTCATCATGAATAGACTTACTAACGAGCAATGCTTGCAAATCATTGAATTTTATTACCAAAATCAGTGTTCGGTTCGAAATGTGTTTCGCGCTTTACGTCCGATTTATGGTCTACATAATCGACCAAGTGAGCAAACAATTAATGCGATTGTGACCAAGTTTCGCACTCAGTTTACTTTATTGGACATTAAACCAACCACACGAATGCGTACAGTGCGTACAGAAGAGAATATTGCGTCTGTTTCTGAGAGTGTGGCTGAAGACCGTGAAATGTCGATTCGTCGCCGTTCGCAGCAATTGGGTTTGTGTTATTCGACCACATGGAAGATTTTACGCAAAGATCTTGGTGTAAAACCGTATAAAATACAGCTCGTGCAAGAACTGAAGCCGAACGATCTGCCACAACGTCGAATTTTCAGTGAATGGGCCCTAGAAAAGTTGGCAGAAAATCCGCTTTTTTATCGACAAATTTTGTTCAGCGATGAGGCTCATTTCTGGTTGAATGGCTACGTAAATAAGCAAAATTGCCGCATTTGGGGTGAAGAGCAACCAGAAGCCGTTCAAGAACTGCCCATGCATCCCGAAAAATGCACTGTTTGGTGTGGTTTGTACGCTGGTGGAATCATTGGACCGTATTTTTTCAAAGATGCTGTTGGACGCAACGTTACGGTGAATGGCGATCGCTATCGTTCGATGCTAACAAACTTTTTGTTGCCAAAAATGGAAGAACTGAACTTGGTTGACATGTGGTTTCAACAAGATGGCGCTACATGCCACACAGCTCGCGATTCTATGGCCATTTTGAGGGAAAACTTCGGAGAACAATTCATCTCAAGAAATGGACCCGTAAGTTGGCCACCAAGATCATGCGATTTAACGCCTTTAGACTATTTTTTGTGGGGCTACGTCAAGTCTAAAGTCTACAGAAATAAGCCAGCAACTATTCCAGCTTTGGAAGACAACATTTCCGAAGAAATTCGGGCTATTCCGGCCGAAATGCTCGAAAAAGTTGCCCAAAATTGGACTTTCCGAATGGACCACCTAAGACGCAGCCGCGGTCAACATTTAAATGAAATTATCTTCAAAAAGTAAATGTCATGAACCAATCTAACGTTTCAAATAAAGAACCGATGAGATTTTGCAAATTTTATGCGTTTTTTTTTTTAAAGTTATCAAGCTCTTAAAAAATCACCCTTTACTATCAGTTTTCAATATTGCCTTAAAAAGCTATACTTTCAAACCAAAAATATTAAGAAACCTCTAGAAAGACTAGCTTTAAGAATTCCTTAAACATTTCCAGCCATCAGAAATGTCTTAACAGAAATGCATCTGCAATTTACAAAGAGTTGAACTTGTGGAACACCCTCTGCAGTAAGCATCAACGCCACATAAGCGGCTCAACATGTCGCGCCTTTATTTGCACCTAAGGGATTAGCGAAAAGAGTGTAAAAATGAACAGTGAAAGATACTTCAAGAAATTAAAAAAGCATGTTTATAAAGCAAAAAAGTGCATACGTCAGCGAAGGCGACGTCACTGGTAGACACTGTCAGACAAAAGCTCATTCATAAATTCATGAATGAAATAACCGGGAGTAGGTAGTCATTGGCTTACTCATTATACAAAAGATCTTGAAAAGGTGTTACTTTTATACTCGTATTAGTATAATTGTGAGTAGCTCTATACCAAAATCCTTTTTTTCCCGGCGCCACTATGATTCTTGCAAAAGCTCATGCGAATTTACAAATTTTTAATAATATGGCAGCATTGGTTAAACAGCACTAACGCACAGACCAAAGTGCAATAGATAGCAATGAATGCTAAAAAAGTAATAAATATATATATTTATGTGTGAGCAGTCGGAAAAGCAGCCTGGCGACTCCAATGATTCGCAGCATTGAGAATGTGACATTCCGTCGCCGTTGGTTGTCGTAATTCCTCATCCGTTTCCGTAGACGAGTACGTTTCCTGCGGCTGTCTGTCGCATGTTGTTGTCACACATTTGTAGTTTTGCTAGTCACGGTTTTTGTCGTTGTTGTTGTCACACTGCCTTTGCTCCTAGTTCACCCAAACCAGTCAATCAACCCGCGGCGAGATAAACTCCACTAGCTTCTGACAGACTTCAGCTGCGCTCAAAGCCTGACAACGGCGGCATTTGTAGCCCTTTTAACCGTCATTTGTTGGTTGAAAAATATGAAAGCTGACGGAAACGAAAAAAATATATAAAAATTGAAGCGCTGAATAAAAGTGACGAACAAAGTGGGTGCAACAACACATTCCATTTGAAAATATGCAGACGTCGGGCATTTGCAATTTTGATGACTCAACTAACGGTTTTTTATTGGCAATTTTTGTGATGTTTAAGCTGCTAGCTGTCTGAGGAATTAAAAAATAACGGTGGCAAATAAAAGCAATTGACAAAAAGTTGTAGTTTGCCAACTTTTCTTCTCTGTTGGTCCTATTGGACGTGTTATTTCACTTTGCTTTTATCACAAAAAAAAAACTTTGTTGGTTCCAAGGAGGGAACAGAGCGTCGATTAGGGTTAAAGTTGGTGAGAAAAGTTTTAGAAAAAGAGTTAAAGAATTACAAGCAGGCGCCACTTGAATGGAGTTTTACTTTTTATATTTAAATTATAAATTAAATTTAATGAGAGTAATTAAAAAAAAAAAAAGAAAAGGAAGGTAGGGAGAGAAAGAGAACTAGCATTTGAGAAGGAAGAGGAAGGCAGAGGTATAGAAAGAGAGAGGAAAGAGGTAGAGATAGAGAGAGATGGAAGTAAAAAGAGACAGAGACAGAATGAGAGAGATGGTAAAACGAGACAGAGATTTATTGAAAGAGATGAAGATAAAAAGTGACAGAAATATAATAAGAGGGATGGGGGGAGAGACAAAGATGGAGAGAGAGAGAGAGAGAGAGAGAGAGAGAGAGAGAGCGATAAAGAGAGATGAAGATAAAAAGTGACAGAGATAAAATTAAATCGAAATAGATAGATGGAGACAAAGATGAAATGAAATGGAACTAGAGAGATAAAGGGAGATAGAGGTAAAAATGGACAAAAGTAGTGTGCGATTGAGATAGAGATAAGTATAGTTGTCTAGGGAGTGATGGAGATCTTGGAATGTAAATATGAAAATATATTGAAGAAGGGAACACTGATGAAGAGGTTACTAGAATAGTTGAAAGTCTATTGAAAACTACAAATGCTAACTTTTTTTTGGAAATTTTCGGGAGTTGGGTGATCTTTGGTCGATGGCGTACGATGTTTTTCCCGAGAAAAGTTCGGAAGCTAAGTCAATTGAAATTTTTGGAGCCTCGATTTGAGCACGTTAAACCTATTATTATATATTGAGCAAATCTAGGTAGAGATGGAACCGGAAACTAAATGGGTTGTTATAGCACAGTTATATTTTACAAAATATATATATAATAAAAAGGGCTTTGATGAATGCGATAAAATGAAAGTTCGCCAACAAAAATCTTCCTGCACCGGCGTCAATAAATTTTCGTCACTAAAATATCCAATATTTGTATATTTAAGTGTTGCATCAATAAATTGACAGCTACTTGATTGTTATAACGCCTTTTGCTGCCATGGGCATTGTTGCTGTTGTCGCCGCTGCTTGTGTTGCCTGTGTTATCGCTCACAATTTACGCATGTTTTCATTTGTAACTTTCATATTGTTGTTGTTGTTTTATTATTTTGTAGCAACTATTTTGTTGCTGCTTTTGTTGTGTTGGCACTTTGGAAGCTGCAGTGTCAACTGAAAATTGTGCAGTTGACGTTTTATTTATTGTTGTTGTTGTTGTTGTTATGCAATAAACTGCTAAACAGTGTTGTTTATTTTCGTCTTCGTCTTTTTTTTTGTTGGCGTGCAACACTTCAACCGGCAACATTATATGCATGTAGTCAAACACACACACATATACATATTTGCCACATTAACATTGCCAGCAACAACAACAGCAACGGCAGCAACAGTAAATTGTGTGTTTTTTCGCCTTTTGAATAGAACTTGCTTTATTACTTTTTCCATATCACTTACTTACGACATTGTTGTTGTTGTTATGGTTGTTGCTGTTGCTTTTTGTTGTAGTTGTTTATGCTGTTGCTAACAAGTGTTTGGTGTTTTGTGTTTATTGGTCGTTTTTTGTGCTGCTTTTTATTGTTGTTGTTGTTTGTTTATGTTTTGTTGTGGCAAAGAGTTTTGGTGTTGCAACATTATTGTACTTTGTTGTTATTACAACGTACTTTGCAACTTAACATATGCCACTTACGCAAGCAGCATGCGAGTGTATTCGATTGAGTGTGTGCGCTTTTTTGCGTCTGTGGATGTGTGTGTGTGGTTGTTACAAGTATCATATAACAAGTAGTTACACAATTTCTTTATTCGTTCTGCATTTTTCTTTTATTTTTTTTTTATTTTTGCTTTTTGGTTTGTGTCTTGCTTTTACTTATTTTTTTTTAACTTTTTGCATTGAACTTACTTTTTTTGCTCCTGGTGAGTTGTAAATTTTCCTTCGGTAGCTGCCATTGACAGCTCTTCAGTGAGGTAGCGCGGCTTAGCGCCTTGGTGTATGCAATGCTTTTATATACTTCCTCGGATTTTATATCTTTAGTAAATATTTATTTTTGATTTTCACTTTGTAGCCTTAAATAATTGCATATTAAATTTCAGAATTTGATATCTACTCCATTTTTTTTCTTATTTATTATTATATAAGCCTCAAGTGGCTTGTTAAGTTCACCTTAAGTTCGCTGCAGCTTTGACGATTGAGTTGTCATTAGTGACGTTTAGGTATATCGATATCATTACACTGAAATCTGTTTCCCCTTAATTGATAAGCAATTTAGAAAACTTTGCTATATGCTTTGAAAAAATACCAAGGGTTCCGTCTTCCAGGTGTTTCTTCACAGCTCAACAAAATAGTGTTGATGAGCCAATGAAAGTAAAGTTTTTATACAAGACCACGAGTTAATCTCTGAACCGTTCTCGCTGATCTCTACGAGTTTTTTGATAGAACTTTCTTTATATTTGTTGCCTGTACTTTAATCAACCCTAGCAACTCGAAAGATCACTGCTAATTTAAGCTCAACCCACACTGGATTAGTCAAGACGTATTTTCAAGTCTAATAAGACAACCGCCTATAATTTCATATGTGACAACCCACACCGAACAAGACGAGACAAAAACTCATGTTCGCTTGGTGTGGATTAGAACAAAATACGTTTTTGTGTCCTATTAGTCAAAGACGTTTTTGACTAATCTGGAGTGGGTTGAGCCTTAGTATAGAGAAGAAGGCGATTGTAATACTGTGTGATTTTAAAATGTTAGAAGTCCAGCTATAAATTAACTAGGACAGCAATTGTGCGAAAGAAAATCTACTCTGCATTGAAGTTTAGGCTATAATTCATATAGTCGAGATATATACAAATATCTTACCTGTAGTCTCTTGAAAATCGTCTTTGATACAACTTGGTACATAAACTAATAGGTCTTAAAGCCTCGTAAATCGTCTATTGCTAAGTCTAAACAATGGTAGCTTGGAGACATAGCTAAAAATTGAAGCTCCGTTAAGACTAGTGGTTAGTCAGAAACTTAGCTCTCTCTCATCTTCCTTCTAAACAACAAAATTTATATAATGAGAAAACGCGGGAAATGCTAGAGGTAAAAAACTATTCGGAGTATTTGTGGAAAATATTGTCTGCCAGATTTGTAACAGTTAAATATTAGCGAACAATATCCTTCATTGCAAGATTACCTAATACAATTGATAAGAAATACAAATCGAATCAAGATGAGCCTCAAAATTGATGAATATTCTTATAAAGACTTTGGCTACTGAACATTTTCAAACATGTATTTGAGCGATTTAGCATTGAACATTCACTCAGGAAACAAGTTTATCAGGCTCATAAGCTGAAGGATACAGGTAAGGTACGTTCAAGTGCGAATCATAATATTGAAAAAATAGTCAGACTGTAAGTACCTGAATCTTTAATGGATAGAGTTAAGACGGAATTTATGGCATATTGAAACTCTCCACTAGTTTCTTTATATACGATTTTAAAATTATAGAAAATATATGCTGCCTCAAAAGACCACTTCATACTTCAATTGATTTCTTCATAATTAATGTTGTCCATCAATTATTTCCAATAATTGGAAACTATATAAGAAATAAATAAATTATTCAAATAAAATAAATCATATAAAAAATAAAATCAATAATCTCACTGACTTGTAGCAGTTATAAGTATCGGCATAAATTAGTCTGGCAACCATTGGAATTCAACTTCATTTCCATTCATGCACAGACAATTGAGCTGCAGACGTCTACTACTCAACTATTATGTATTCATACATACAAATAATTATATATACACTCACACAAACACTACTATCAACCGGTACGTGCTCGACTGCGATTTCATATCCATCTCGTGCACATAAAAGCTGTGCGTTTTCAATTTCTTTTTTCCACAATTACATGCAGCTTCACTTAATCCTTTCGCTCAATAGTTTTTCGTGCCTTGCACTTGTAAGTGTAGTCCACTAAGTGTACATATATGTGTCTGTAACTGTGTATTTGCCTTTGAGCTTGGCATTTAATATGCAAAAGGTGTTGAGTAGCCTAGTATGAGCGCATGTCGGAGATATAGTTTATATAAAACAAGTTGTCTGTAAGACTTTTCTTGCGCTCTCTTATGGATTTTTTTTTTTCAATCTGCGACGCGCTGTCATGTTGCATGAATGAGTGTGTGTGAGTTTGCATGATATATTTTTCAGCTGTGTAAGGCTTAAATCTATTTGTTTCGCCTGTCTGTCGGTATATTATAGTCTGCGAGCATGTCTACTTTGCTTATTATTACTCACTCTCTCACATTTTTACCGTTATATGCCACCACCTCTGCGCTTTTATATTTCATTCAACGTCATTCAATGCAAATGCAAATACCACATTCGTAATGTTCCTGCTTTCTGTTTCTGTTATTTTTTCTTCTCCCTTCAGCAATTTTTGGTTCTTGTTGTTGCTATTTTTATATAGTGCAATATTTCCATGTAGCAACAAAATGCCACCGTATGCCATTTGGCTTAAAAACTGTGTCTGACTGTCTCTCTGTTTGTCTCTATATATCTCACAGCAAGCAACACTACTACAACAACAACAAAAACCACTCAGTGCAGCTTCCCCAATTGCATTGAACCTGAATTGCACACGAAATGAACCCTGCGGGCCAGCAATGCGCACCGAGTTCTGGCAGTTAAGTTGCCTGTGGCAGCGCCGTTTTCGTATTTTCGACAAAATGGTCGTATTTTACAGTTACCTGCGCTCGAAAACACACACTCCTTTGCCCCGACACCAACACTTGCGCATTTTCAGTGCTGCTACCGTTGAGCTTTAAGTGTTGCTGTTGCTTTTGGGGTCATAGCTTTGCGTTTGATTGAATTTCTAGTCGTCGGTGTCGCGTTCGGGTTCTATTTGTCGCCACATGAAAGTCAAGCGGTAAGCATCCGCCGCCAGGAGTCAACTATCGTTTGCACTGCTTTCATTGCAAACTAACATTTAATGTTTCCTGTCACCTGTATGTTGGTGGTGGCTGCGGTTGACTGCGCTGATTGCTGGCGCTGCTGGAAGTGGCAATCACTGTTTGCGAGTGGCTTTGCGCTGGTTATGGGGTTATTTATTTAGAAAAAAAGCTTAAAAAATGTAAAAAAGTTGGAAGTGATGAAATAAAATTAAGTTCAAGAAATGGCAGGAAGCGATTGCTATTAAAAATGAAACTGCCTTCAAATTTGCGAGAAGAGTATAGTTGGCCCATTTCGAAAATTTTTATAGTTAATAAAAGTTAGGTTATGGGTACTTTGGTTGGCTTCACAAATTCAATAATTAAAAGAAATGAACAGCATAAGACTTGAATTTGCATAAAAGTGTAAGCAGATCAAAAAAAGCTTTTTATAAGTTCTACAAAAAGCTCTTAAAGCTTTATGACTCTAATAAGAGCTTTTTCTAGAACATTTATATATTCGAGTTTAATCTTATTGGAATATTAATAAATATTACTTGCTATTATACGAGATTTTAATGAAAGCATTAGATCAACTAAAACTTATTTCTGGTGAAATAATAATTTAATCTTACCGATTTTTCTCTCAACACAATTCCCAAATTTTATGTTTGATATCATCACTTATCTAAGAGTTCTAAGATAAAAAATCTCACGGAAACTCTGAAAGCTCGTTAAAAAGCTCAAGCGCATAATTGAAAGCTTTTCTGGCAGATAATTTATATAATAAAAAAGCTCAGGGTAACGTGAAAGCTTATCAGTCATAAAAAGCTCGAGCGCATACCGAAAAGGTTTTCCGGTAGTTAATTTTTAAAATAAAAAAACTCAGGGCAACCCTAAAAGCTCGCCATCACTTCAAAAAGCGCTATGACACATTTAAAAGCTTTTTTTTAATTTTTTGAAATTCCAGCCGACATAACTCACTTTCCAGTGGATATTTAAAGCAGGTGGTTTCTGGTGAAATTATTGCGACTTTGGAGAGCTTAACATATCAATTGTCAATGACGAAGACTCAAATATTATTCTAACTTATAAATAACTAGACCTTTTTTTGCTTAAGTTCACGATACATTTCTTCCATTAAGGGTTTAGTATTTTGTGCTGTCTACAGAATTGTTCATTGTCAGGGCCTCTTCATTCCAGGTTCTAATAATTATTTGGTTGAAATTTCTAACTATGCAGTTTTTCAAGACAACAGGATTTAATAGAGCTTTTCAAGCTAAAAACAAAATTAAGATAATTAGTTCCTTCCCTGGAGAGGTGACTTTTGAACTTTCAACTCGGTCCAAAGTTGTGACAAATGGCATCAAAAATGAGAGTCCAGAAAAAATGGAACCAGATGGTTAAGCTAAGCTTAACTCCCTCAAAAAGGCTTTTATTTCTTTTATTATCAAAATACGGAATGTGGTGAATATTGAAGAAGGACGGTATTTAGCTTGATAAACATCATAATAACATAAATTCTCTTTCTCTCAGAAATTTATAGAGAGAGAGAGAGAGAAACAAAAACGGATTTTCTTCATCTACTTGGCTATAGCTTAAAGCTATGTATAAGCATTTTGCTCGAATGACTATGTCTATAATGACTAGAAGACTGTCTTCTTGTACAATAATTTCACTTTACTTCCGCCACTCAACATTCTAGTGCGATTATATGCGATAAAGAAATGAGAAGCTGCCTTGCAGCATATAAAACCTAGTATTATATGAAAATTTAGTAGGAAAACTGCAAAACCATTTCCTCGCATAATCAACATACGTGCAATTTGCCTATCCACGCAAGTCAGGCACCACGCCTTATGCAACAAAAAGACGGAGCTGCTGCTGCTGCTCTCGTTGCCGGTAGTCACTCTGCCATAATGCAGCTGCTGTTCGAAGATTCAATTATAAAGCAATAAAAATCAAATAAAGGCATCAACTAACTATATAAAAGCAGCTAATGTGGACGAGGCGGTGGCAACGGGTAACCAAGCGACGTACGGCAGCAGCAACAGCAGCAGTCAACCAGCCAATAGACCATTAAGAAAATGCCACTGTCTCTATAGCCAAGCAAAGACGCCAGATAAAATGACTATGCAACAGTGTAGTTAAAGCGAAAGAAAAAAATTGTGTTATATTAAACATAAAAGCACACTGAGAGGCACTTGTATGCATGCAATGCACGCAACGCCGTACAACAACAACAACAGCAATAGCTGAAGTGCTAAAGTTGCTTTTAGAGCTTCAATAACTTTGGTTAAGTGCAAGAACTTCAACTGGTTGGCTATGAGGCGCTGCTGTGGCTATAGCACTTCAAGACAAAGAATGGTGGCCAGGAGGGGAGAGAGGCGTTCAGTATAAAGTGTGCAGTGGTTACGGAACAGCGTGGTGTGCTTTAAGGGTGCTAGCGAAGCCAACAAGTTGTCGTACGCAACAGCTATCTGCTGAGAGTGTGCATATTTATATGGCTGTGGGTGTATATGTAGACACATGAAGGACGCACTTGCCACAGGCAAACTTCGATAAGATTTCTGCATTAATGCTTAGTGTTTTTTGTTGTTTTTTTTTAATACGCTTACACTTACTTTATCCACTGTTACTTGCAGCTTATGCTTGCTTATGGTCATTGTTTCGGTTGTTGTTGCTGTTGCAGTTGTTATAGTTTTTTGTTGTTGTTGCAATTACTATTTAATGTCTTTTAAGCGTTTTTAATTTAATTGTTATTATGTCTGTCTTAAGCGGCGAACGCGCAAATGCTTTGGATTTTCATTGTCTGCAACACGCTTCAATTGCTACTTTGCTGGCGAAGCTTTTTTCCAACTATTTCGCTTTTCGCTTTTCACTTTTTACACACAATATGCGGGTTATAGGAAGCTATGGCACTCTATTCACTTTGTAGATAAGCAGTAGATAACAAAAATGCAGCGTTAATGAAGCTTGACAATGAAACAACAGAAAAAAGCGTTGCATGAAAGCTCAATGAAAGCTTAAGAAAATTGCTGAAAAATTCTGCTTAAGCGTTTGCTGACATGTTTTTATTTAGTGTCGGAAATTTTTTAAGTGCACGCTTGTTATAGTTGTAATTTACTTAATAAGCAAGCAGGAGAGTGAAGTATTTTAATTGAGACACAGTGAATTTACCACTCTTATTACTTTACTCTCAGAGTGCGAGTGAGTGGTAAAGAGTGTTAGCAATTATGTAGTGGATGGGATGCATTTTTAAAATGGTGGTAACTCATGCTTAATGGGTCTTAAGTCTCTTAAGTCTGCGGAATTGATTTGAAAATTTCGTAATATTTACAGAATTGTGGAAAGTAGAAAACAAGAAAAAGTTTTTTCTTTGAAGTTCACAGAGCTCAATTTTGATAATTTTTTGCTTAATTTTGAGCTAATGTCCCCCAAAATGCAATATTTTTGGTCATTCTAATTAATCCTTTCTTCCAGCAGTAGCCTCTGCCTTTGAAGTCCATGAAATGTTTAATTGCTCGCATAGCTCATTTTCATATCTAATCCATTATAGCTTTTTCGCACAGCCAAATAAATTGAGTACATTAAGATTATAATTGAGAAACCAGTGTTTGCCTCTCGCACTATCGGCTGCTCGTTTAACGACCAGCTGTTATATACTTTGGTTTTTGCTGTTCATATGAAGTTGATAAGTTTCATCAACTGATTGCTTCATTATCAATAAATATAGTAAAAATTGCATTCCGGTTTCCACTCGATTTGTATTCGATTAAGAATTAATGTAGTAAGTAAGCTATTAAGATATAAATCAGTTTTTTTTATCGAGCAGAGTCGGGTTAATTGATCAATTAACTTCTGTGCGAAAAGGCTATTAGATATCGATAGTCACATTCAAATATCAACCTTTATATTCTTAGTATATCTTTCGCCGAACCTGTTACCAAATGCCTCAACACAAGCCTACTCGGTTATTAGTGTCCACGGAAGTCAACAGTATCTAAGTTTGTGTAACAAGTTTCAGTCGTCGAGGAAAAATTTCGATTTTGAAACACTATTTATTTGCAAACATTATTAAGCATTAAATTCAGAAATATGTATTTATTGTGAACATAATTGTGGTAACGACTAGGTCGAAGCTCTATTTCTACTTTAGAGAATATGGACGGAGACCTTAAACTTCTTTTTATAACATCTGACAGCTCCTGAAAGTCATATCTTTATTTTTGACGAATAAGGTTCTGATACTAGACAAAGCTTTGTGGACAATAGTTTACCTAAAACAAGGTAGGATTTCAAGTTAGTTATCTTGTCAATTCCACAGATCATACTTAAAATTCAGTCAAAAGGGAAAGAACTTTGCTGTTACTTTCACTCATATTATGACATACGGTAGTTAACCCATTGAATCATAGCTCAGTTTCAGCGATCTCTACTGGACTTTCCCTTACATATTTCATTTTAAACGTTGGAAGTTAATGTTGACAAATTTTCTCCGCTAAAAGAAGATGACCTTGTATATTTAATCAAGTGTCGGTAAATTTATGTTATGATCTGTTTTAGATGAGACCAGGGGCTGAAGACAGTGAGATTCCTAAAATCGTTTAAGGATTGTCAATTCTATGTTTTTTCTACTCTTTGGTTTTCCAAATCCTAATATTCGAAAATATTGTATATGTAAGATTTTACTACGGATCTAAAGTGCTCTCATCCCGCCACTTCGACCACTATTAAAGTATGTAGATTTATTAGAGCTACCAAGAAGATTTTAATGCTTAAATTATTAATACTGTTGTGTTTTAAGAAGCGCGGCTGGTCTTTTCTCTATTCCTAATACTTCTTTGTTAAAGAAGGTTAAAATTTTATAGATATTCTATGGAAGGATGTATGTTTAATGAGTAAACCCTTTAAAAGTGTGGGACACTAATATCTTTTAGCTTTCAAATACTATATGTAATCAGCAGGTTTGAACGTTTTTTGTCCACGCTTCAAATACATAGTATATATTATAGAATTGAAAGAGCTGATAACTGACATACGTTGGGATTGAGAATAAGACCTTCTGAAACTTTATATGGTTTCCTAATGAATTCGAAACACGAATTTTCGAGATCTAATTACTTGGAGTCAGAAAAACCTATTTACACTTGTTAATGGAATTTTTCACATTCTTCATTATTAGCTAATTTACTCCTAAAAATACTTATAAATACATATTTATATAATAATATTTTCATATTTTTCACACATTTTGTAAATTACAAATGAACACAGTTTTGTGATAATATAATCGCATATATGATTGCACGATTTTGTGAAATATGTATTATGCTTGCAATTTCGCTGTCAAATCTTGTTCAACAAGTGAAGATCTGCATAAAATCACAGCTTTTCGGATACAAAGCACTTGAGTTGCGCGCACAAAATACCTAAAAATCCAATTTAATTTTCTTGGAAAAAAATTGTGCATAAGTTGATAACAGAAAATCCGTATTTGACATACAAAAAAGCGTGAAAAACGTGCATGCATTTCGAGTGACTTTGAAATGCGCGTTGAGTGTGTGTGTAGTGGCATAAGGATGTATAGAATTTATGTTTGTTTGTGGGGGGTATTAAGCATATTTTGCATGCAAATTGCCAACACGTAGCCTACACAAGCACACTTATATATTTAGGCATACACACATTTGTATACGCATAATCAGATTTATGTGGCATATCCACAAGCAAGTTGTATTTAGAAATTTTCAACAACATCAAATCAGCATAATCGCTTTATAAGCGGACGACACAAATCAAATGCCACACAAAATCACACGAAAATCGCTGAAAGATGAAGTGATGCTGCAAAGCTGAAGCAGCACACACTTAAGCCACCGCTCAGCGGGGCGCACAGCGACAGGTCGACAAGCCGACAGGCGACAGTGTGGCGCAGCAGGTACGGTGGCTCGGTGGCAACAGCAACAGCAGCTGCATCAACAGTGCTCGGTTGATAGCAGATCTTTGTCAGCTACACACAGTTGACTGCTAGAAAGCCCGCCTGACTGGCTGACTGCATACTCATTCAAATCAGCATTAAACATCAGTGAGAATTTCCTATTTATGCTTGGCGTGACGCACATAAAAGCGACATTCAATTCAAGTGGTGCCACGAACTCTAGGCGCTACACGGTGTCGCACAACAAACCGCAAGCAGACAGACACACAGAGACCCCATACACACTGTGATAGGCAGACGTAACCGACTCCAGTCAGACAGCAGATACCGCAAGCGCACAAAGCCGGCAACCCAATATGGGTAGGCCGAATGATTAGACAGGCTCGGCTCTGCTTGGCGTGGCTGTGATGGAGGGGGTGTGCGTACTCACCCATCTACTGGGTGATGTTGATACTCATCAGAGGCTTGGCAGTTTGCTGAGGCGTGAATTTCTAGCATAAACAAATTGAAAATTGCCGAAGGCAAATATCAAATTAAAGTTAATTTTCATATTTTCCATGGAGCGTGTATGGGTATGCGGACAGAGACACACGAAGATATAGAAAATTGGTATACGCAGGGATGCTTTTGAGGCGTGAAAAATGCGAAAATCAGGCGTGGAGTGTGAGGAATGTATTAAGAATTAAAAAAAAAGAAACTAAATAAATAAAAAACAACAACAAGGAGTATAAAAACAAAAATAATAACAACAACACCAGATATATAAAAAATATCAAAAATAACAACAACAACAAAATTTATTTCAAAAATACAAAAACGACAAAAAATACTAAAAAAAATAGCAAAAGGTAAAAACACAACAACAACAATAATTAAAAAAAAATACAAAAACAACACAAACAAATTCCAAAAAGTTGCTTACTTTAATGGATGCCAGCTAAAGCACACATAAAACAGCAGAAACGAAACCTGTTAAGACCAAATCACTACAGCAACAACAACAACATTAGAAATACAATTTACGCCAGCTAGAATGCGCCACAGCACTAAATTACTCATTGCAATTCGCATACAGCAAAAGTAGCCTTGAGGGTCCAACACAAGCAAAGCAAAGAATGAATAGCGAAGAAGAAGCAGCAGCAAGTGAAGGAAGAAAAGTCAATTTAAAGAAAATAAATAAATAAAATGAAGCGAGCAACCAGTACAAGCGGCGTGATACGCGTGCAGGCGTGTGGCACGTTTTAGTGATATCTGATGATGTTGTTGCTGCTACACATCTTCACCAATGCTGCCTCTGTTTCATTGTAATGCTCCCCTCACAGTCGCACACTCACTTACTTGTACTTATTTGCTTACCCACATACTTCTGTTTTGTTAATAGAGCTAGCTGCTGCCTAGGCTCGTGAGTCGGAGTCACTTATTATACGCTGCTTAGATGCGCCTGTGTTGTGTTGTGCTGTGTTGCGAATGCCCCAAAGGTGAAAATATGCTAAGCAACAAAAGCAATGCGATCCATATCAGTTACAGCATTGTAAATACGTTGAAGGAGCCCAGCTTCACTGAAGTGCCCGTATGCTGTGAATGTTTTGTGGCATCAAATGGTTGGGGCACAAATGGCAGGCACTGTAGTGTTATGTGACGCGTAGTGAGGTGTATGCAAATGGTTATGGTTGGGGCGCTGTGAGTGCTTCGTACATTAGTGTCTACAAATTGGCCTCTAGATCCGAGTATTAATGAGTAGGTATGGTGTTGATGCTCGCGGAGGAAACTTTTTATTTTTTTTGTAATCTAAAGAAGTATACTTTTTGACATTCTTATACAGTGGTGGGTATATGAATGGAACATGCGCACAAATATATATATTTAAACATCCGTAATTCTCTTCTCTAGAAATAACGTGAAGAGACTTGATTTTAAATATATTTTATGATTTTAGGTGCATTTCCTAACTTGAAGAAATCAATCTCTCCATATAAAAAGAGTCCAGATTTCTTATGAGTTTATGAATTCGTACAAAATGGATCCATTGATAGGTTTAATATTGTTATTTAAAGTAATCTTAAGGCAGTAGTCTGCTTTACAGGCTTCAAAAAATCGATTTTTTATTTTTGGTTTAAATCTCTTCCAAAACTATCCAATAATATGTTTTTAAAATTCCAGAGACGAATTCGACATATTTTCGAAGCTAGTGCAAATTTAGTGGTCGAGCAGGTGCAAATGCTCAGGCAGACTTTAAGCGCGTTTTCTCGATTTTTCATTTTCACAAGTGTTAGAAAACGGTGCCGGCGATAGCGAAAAAAATATATGTATATCCTATCGAAAAACACCAAAGTGATCATCTAGCTTTAGTATTAAATTATCTTCTATTTGAACTATTTTCAATATTTTTTAATAATAAATATTGTTTTTAAAGCCTTAGTTTACTATATAACTATTGTCTTAAAATTACGTTTACCGCAATCATTTCCTTCCCTTTCAAAAAAAATTGCTAAAAAACGCTTTTTACGGCTTCTAAAGCAGACTACTGCCTGAAATGGTTTACTATTTTGTTCGAATGAGATTATTAGCGACATCTTTCGTTTTAAATAGTTACATACGAAAAAACGTTGATTTTCAGTCAGTTGGAGCTCCATACTCTCGCATACTCTGCTATCACAGCTTTATAGGTATTGCACCCGGTGATATCTATAACCTCCTACGACTCCTCAGTGGGGACATTGACTCTATCCCAATTATCCTTCAGAAGTGTAATTTTCCATAATTATTTGAAACCCGTTCATTGATCAATTCTAATTGTAAATGCTTGTAACACTTTCTTGTCAAATATTTTCACACAGTCTAATGATGGTCTTTTTTAAGGATTTCGAGCTATCAAGTTTCTAAAGTAAGATACTTACCTAACAATTTGGATCTAAAATGTATCTCATATTTTAAGAATATCTTTCAATGAGGCTTTTTGACAAACAAATTATGTCATTGTCAATTGACTAATTTGTCAAAATTTTTGGAAAACTTAAATATGAAATAAAGTTCAAATCTGCAAGTGACAAAGTCGTAACTATTTGCTAAATTCATTTTGTTCTTGAATAACAAAAATTTTGTAGCTTGGCCTGAACATAATGATCAACTTGCGTGATACCATTTTTTGACAACAATTTATAGTATTCTTAAATTGTTTATACTTATGCTAGTTCGTTGAAAGTCCCTTAGCAATGAATGAAAAATACATAATTCAATGTACAAAAATATGTACAATATTTAATTAAATTTCTTTCACTATAAAGCAAGTGTCAAAATACTGACATTTCGTCAACTTGGTTAAGTCAGAAATAATTAATAAACTTGTATTATTCCCGGCATTTTGAATTGAATATGTTGAAATACTAAAGTTGAAACTAAATTCCGTGTCAAATTTATTAGACTATTTTGACAGCGAAGTTATGACAAGCAGTCTTAAAATCATAGCTAAAAATTTACATTATTTGTGCATATTACGGTCATAAATTATTATTGTATGTGTTCATATGTATCAAAATGTAAGTTGTAAGTGAGTATCTGAGTTAGATCAATAAACTATCGAGATATATAACCTTAAAACTAGTAAAGATTTGTCAAATTTACTGACATTTTTTTCACACTTTCATCCTAAAAACCACTCTTTACTAAACCATCCATATTAAAACACCCTGTATACACATTGCAACTATAGATTTGCCATTAACTCTGCACCTCCGAACATTGCTGCATTCATTTATAGCCTTTTTGTGGTCACACGAATCTGCAAAAACCACTTAAAGAGTCACAGCAACATGGTAATGGGATAAGAGCAAAGCAGAGCAGACCAACATAGGTGAGCACACAAACACATACGCATGCACAGCTAAGTGAGGTGAAGGAATCACAGATTAAAATTGCCAGCTGGTTGTTGCGGACAAGGTGGGGGTGTAGAAAACCAAAAAAATATATGCGACGTCCTTTTACAAATATGCCAAAGCAATGTAATGTGATGTGATGTGATGTGAAGTGAAGCGGATAGCGGAAATGCCAGATAGATTATGTAGGTTGCAAGTGTAGTAGGAAAAAAAGAAAATGGAGGAGCATTAGGAGTGGCAGAAAGAGAGAGTGTAAAAGGAAGTTGTTGGAAACAGAAAATCAAACAACACGTTTTGCAGTTTGCAATGCGAACGGTGGGAGTGTGTGGGTGTTTGCTTGTATTTGTATGTGTGTTTGTGAAAAACTATTAAATGAATGCTGCAAGCAGTTCAGTGCAAATTTGTCGTTGCAAATAGTATTTGCTTTACTATTTTTTGCTCACTCCCCTCCTCAACACACTATCTCTCTGTATCTCTGCGTTTATTTGCATTTTTGTTGCTGTTGTTGTTTTTGTTTATTTTTTTCTGCATCTACCGCAATTGATAAGAAATAATAAAAAGTAGCAAAAGAAAATAAAGCAGAAGTCAAATAGTGGTTTTTAAGAGGGTAGCTATGTAGTAGCAGAGTGGCAAATTGAAAAAGACTGCCAGCATGCGGGTGTTGAGTGCTGAGGTTTTGCTTTTATGGTTGCTGTTTTGGTTGTTGTTGTTGTTATTTTTATTGGTTTTTGTTGCTCATCAAGCGATAAACAAATACATGAACATGTTTAACTGCCGCTTTTATATACATACATATATGTATTTGAGTGTGTGCGTGTTGCAAGGGAAAAAATGTTGAAATCCTCATTTTTTTGGCAACAACAACTTCTACAACTACGCTTGCAACACTCGCCTGCACTAGTATTTCCGCTAAGTGTTGCTATATTTTGAGTGCTAGCTTTGGAAAAGTGTCTGTGTGTGTGTGTGTGATGCCGAGTGAAAAGCGATTTTTCATATGTCAACGATATGTCAACTTTTGCTGGCAACAGACACAGCATGTGGCAAAGAAAAATGCAAAACCGCACAGCAAAAATACTAAATATGTTTATATGCATGTTTATATACATCTATGTGTATACATATGTATATATACATATATATGTGTGTTGGTATGCCTTTCTGTGCCACTCAGCTTCTTTTGACGCACCACTACTGCCATGCATGCAACAAATAATATTCGTTGTTTTTGTTTTGGTTTGTTTTTCATGCATTGAATACGTCATAAAAATGTTGCTTGCTCGTGCTATTGCAACATTCGGTGTTGCATGCCGCATTAAAAAGGCAGCATTCTTTTTTTTTGATTTTGTGCCATGCTTTTTATGCACTCAACGCTTGCTAGCCCAATGCTCGAGTTGAGTTTTTACTCAACAAGTTTGGTTTATGACTTTCAAGTGTGTTGCTGCCACTTTCTTTGCATACAAGTTGCATATATGCATGAATCTGTTGCTTGTTGTTGTAGCACTTGCTGAACGTTCATGAAAAAAAAAAAACGGTTGCGCATCTCAAGCTGTGCTGTGCTGCATAAGCAAATCGCCGAGCAAAAAAGCGACAGTGTGGCGCTTCAACACCAATGTGTGTGTGCGTGTGTGACGCAAAAGTGTTCGAAAAAAAGGTTGCGAGCACGCAGAAAAAAAGTCGTGCAATGCAGTTGAATTGCTGTCAAAATGCACACGTTTATGACACATGCAGTTTTTGTTTGGCTTTTTTTAGTTTTTTTCGACGAAAAATCAACAAAAAACTGAACAGTAAAATAAAAATATATCAAATATTGTAGCCTGTCATCTTGACACAAGTTGTACCGAAGACGCAGAAGCAGTAAAATTTCGGGTTTATACTCCTGCGGGTGCGTGTGTGTTTGCACAGGTTGGCAAGAAATTAATAAAAGTTTGTTTGACACTACAGCAATGCAATTGTTGTTCACTTTTCTCGCATACTATATTTTATATGCCGCATTTTTGGCAACATTGTTGCACCTGTCAGTCAATTGCAACAAAACATGTGTGTGAAAAGAAACACACGAAAAATAAATTTGCGTAATAAAAGTCACTCATTGAGAGCGTGTTATAAAAGTAGAATTTAAATTTTTTACTTCTGCAATTTCTTTTAAAAGCACTGACATCAACGGTGTATGTAGAAGGAATGTTATTTTAAGCATATTATGTTCATAGAGTTCCAATATATCATGTTTGAAAATGTCAGTTAAAATCAAGCTAAGCTTAAGAATTCTATTCAAAATTTAATGTTAATTGAAACCCTCAAGATAAAGCTGGGTAGATAGTGAAATAAAAATTCCATAAATAAAAGCTTACATTTTACCTAGAATCCATAAATGTTTTACCTATTCTCAGTTTGCCAAAATATGGAGTGTGACGAATCGAACACTCAACTGGTATAAAACATCCAGATAATACACACATAGTGAAATATAAATTTCACAACATTATGTATCCTGAGTTCCCATAGAGCACTTAAATGGTTAAGCTATTCTCAATTTGCCAAAACCTTGAGAGTGGCGAATCGAACTGGTATAAATCCACTAGACTGTTCCTTAACGCAGTTCCACAAATGATTGAATACTTTCATTGCTTTATGTATCATAGAAACTAGTTACAACTAGAGGTTAGGTTAGTTTGAAGCGTGATATGGTTGATACAATCCACTGACTGGACTCATCATCACTGTCCCTCACATCAACAAATTTTCCGAGATAAACTCATCTAGTCATCCTCAGTGAAACATTTATACTAAATTTATGGTTGAACTCGAACAAAGCCCAAAGTAGGTCGATCGGCTAGTGAGTTTCTGGTTCACAGCCAATATAACTTTTTGCAGTAATCTTAAACGAAACGGTAATCTCTTGAATTAACTGACTTTAAAGAGCTATCCATATTGTTTCTTGTATTAATCGACAGGGTAACATTGTTGTGGCTCTCAAGTAAAAATTTCTGGACAAGAAGGCAGACATCAACTTAAGCGAATAAAGAAATTGTGAATCTTAAGTGAACAGTGAGGCGGTTAACCAGCAACTTAATAAATAAAATATATAAATTATGTACCAACTATACTCTCTAATGCCTAATTGTTATATTTCTTAGATTACGTCATTGACTTAAGTAGTTCGCTTAGGCTTTGAGAAATTTTAATTCTCCAGTGCCAGATATAGTTTGTATTTTTTTGAGAATAGAAGCTATGATCAATTCTTGATGTGATTCCATAATATCTACTTTAAAAGTACGAGAAGAAGTTGCTTGAGGAGTTAAGGTCATTTAAATGCAGAATGTGACAAGATACTTGGGCATTTTCAACTTATCGTTAGAGCGTTTACTGCTTGGATTAAAGCAGTTATGGTGTTAGAATCTTCACATTTCAAAAAATTAAGATTATTTATAAAAATAAATAAAAATTATTTGAAAGAAAAAAAACGGAAAACTGATCAGTTATGATCGCTAAAGAAACTGATTTGAATATTTTACATTGATATGATGCTTTCCAAAGAATCTTAAGATTAATAGGGCTCTTAATAAAACATACATATTATAAATTATTTAAAAATATATTCTCAAAATCATTCCAATTTAATATTGGATAAAAAAACTACAAACAAAAATCTCCTCGTTGTGGGAATAAAGTTATAAAAATTATAGCAAATCAAAAAATATATATTTCTCGAATAATGACAACAATTTATGGTATTACTACCTTTTTAGCTCATATTTTCTCAAGAATACGCAAGCAACTCTACTAAGAATTGGTAATTTTACAAGAAATAGATAATAGAAACAACAGAATCAAATCCATCACGACGCATTTCATACTAACATATGCTAAGTAGATAAAGAACTTATTTCAGCAATTCCACAAATCACACCTCATAAATGCGTCATTACAACAATAAATATTATGTAAACTTATTTGATTTAAAGAAATCTATGATAAAGTATACTAAACAACATGAAATGGAGGTTATTGACATCGTTTGCCTTACTAATTGTCAGCGTTCTATTGTTACAGTTAGCTTAATTTAGTAGAAGTGGTTGAATGCAAAATAGTTATTAACCTAACGATCGGCGCTCTTCTACTTTTTAGTGCTATTTTTTATGCTTTTTGTGTGCGCAGAAAAAATTATTTAGTTTTCTAAGCGGCGACTAGGTAGAAGCTATGTAAATTAGACACTCTTTAGTAGTATAGCTAATGGTCTCTTTGTCTCTCTCTCTTTTGTCTATGGTGGTGAGTGAATTGCAAATGATCTCTTAGTAACAATTAAGAGCGCGGTGGTGAGTTGTAAGATTTTATAAGATGGAGTAACTAAGATTTATTTATTATTCTGCTGCGTTAAAGAGTAATGTGACTAAGCTTAAGGAAAAACAGAAAATAAAATATGCAACGATCTTTAATACTATTTGAGACTAAAAGCTCTTTAAGCTCTGTGTAGAACTTTCGTTGGTGAAAGCTCTTAATAACGATTCTAGGTAAAATGTGAAAATGTTCTTCTACTAAGATTTTAATAAACATTTTGCTGAAGACTACTCACGGCTGGAATTGTTGGACCCTCTTAGGTATGGAACTAAAACCGTTCTACATTCTTCCAATCTTATCTAAGTTGTTCTAAAAAAAATGCATGAGATTATGCATGTAAATTGAGTGCCATTAAAACTATATGCATGTAAATCTGTTTGTTTGCTTAACAATTAACATAGTACCCACCTGCATACTCACTAAGCAAACATGTTGCCAGATCGGACATTATTTGATGTACACAAACAAATATAAATCTCGGCATCCTTTTTGCTGCACTCAGCCTACATAAATGTTGGCGTGTTTATGCCGATTTACGTGTAAATACGAGTATGTTGCATTGCAGTTGTAAATATTATTTGAAAATGAAAATCAAAACACCTGCCATATGCCACATGCCACACAACGAACGATGTGGAAACAATCAAATAGAAATTAAGCAAAGAAAAGAACGATAAAACTACCGGTAAAGGCCCACAATTGTTGCCGCCGACAATAGAATGTGTAAACAAGCTGAAATGAGAAGGCAAAAAACTAAAACAAACAAACAAACGGAAAAGCGAAGTAAACGTACCACAGCGGAGCGAGGGCTCTGACAACAAGCCGGTTGATGTTTCGTCAACAGTTGGGTATGAGACGACATGAAAGTAATATCGGCAAACATTTGGTATAAAAAGTGTGAAAAATGCCGATTGGAAGGGAAATAAACATTACAGCATGCAATAGAAGCGCTGGCAACAGTTCAACCACTTGAGTATATACCACTTGTTACATACTACATCATTCCAATGTGTATTTGTTAGGATTTGCGGCATTAGTGTAGAGTCTTAAAAAGAAAATGAAAGAAAGATCGGTATGCAAAAGATATGCAGAAGTAATATGAAAACGATGCAAAGCAAACAGGTATTAAGAACTATCGATATTTGCTAAAAGGCGCTGAGGTTTGCTAGATATACTAAAGTTACATGGGTGACCATTTACTTTGAGAGATGGAGGGAGTTTAGAATTCATACTAGTTAAATTCGGGCATAAAATTTTAAAAATAATTTTCACAATAGGTGTATATAGACAAAACTAAGCAATTCTTAAAATAATTTTTTTATAGAGTTGCCATCTAGTCCCAAAAATAATTTATTTTTATATTTATATTTTCAAATTCCACACAAAGTTTAGTAAGAAAATTGTGATGTGGAAAAATAATTAAGAATGTAAATATTTATATTCAAAAACTTTTTTTTTATCAACAGAGTTGCCACTAATATAAAAAATATTAGTTATTATGTATAACGAAAAATGCTACGAAAAGGATGGTTTCAAGATATTTATTTGCAGATATTTAAAAAAAATACATATATAGTGCTGCCAGATTGTTCATAATTTGTGATTTTTTTTAATTTGTGATAAAACATTAAGATTAAAATTTTTTTCTAGGGTTGCCACTAGATAAATTCTGATTTGGTATTACATATTTTATCAAATATGAAAATTAAGGCTTGATATTTTGCAAAGCGAAAAATTAGGGTTGCCATACTTCATTATTTTTTTATTCAAACATCTAGTTTTAGCAGCAAGTCGAGCTTGCGCTGTTTTGAAAATTGCATAAATTCAGAAAAACTGCTTGAGGCACAAAAAATTTTGTGCATAGGGTTGCCACTTGTTACTTAAAAATATATTAAAAAGAAAAATTAGGTTTAAATACAAAATAAACTGTTATACGGTGCTTATATCACATTTTGTTAGTTCAAAAATCAAGGGATAAATATTCCGTAAATTAAAAAAAAAATATTAACCTTTGCGGTGACCCTCGTATGACTCAAAAATACCTATGCAATGTATACAGATGTTAACACTCACTTCCTGCAGGCAAAAGTACTTGTATACCCATACGAAAAAAGCGCACAAAAGCAGTCTAGTTGGACAGTTCAATGAACTAAAGCAACAAAGAGCGAAAGCAACACCACCAACACTGTGTGAAGTGTGTGGCTAAAAGAAGATTTTAGCAGCTTGAGCATGGTATGAGCCGGCTAAAAGCGGCGTGCAACCATAAGAGAGTGTGACTAAGAGCAAGAGAAGCAGAAGTGATATGCGAGTTAAAAAAGGAAGAAAGGTTTATAGTGGCGAGTAAACACTTTCGTTATAAGCTATGAATTGAATACGGGTGGTAGAAGTTGTAGGTATTTGCAGTGCCTCAATGGAGATTGGTGTTTGCGTGTATGTGTTAGAAAAAATATCACAATTATTGTATTTTTTATATTTCTTTGTGCTTTTATCTACATATTTATAATATTTCCTGCTGTTAGTTGAGGTTTAGTTGTATGACGCGCTTTATTGCAACAATGTGTGGCATGTACGCTTACAGTTGAAAGCAATTTAATTGAGTTGAGCTATGCAACTGATATCACAAACAGCTAAGTGTGTGGTTGCAAATACTTTATGATAGCCTTGAGCGGCCAGCGGAACTGCTATTCGCACAGACACACTTATATATATGTATATAGATTCACTCACATATATATCCATACATAGGCGACTAAAAGGAAGCTATTAACGGCAACAACATGTTGGTGGCATTTAAAGAGCGCTATTATAATTGCTTATGCTTGAAAAATGTAGCTGCAACATGCACACTCATATTTGTATATATACATATACATATGCATATGTGCCTGTGTTCCACACACTTGAGGGCCCACTCTAAAGTGCTGCTAAGTATTACAAAGTATTAAATTCCATTAAATGCAGGAAGCTGTTGCATTTGCTGCTAGTGCTTGTGCCACACAGCATTATAACAGTTATAAGTGCGCATAGCAACATTTGTATATATGTATGAGTGTGTGCCTAGTAACCATAGCTGGCAGTTAGAAGCAAGTAATTTATTTTAATGGCAACACCATTAACGACTGATGATTTTAATGTTTCTTCCACTGTATTTTTGGTGCTTCTGCAGCACATTGTTGCCTCCGGCCGGTGAGTTCAATGAAATCCTTTTAGCCAGCGCTCATTCCTGCCACACTAAGCATATGTAAAAACAATGCAATGTAAAGTTTTGTTGTTGGCAATGACTGCTCTTGAAACTGCTTTGAAGGTCTCACAGCCAAGTGGCACAAACACAGGCATACATACATGCCACATGTTAAGCCATACAACATAGCGCTTATAAGCAAATTTCTATAATTACAATTCTGCCAATTTAGTTGGTATGTAGTGTCTATCAAATAGCTAGTCAGTCGTGTAGTCGGCAGTCAGCAGCAGCAGCAGCTAATAGAGAGTTGAAGTTTTGTGCCTGCCACAGCACTCAAACATCTATATATGTATATATAACCATATGGCAGCGTAGTTGGTTGGTTAGTTATTTTTGTAGTGATTATCTACCCAACATTATCTTGCGCTCACACATCGCTCTATTTGTATGAGTATGTGTGTGCGTCAGTGCGCGCTCGTGCCGTCCCCCGGGACATCATTGTCTGCCAGACGAAAACTGGTTAATTGTTAATCAGTTGACTAGCATTGGCATTGGCATGTGTCGGATTACAAATTGGCTGAGTAACTGCAAGCGCTAACACACACATACATATACATATTTGAGTCAGGTTGTGTATGTGGCATCTGCAGTACCTCGCTCATATTAATTTCGTAGTTTGGGCGGTTGCAGCTAGCTGCCCACTTAAAGTTAGCCCCGTGTAAAGCTTTAATTAACTAGGCGTTGCCACATAACTGGTATCTGATAATCACTTGCTGTTAATTGTTGATGCGGCAAATCAGGCAGGCGTTAACGACGGTTGAGTGTGGAGCGGGAATTTTATTGGCATTTTTCAGCGTTATTATCGCAGTTCCACGCATGCTTGAACACTTTCATTACATTTGCTATCATAGAAACTAGTTTTATCGAGACTTTAGATTAGGTTGAAGCATGCTACGAGTGGTACTAAACTTGAAGAGAGTCCTGTGTGCGTTATAAAACTTGCTTTAGAAGGTCTCAGCTCACACAAAATTACTTTCAACAGAAAGCTCACATGAATCTGAAAGCTCGATAACTCAATTCAATCCAGTCTTAATATATAGAAAGCCAACCTACTTTGTGGCACTTCAGATATGTCTGTCGCATCTACAAGTTCTTCTTATTCAATTATGACTCCTCCAGAGTACTTCAGCTTAAAAAGCTTCTTAGTGAAACCTGAGATATATGAAAAGCTCTTACTAAGCTCAAAAAACTTATAAAGTTCACTCCGCTGAGAGAATCAGTCCTACATCAGTACACTTTTCGAGCATCTCCAAACATAATTAGATCATGAAAAGTTTAAAAAGCTCTACACCATAACTTAAAGTACTTGAGAAACTCGAAAAAAGCTCAAACATTTTTATAAAACTCACTATTTGACCATATTGGAATATATTAGATCTTGAATACCTTAAAAAGTCTTACACTAAACTGTAAAGTATATGAAAAGCTCACAACATAAAGCCAAGAAATCTTTCAAAACATATATATTTTTTTTGCAATTTCTTTTTTAAATATCCTGAAAATACTTCATAATTATTCTATATATATAATATAGCTCTAACAATAATCCCATTCGTTTTACTTTCCACTTACAGTCCAACGATTACACCTACCAAAACACATTGGGACGTCGCTCAACACTGGGGGCCTACTATCACATGAACAAACAGCCTTCGTACACGAACGAACACAGTCTTAATAGTCAGTACAGTTACAATGCGTGGGGTATATGGCGTGATGGACGCAACATAGCGCCTTCGACATTCTCCGCCAAAACGCATACACACTACCAGAAGCCGCGTTCATTCTCTATTATACTGACGACCGCAGTGTTCATTGTATTACTCGCTGTGATCTCAATAGCCGGACTGGCGTTCTACTTCAGTTCAGTGAAAGCGAATATGGAGGATCGTGAGTATTTTTAGGTTGAAAAATGGATTATAATTAACAAAAATTATTTTATTCTTCCTTACAGCTGTGTTGGGTTTTGAGGGTTCGTTTCGCATAGCGAAGGGTGATCTCTTCTCGACGGGTCTAAAGTACAATCACACTACAACTTATAAGCAGAAAATCGAATTTTATAAACGTTTCATTGAACGTTCGCTGATGGATAATGGCTTGCAGCCGTTGCGTGTGGATACATGGGGCTTTGGTGAGGGACCGTTGATAAAGGTGTCTTTTCGTACATTTTTGGATGTGAGAAAATTGCCACAGTGAGTTCGAAATTATTAGATATCTGCATATCGTATAACACTAATTATAAAATTTTATTGCAGAAATATACACAGCGTTGAGGACTACATTAAGGAATCACTCTTTCTGGAAACCACCGCTGCCAAATCGCTTTATCGCTCGCTGCGCATAGATTCCGAATCGGTTGTGATTAAACGTATACTAGATGAGTCCGTTGTGCGCGCTGCGTCGCTCTTCAAGGATGCTGTACGTATTATTTGATTTCACAAAGCCTACTTTCTAACTTTTGAGTTCGTTACTTACAGGTGCAGCAGCCCACCAGTCAGTCACAGCTTGAGAAGCGGCTAATGAAGAAACCGAATGCGCCAACTCTGTTACCGAAGGCAGGTACCACCGTCAAACCGCGCACCACACATCGCCCACACTCGGTTGATGACGAACCCGATGTCGATGTTGAGAATGCACCAGTTATACAAGGTTCTTTTGAGGGCTCTTTCGAAATTACTAAAACTGATGCTGATATCTCGCGCAAGAAGGTTACGCCGACCAAAGCATACACTAGTTTAGCACCGAAAGCTGTTACACCGTTTGCATTGCGCGTCAAGCCGAAGAAACCATCAATAGAGAAGCTGACGACTATTATACCACAGAATCAGCCATCACCGACGACTTCTGCTGCAACATCTACAAGCACTACTCGTGGCACAAGCACAGCTAAAACTACGCGCACCACTTCGACCACAACCACCAGCACGACTACCACAACATCAACAACAACTACGACACGAAAGCCGACCACAACAAGCACTAGCACCACTACAACCACCACAACTACAACAACACCACCACCACCGACGCCACCACTCACTACAACAACTACGTCTACCACAACAACGAGCACAACAGCCAAACCTTCAACCATCTTACCATTAACATTCCCACCACCGACCGCTTTTTCACCGAAACAACAATTCAGCTTGCCACCTATGACAACACCGTCCATCGCTTTGACCGTACCAAAGTTGGATGCTAGCCTCTTTGCGTCTGTACCGGTGCTCGATACACAACCTTGGCGTCCGATACATCGTGAAGTGCCCGAACTCTTGCCGGGTCCACCGCCAGCATTCCCTACGAAAACACTCGTTGGTGTAGACAAGCCGATGCTCGCAGCACCACTGGCACCGTCGTTTAGACCTGATATGCCAATACGACGCAATGACGAGATGGAGCTACCGTTTATACCAGATAACCCTTCCCCGCCAACACCAGCTGCCTTCAATCCATACGCATCCGGTTACTTTGGTACCGCTGTGCGTAAACCGGAAATGAGCGCGGAAGCGACGAATCCACAAGATATGCTCTTCTATCATAGTTTTGGTAATCCTGTTTTCATGCCGGGCACTGAAGATATAGAACGATTGGGCGCAGGTGCACATGTTAAGCCACATCCACTGCCGGTGCCGCTGATTGATGATGTCATCATACCGCCATTTAAACCGCTCATACCAGGCATGGATAAAGCGCAAATTGAGAACAATGAGAAGTTTGAACATCTCGGCGGTGGTGTGATCGTAAAGAAGCATGAGTTGGAGTTGGCGAGTGGACAGGAGAAGTCGAAACCCAACACCGAGGTCGTGGCCAGCGATAACGATAGTGAGAGTGAGACTGAAATACCAACATTACTGCAGCAATTCGCTTTGGAAGGTGTCACAACCTCGACGTTTAGACCAAAAGTCAGCACACCGAATATAAATCGCATTGAATCGAGCGCTAACTCTGAGTTGGCTGACACAATTGGTGAATTCTTTATGGGTTTATTGAACTTACCAAAAGAGAATGCGCAAAATGCGACGAAACCGGTGGTTGAACCTATCGAGTCGCGTGTTGAACCGGAGGAGAACGTGGAGGAATTGGAATATGAACCAGAAACCAAAGTGGTACCAAACGAAGAGGTTGAGGAGGAGCAGGTACAAGCAACTAGTATACCAGTCACGGCTGTAGCGAGCGAATCAGCCTCTGTTGAAACAGAGATTGCTGAAAAACCAGTCGTGGAAAGTGTTGAGGAAGTAGTCACCACTGCAAAACCGACTTTCCTTAATATTAAAGAGCTCATACTGAAGCGCAATCAAGCCAAAAACCAAACACGTAATATTGAGAACATAACCGGACGTCCAACACCTACAACAACACCGACCACGACTACGCCAACCACGCCGCCAACTTTGTTTAGCCCCACACTCCAGCCACCAGTGACAAATTGGAATCGCCCCAGACCCACATACAATCAGAAACCACCGACCATATTGGATGACTCTAATCTCTTTCCATCACAGTCGAAATGGGAATTCGTGAACAGTTCAGCGACCAATAGCTTCGGTCATACGGGCAACATGCGTAAGGTATTCAATAAGACACTGCAGGCGTGGATTTCCGAGGATGTAGGCGGTAATACGGAGGATAACTTCACGCTGAATGACATTAAGACACGCATAAATAATGCGACCAACATACAAGATATCTCGCTTATCTTCGATACATTGGCATCCAAGTTGGGCATTACGCCGATGGTACCAACAAAAGTGCCACCATTCTCACAGAACAAGCTCAAGCATACACAAGTAACGAGTGACAGCAGAACGAAGTTGCCAAGCACAACAGCAATACCAACAACTACCACCACAGCACGTCCATTAGCGTTTAGAGACAAACCAGCAACAATGACCACAGTTTATTGGATGCCCACAACTAGAAGAGGCACAATAACGGCAGTACCAGCGACCGCAACCAAAATGCCATGGACATCAACGACAACAACCACAAGAAGAATGACAACAACACCAAGCACACCAACGACCATGCCAACAGTGCGCACGAGACCGGTCACAACCACGACAACAATTGCAACGCCCACAACAACAACAACAAAAGCACCACCACTGGTCATGCCAACAGCAACAAACGAACATTTCATTGAACTTCCGTTACGACGACAAGAGCCATTCATCAAACCCATGTCCAGTTTCATGGAAGACACATCCTCTGAGGGCATCGGTGCGGCCATACCCGTTGTGGGTGAGGCCGAGGTGGAGGTCATCGACCCAAATAAATACGAGGAAATGTTGAAGTCATCACAGTTTGCTGCGGATACCACAACGGAAACGGCACCACAATTGGTCACATTGCTGCCCGTACGTTCCAACTCGGGCATACGTACATACGGCCGACCGGCTATGGATGATGAGGAGTCTGAGGCGCGTAGTAGCAGCAGCAGCAGCACCAGTGATCAATTGCCGTTGGCTGAGGGCACCGGCCAGGTGGAAGTCGTGCCAGAAGTGCTGCTCGGTACGGCTGGTGTGGCAGAGGTTGTGGAGGATGCCGTAAGCGACCCGGTGGTGCCGACAACATCAATGCGTCCGAGTGTTGTTACGGCGCCACGACGTGGTGGCGGCTTTTTCGCAGGCATACGCAGAAAGAGCGACATTAGTCAGGCGAGAAGATTTCCGCCGGCCGAAGCGGTGGTCAAGGGTGGGCTACATGTGAAAGTCAAGTGAGTGAGTTTGTGGGGAGACAATACGAAGGAAGCAGCCTACAAAGGCATAACTCAATTAGTGCGAGATTTCTGCGTTTGCATTTGCCTTTGCGTTTTGTGTAAAGGAAGGAGCGAGCAAAAAATAAGGAAGGCAAAAAAATGAAACTTGAAAAAGAAAGAAATTGCAACGAAAAAGGTTCAGTTAGATAATTTAGACGAAAGTATTTAGTCATCTTAATTGTGTGAGTTTTTTAATAGCCGATCTGGATGGTAGGGTCACTAGGCATCCTCATCTCGCAGGCGTTTATGTAATAAGTACCATTTTTAGTAGTCCGCAAGCAAGTTCTTGTTCATTGGTTGTTCGCTGTCAGCACAAAGTAATAGTCTGACAGCTTGAACAATTTCTGAATGACAACATTTAATTAAGATCGGATATTAGGTTATGTATTAAAAAATCTCTGCATACCATAATTTTAATTAAAAGTAATGATTTTTCTTATACATACTTTAAAACTAAATATAAAAATAAATATACATACATTTTAAGAAATAATAATTTCAAATAAACTAAAAAATAATTATAAAATATACGAATAATAAAAATATAAAAAAATAAATATTTCTAAAAAACAATATATTCTACTTTTTTAAATATAAGTATATATATATATATATAAATATAATATAATTAATAAAAAATATATAATTCTGTAGATTGAATAAAAAAAATAAATTAATTAATATTAAAATATTAATTATTATTAATTAAATATTAATTGCTTTATAAACAACAATGACAAATAATTAATTTTATAGATATTTTCTAATTTATTTTTAGTGTTTTTAACGCTAGCAATAAGGCCAAAAGTTCTTAAAGTGCTAAATTTAAACCTTAAAGAAAAAAAAACATTTTCGTAAGAAAAGAATAATGATTTTGTAAAATTTATAAAAGAAAATTATTTCTAATTCTTAGTTAAAGAAAAAATAACTTAAAAATCGGTTTAACGAAATATTAGCGAAAGTTAATTGATTTGAAGTGAGATTAGAAAGTTAAACTATTTAAAAATGTTTAAATTTAGAATACCTAAATTATTTTAAGTATTTGAAATTGCGCGGGGTATTAAACCGAACAAAGTTTTATTTTTTTGCATGTATTATAATTATTAGTGAATATTTACGAAGTATTTTTTCTTACTTACGATTTTGTAAAAAGAAATTAGTTTATATTTTATTTTGTACTAAAATAAAATTAATGAATAAAAGTATTTTTAATTCTAAAAGATTTGACTTCATAATTAATTCTTGAGAGACTACGAACTCAAAATTGTGGGAAAATTAAAAAAAAATCGGATCAAGTTAGACACCAGACAAAAGAGAGGCCATATTCCTTTTGATTGGAAAGTGAGGTTAATTAAGTACTGGATACTTTCCATAGGAACAACGTGATCGTAACTCCCATCCTTTAGATTTCACCTTTCATCTCAATGTAAGTGTCTTAAGCGTTCATATCTCAGATTGATATTGAGTATATTCTAGAAAACTTAAGCAATTGGAAGTCGGAGAGGTGTGCTAAAGTGTAAGTGCTTAAGTTAAATAAAGTCAGGCGTGTTTACGCGTTTTTAAGACTAATGGTGTCTCCTATAACTTAGCGCTGGATCAGTTGTCTTCATATGAATACGGTAGGCGTTGGCTAACGACCAGTAAATGTGCGATTTCAACAAAATTCTGGACTAAGTTGGATCGCAGGAGATCTACTGAGCTATTTGCTCTTAGCAGTGTTCATTGTATAGTAATGGTAGGAGTCTATACTGAACACTGTCTGATGGATAGTAATGGTAGGAGTCTATACTGAACACTGTCTGATGGGCTTATTATCTCCAGTTTTCGCTTTCTACCGAACTTCAGAGAAACAGTTGAACTGTCCCAAATACAAATTAGATGCCTCAACAAATTCGTCAAAGGCTTAAAACGACAGTCACTTGAGGATCTTCGGCATTCATTTTGAGGAGTTAGCGGCATTTAACTATCCAAGTGGGATTTCTTGTGGTCATAGCACAGGGATCTGCTCTTTAACCTAATCTATCTACATTTGTGGAAGAGTGTGGCTAAGATATGGTGAGTTTATGTATATTAAGATTAGTTGAATTGAAAAGTCTTTAGATGATTTGAATTTAGGTGTTGTTTGCTGACATTGCAATATAACTAATTTTAGAATAGAATACCCTTATATAGTTTTTGCAAAATGTCCATTAATGGTGTTAAGGTATCGATGAGAATATAATTGTTACGAACTCGAGACCTTTCCTCGGTTTTTTGGAAAAAAATTTCAACATTTTCCTTTAAAACATGAACAGCCAAAAATAACGTTTGCTGCCCCAATATTGACATCGACATGTGACTTATGCTGGTGAAAGCTCAAGTGGGAGCTTTAACTTCAGAAAGTAAGGACATATTTGTAAGGCTTTTATAAGGTCATTAAAAAAAATTTAAGCGACTCAAGCTTCATTCCGATGGAATTAAAATAACAGCGAATGAAACCGAATCCAACTGATTTGTAAGATTCCATTAATTTATATAATATAACCAAAATTCAGCGGTTCCTAAAGTATAATTCATAGTATTCGCCAAAAAACGGCGGAGCAAATGTTTTTAATTTCAAATAATTACATTTGCATTAAGGGCAACATATTCTTTTAATAAAGAAACATGCCTTTTTATTTTAAATATATTTTACTTTTAGTTGAAAATTCTTCATTTCAGTCGCAACTTCATTACGTGAAATTTTCAAAGCTCGCCCGAAAGCGCTTTTCATGCTTTAAACTCTCTTTGTCACCCATTCATTTGCAGAACTTTCCGACGAAATTACAGTGAATATTTAATTAGCGAATTTGTTTGAACAACGCAATAAATTCTTGAACTAATTAAAAGTGCAGTTTGCAGACAATAAAAAGAAAAATTTAAAAAAATATCTATGCAGCTGTATGAATATGTTAGGAAAAAGTGGCGGAGCATGCCGAAGAAAAAATGAAAGCCAAAAGCGAATGGCATAAAGGGAAATTAGCTTAAAAGCATTGTGCTAACGAAATGACCAGAGAAATGACGAACAAAAACAAACAAGCCGCGTCACCGACGCGTACAATGCAGGCGACAAGTAACCGCAGCAGCAACTGCAACAACACCAACAGCGAGGAGCGCGTCATTGGAAAATCTTGCCATTTCCGACTTCATTTCCATTGCAATTACATTTGCATTTTGCATTTGAATTTGAATTTTGTGCCGCGCGCGTCGGACTTTCGCATTTGCATTGCAACGCGGCCAAGTTGCAACGCTAATTAAGTGTAAACTCTGACAAAAGTTCAGGCAAACAATGAGAACGGGCGCGCCACTGCCGCCGGAAGAGTTGAGATGAAGCGCGGCGGCTAAACGCAGCGCGACACGACGAGAGCGGAAATCTCTAAGATGAACTTCGTGCAATGGCGCACACACCGCAACCCAGCTACATAATGTCGCAAAGCTTAAAGCAAGGAAAAATTAAGGAAACGCGGTGTTGTGCTTCAACTGTAGTTAAGCAGCTAAGTAACGCGCAGGTTGCAGCTAGCTGAGGAGAGGTGTGGTTAGGTGAGCTGTTACAAGAAAAGTTCAGCTGCTGCTTATGGCAACATGCGGTTAGCTTCCGACTTGTGGCGACAATGCGCGCCCACACACAAACGCTCATACTTGCCGCATGTTGCATGCGCGCAACAAATGCTTTGCAACCGCAGACATTGTGTCCGTGCCGGTAACCTTGTGGCGCAAGACAAAGCACTCGCTGCCACGGATGCGAGAAGCGCGCTGACTTTAAAATATTTGTCGCAAAGTTTATTTGTGTGTGCTTCTGTGTTTGTGTGGCAGGAAATATGCAGACGGCCGCCGTGGCTGCGCGTGATGCGACACAGCGCAGTTGGTTGCGGTAAGATTTGCATTTAAATGCGTGGTTTGCCATAAATAATGTGACATTGCGGTGCGCCGAGCGAGCAAGAGGTGAAATATTTCACCGGTGTAAGAGCACCGCGACTACGGGCGTTGCAGCTATTTGTGCGAAATGTACTTACCACAACGCTGTGCCGTCTTGGTAATCTACTTTCTTATTCTTCATTAGCTTCATGCCACAATTTGTTGTTGTTGCAACGCTGTTTGTTCCTGCAATGCTAATAAGCCATGCAAATCGCTCTTTCATAATTCAAGTTCTGCTTAAGAGTTTCGTGCAACGTATTTCCATTTTCTAATTATGTATAAAATATATATAGATAACTGTATATCTGTAAGTTTGCGTTCATTTGCACCTTAATGAATTTTTAATATTGCCAACTACCGCAAATTGTATGCCACTGCACACAGAGCAAACAGCTTCTTGGGCTACAACACGCTGCAATGAGTGTTGCAAGTTCAAATAGTCGTCGTGGAGCGTAGCGGAAAATTCATTAAATCGATTAAATATCTGCTACTGCAACTTTTGGGTATAATTTTCATGTTTTTTCCATCACTTTTTCATGAGAAAGCAACTACAACAAATTCATATAGATATGCGTCTAAAGAGAAAACCACCGGACAGCACAGGCTGAGCAAACGTCACGCAAACGCATTAAATTTGCGCAGACAGAGATAATATTTTCATTATAATAATTCAAAGAAAATTATTGTTTTTTTTGCATGGCAAGCTTATTATGTCTAACTGTACTTGTACAATGATGAGGCTGAAAAGCTGAAGAGGTTTTGAGAGCAAAATATGCTATTACATAATTTATATTACTAGCCAGTAGTTTACATATTATTTTGGTGACACTTTTTAGTGCGATTTCGGAATTAAAAAAACTCAAATGCTTATAAATAGATTCCACATACACTTTTCTTAGGTAATAAAAACCATTTTGTGCGAAAAGTTGCTAAAATATATATACAAAAACGTTAATTCAGTAATTTTTAAATTTTATCAAAACGTTCCACATGAGTTCCACAAATTGAAATTGGTTTCTGGCAAGTTATTTCAGTTTCTTACACCTACTTACATTTTTCTGGCAAGTTGTGGTTTGTGGAACGTATGTACAATTACGGAAAATATGATTAGTAACGGATCTCTCTCTGCAATTTTCACTTCGTATGTTTTACTAACAATCAATATAAATTTAATTATATTTTTCTTCGAGTACTTACAGCGTTTTCTTGGCTAGCCATAAGAAATTTCGCATAAAATTGCATTAGTTAGTTAAACGGTAGTTTACTTTTTATGTAAGCAGTTTTTCTAGGTTCCACAAACCGAAATTTTTCATGAGAAAATATTTGATAAGTATTCTCATGCTTTATTTAGTTATGGTACTATTCCTTATTTACTACATTTTGTATTGCTCTTTAAATTAGGCTATAGAAGAGCAGTAATTTCATATACCACAAATGTAAATCCACAATAAATTCTTTAATTATGCAAAACACAGATTATTATTAAAATATATTTCTTGTAGAATTCAGTTTTTGTTTTTTATTTTTCAAAAATTCATTTAACTCTCTTACGTTCCACATTCCCCTAGCAATATAATGTATAAAAATATATTTCTACAGAGTGTTTTGATTGAGTCTAAATTTTTCATATTACTTATAGCGCAAAATATTTACATTCCACATACTTTCCACACTTTTTACAGAAACTTAATACCAAATTATCATTTAAAAGTCTAACAGAAGCTTATAAAGCAATAATTTTCATTAATATCTACCATTTCCATTATGTGCTACATAAGTTCCACAACGTTTAATTAGTCTGCTATTGGAATATTTTGTAAAAACAAAATGCCCAACAGTAATCAATTATATTTCTCTCACTTTCCGATACTAACTAGCTTTATATGTGCGCTTACAAACACACTAAATACTTTACGAGCATTACTTACACGGCGGTCTCCACGTTGTCAAGACATTTGATACCCCAATTAAGTGTGCAAGAAATGCCGCAAAGAACTCGAAATAATTATTATTAAGTACTACATGTGCCACAACTTGGTATGAAATAAAAACTACTAACACTTGTAGTTGAAAATGTTGTGGTAAGTAAGAGTGGACCAAAAAAAAAGTACATTAACAAACTTATGCCACAAACTTGGCAACACACTTAATACACACAACTACATATGTGAGAAAGTATGGAGTCTATATATTTGTGGGTAGGGTAATGCGGGTAGTTGTGTGTCTGTTCGGGTGTGCCTAATTGCAAAAGCACTCAGCAAAGTGAGTAGAGAGTTGAGGAAGAAATACCGTAACAACAGCAACTACAGCAACTACGAGGAAAAACGTCTGAATAAAAAAAGGAATGTAATGTTGCAAATACTTGTGCATTACACCAACAAATGTACTTACATATGTGCTACGACTGCATAGGTGGCGGCGAAACATACCACCACAGGCACACATACACTTATAGATATGTACGTAAAGATTTGCTCGTAACTACAAGTAAATATTATTAACGATGAAATGGCATTAGAGTACCAACGAAAAAGCACTAAATTGGTGACTGCCTCGCAATGCACACCCACCCGCGTGCTTGTGTAATTGTGAGGAAGAAAATGTAAATGTTCTTGCGTTCCCCTGCCAATAAACGGCGGCGGCGATGGCAACCAGTTTGTGGTGTGTAAATTTTTGCCATTTTTTTTGTTTGTGTTTACGCATTTCTTATTCGTTACGCAAATTTCACTGGCATGCACTTAATTAGAAAAGTTTGTGTATGTGATGGTAAAAGGTGGGTGCCATATACACCTATACCTAAGGGATAATGGTAGGTAGTAGATAAGAAAAGGAAAAGGTAGAATTTGCAAAACACAAAATCATATACTTGGAATTAAGTGGTTACTTTACTTATATGTTAAGGTTAGAGGCAATAAATTAGCAAAAATCAATAATAAAGTGCAATGTGGAACGTGGAACTTGTTTACAAATATTTTATGTCAAAATTATGACAACATTCAGATAATAGCTTTAACTGTATACAAAAAAAAAATATTTTTTGAACTGAAAAAATTTGTGGAACTTAAATTATATATGTATATTTTATATATTCTTTAATAGCATTATTTTAACAGCAATATTATCAAACATATTTTCAAAAGTAATTTTTAAGTAAGTATATAAAAATAAGTAATCTGAACCGTTGTAATTCATAGTAGTTGCTTGTGGAACGTAACTTAAATGTTAAAAAAAAAATTAAATTCAGTCGTTTGTTTCCAAATTTAGCGTAAACAATACATACAATACGTAAATACAGCTAAAACAAATTAAATTTCTGTGGAACGTAAGTTGTCAATGGATTTTTCTCATATTACATATAAAAGAAAATTAACTAGAATGTTAATAACAGAATTAAATTAATTGATGGTAATTAAAAATGTGGAACGTATGTGGAACTTTTTATTTTTTATATATTTTTTTTTGTTGTAATTGTCTTAAATGAAACATTAACACAAATCTGTTATTTGGAATTAATTTTTGGTAGTATTCTCGTTCCGAATCTATAAAAAATGTTAGCTTCACAATATTACATACTTAATTTCCCTATATATGTACTTCCAAACTGTAGCAATTATATCAACTCATTTCATTTTTACAAACTCCACGTAACCTCTTTTCCTTAAGTAAGGTCTTATAAGCTGGCAATAAAGTTAATTAGACGACACGACCCATGTGCCACTTGTCCCACGCGTTCATTTCATTCTCGGATGTCAGCTCGTCATCGTTTTGCCAGCGCTTGGCTGCACTGATTGCACAACAAGAAAACGAGAAAAAATGCAAGGCATCGCAAGTAGTGACTACTTTTGCTTTGCATCTTGCACTACAAGGACTCAGCGCTAACGGTTATTGTGGCTGGTTGCCACTGCTATGCTGTTGCCGTTCTCAACATCTCTCGCTTGCTGTAGCTCTGTGTAGTAAAACATTTCCTTTTCTTTTCTTGCAACAATATGTTGCCACCTTTTTGTGCTTGGTGGTGCACAATTTTTTTTTTTGTTGCACTGCTGCAATTGCCGCTTCGTTGCGTAAGTTGTGTGGAATGCAATTATCTGCATGCACACGCAATTCGCTTGAAATGAGATTGAAGGTGCAGCAAAGTGATTGGATTGTGTCAACCATTTGGTAACTGACTAGTGAGTGTCGGAAATAAGCGTAGAATATAAAATAGCTGTAATCTTTTTTTGCTCGGATCAAATAATTGTTATGGGTAATTAAATAAATTGCTGAACATAGAAATAACTGATAGGATTACGTATGTCTATTTGTGGTATAAATGTGAAATATTTTTAATGAACGCTTCAAAAAAGAGTTAAAATGTGAAATCCTTTTATGTGGAACGTATGTGGATCCTAACTTTAAATGTACGAAATTAGCAAAACGTTATAATATACATACATAACCTGGTTTTATTAGTATATTTATAAGTTAATGGAAATTCTAGTATTGCTTCGTGTGGAACATGTCTGTAAAATCAGTTTTGTATAAGTCATTGATATAAATTAAGAAAAGTTTTACAATATTTTGACAGCATAATGATTATAATATCATTAAGTTGTTTCCATTTAATAAGAAGTAACAAAGTTCGTTGTGGAACGTGGAACTTGTTTACAAATATTTATGCGAAGTTTATGACAACATTTAGGCAATAGTTTTAACTGAATATTAAAAAATTAATTTTCTTGTATGGGTAAAAATTATGGAACTTAAATTACATATGCTTTAATAGTATTATTTTAACTGTGGAACCTAAATGTATAGGTAATTTGAGTGGCTCAGTGTTCCGTGGACAGCGTAGATTTTAAAATTTTTTTCAATATGGTGAATTATACCACATTTGAAGACACAGTGGAATGTGGAACGTATGTGGATTGTAAAAATCTAAGTACGCCTACTTTATTATTATACCAATTTTTTTTATAATATTCAAAATACTTGTGGAATGCATGTGGATTGTAGTAAATATAACGGTATATTTTTCAACTCCATTCAAAATTTTTCTTTTCCTAAACAAATATTTTTTTCAATCAATTAGCTATACCTCTAATTAGCATACCATTTTACTCGGACAGCGATATAAAATACCACAAAGTGTACACCACCTAGGACATTATTGATGCTTCCTATATTTAGTACTGTTGCAAAAATAATTTACAAAGAAATATGCTTCCTTTCAACGGACTTGCCTATTTTCCTGCTTCCTTTTGAACATCAATTAAGTGCTTCCTTATGTGCATAATTGAATCATGCCAAGTCTCCGGTGCCTCATTTACACTCAAACAAGCTGTGGCAAGAATATCAATACTTGCCAAAAACAAAGAAAACTACACGAACAAACTAGCTTGTGAATGTGAGCGAGAGTACACTGAACAGCAATAAACACATGAACTCTTACAAATAAATTAACCATTCTGAACATACGCAGTCATTGTGGTGATGATATGAAATGGGAATTTGCACAGACGAACAGATGGGCAGATGGGCAGATGGGCAGCAATGGCGTCATTTGGAGTCCTGCGAGACCTGTCTTGGTTACTTTCAATTTACTGGCTCGCTTGCCACACCTGCTGTTGACACTTGGCGACCTCGTCGCACCAAATCACAGTCATGACACGGACACACCGACACACATACTTATATACTTACAAATATATATAAAAAATATATATATATAGGAGAGTACAGTTCATTTTATTTCTGTGGAGAATTGTACATTTGCCAATTATCAGGTAGTAAGTAGCAGTAAGTAGCCTCAACGCAATTGTATGGACATTTAGTCGGTTGGTTGGTTACGTATACGCCGTGTCAGCCAACAATTTCAGAGCAAAGAGTGAAAAAATAAATAAATATCTATGTATTTTCGTATTTATATTTAGTTACGCCATCCAATTGGCACTGATGCAAGCGATTGCTTGCGCAATTGGACAGCTGAAGATAGTTGTAACGGTCGCATGTTAGAAGTAAATTTATATGACTGACTGACTTGGCAAACAATGTTGCCAACACTATTAAATGTGGCAACACATTCAACATGATAAAATGTGCTTTTAGCATGGACACAGAAACACAATCACACACACATACACGCTCTCTTTACGAAAATTGCTCGCCATTTAGTTTGGTTCACTTGAAAAGCATATACTTACTGCCACTTATAATAAATATGAACTGATTGTGTGTACAAAAAATACAAGTTTTTGAGGTAGAAAAGATGATAAAGTGTTTAATTGAATGTTGGCTGAAATGAGAGTTTTGTAAAAGGATTTGCAATTGGTAGTGCAATTATTTAGGTGGTGCATTGAAAAATTAGTACGTTTGTTAATTTCTTTATGGTCATTAGAGTGTGGAACTTAATTTCCCATGCACAAAGCAATACATTTGTCGAAAAATTATAGGCAATTTTTTCAAAAAATAAAGCCACGATTTTAGCTCATTAAAAAATTTTTGATACCGAAGCAAAATTTTAAATTTCTGGGATTATAAATTTCTGTGCTAGAATTAAAAAAAAAAAATGTTCAAACAATACATTTTACTGGTTTCTCATTTTTATTAGAGAAGACTAGAAAAATATGACATACACGGCACCCCTACATATAAAGGATTTTTCAATAGACACGATACAAAAGCAAACCGATAGGGACAACAAACGACGCCATATTATTGCTCGCTCTTTTGACATTTCTTTTCAGTAAGGTTAACCATTTTATCATGAAACGATGTACGATCTAACAATGAGTCGTAATTATTACAATTTACTACCGAAATTCGGAGTCAGTGGCCTCAACCTTAAGAGCGCTACGTCCATTTTATGGTCGTCATAATCGTTATTTCAGATCAACAATTGAGCGTCTAATGGGACAATTTGAATCCACAGGCACCGTACAAAATGTTCCCGTGCCAGTGAGACAAAGAACTGTCTGTAGTGTCGAGAATATTGTTGTCGCTAGCGCATCAATTCAGGAAGACCCAAATAAGTTTCTCACACGACGTTCTCAAGCATTGGGCATCTCTGTGACATCGTTGTGGCGATCTACATCCTTACAAGATCAAATTGACACAAGAACTGAAGCCGCTTGACCAGCAGTATCGTCGTATGTTCGTGAATTGGGCTGAGCAGCATAAATCAACTTCAGCGACGATGCTCATTTCTGACTGAATGGCTTCGTCAATATGCAAAATATTCGTTATTGGTCAGAGAGCAATCCACACGCATTCCATGAATCACCATTAAACCCCGAAAAAATTATGGATTGGTGTGGTTTTGCCGTACTTCTTCTGTGATGATTAAGACCGGCACGTTACTGTGAATGGGAATCGCTACCGCACAGTGATAACCGAATTGGATGATATGGACTTGGACAATATGTGGTTCTCCAACATGAAGGCGCCACAAGCCACACAGCGAATGTCACAAACGATTTATTGAAAACGTAGTTTGGTGAACGTGTTATCTCAAGAAATGGCCTAGTCAATTGGCCGCCTCGGTTGTATGATTTGACGCCGTTAGACTATTTTCTGTGGAGACACGTCAATTCTATGGTCTATGCCAACAAGTCAGCGATGATTGATGAACTTCGTACGAATATGGAGCGTGAAATTGCAGCAGTACCGGCCGATTTATGCTTGAAAACCTTCTAAAATTGGGTTTCAAAATTATATGAAGTGACTTACTGTAGATTTAACAGAGATCTTAGCCATCTTTAAGTATTCTTCTTCTTCTTGACTGGCGTAGACACCGCTTACGCGGTTATAGCCGAGTCCAAAACAGCGCGCCACGCATCTCTCCTTCTGGCAGTTTGGCGCCAATTGGTTATTCCAAGCGAAGCCAGGTCCCTCTCCACCTGGTCCTTCCATCGGAGTGGAGGTCTCCCTCTTCCTCGGCTTCCACCAGCGGGTACTGCATCGAATACTTTCAGAGCTGGAGCACCTTCATCCATTCGAACAACATGTCCTAGCCAGCGTAGCCGCTGTTTTTTTATTCGCTGGACTATGTCTATGTCGTCGAATAACACATACAGCTCATCGTTCCATCGTCTGCGGTATTCGCCGTTGCCAATTCTTAAGGGACCATAAATCTTCCGCAAAACCTTTCTCTCGAAAACTCCTAGTGCCGTCTCATCGGATGTTGACATCGTCCACGCTTCTGCACCGTAAAGTAGGACGGGAATGATGAGAGACTTGTAGGGTTTGGTTTTTGTTCGTCGAGAGAGGACTTTACTTTTCAATTGCCTACTTAGTCCATAGTAGCACCCGTTGGCAAGAGTGATTCTGCGTTGGATTTCCAGGCTGACATTGTTATTGCTGTTAATGCTGGTTCCCAGGTAGACGAAATTATCTACAACTTCAAAGTTATGACTGTCAACAGTGACGTGGGAGCCAAGACGCGAATGAGCTGACTGTTTGTTTGACGACAGGAGATATTTCGTCTTGTCCTCGTTCACCACCAGACCCATACGTTTCGCTTCCTTATCCAGTCTGGAGAAAGCAGAACTAACGGCGCGGGTGTTGTTTCCGATATCCGATATTGATATCGATATCATCGGCGTACGCCAGTAGCTGTACACTCTTATAGAAGATTGTACCTTCCCTGTTTAGCTCTGCAGCTCGTATTTTTTTCTCCAGCATCAAGTTAAAGAAGTCGCACGAGAGTGAGTCACCTTTCTGAAACCTCGTCTGGTATCGAACGGCTCGGAGAGGTCCTTCCCGATCCTGACGCAGCTTTTGGTGTTGCTCAACGTCAGCTTACACAGCCGTATTAGTTTTGCGGGAATACCAAATTCAGACATCGCGGCATAAAGGCAGCTCCTTTTCGTGCTGTCGAAAGCAGCTTTAAAGTCGACAAAGAGATGGTGTGTGTCGATCCTATTTTCACGGGTCTTCTCCAAAATTTGGCGCATGGTGAATATCTGGTCCGTTGTTGATTTTCCAGGTCTAAAGCCACACTGATAAGGTCCAATCAGTTTGTTGACGGTGGGCTTTAGTCTTTCACACAATACGCTCGACAGAACCTTATACGCGATGTTGAGGAGGCTTATCCCACGGTAATTGGCGCAAATTGTGGGGTCTCCCTTTTTGTGTATTGGGCAGAGTACACTGAGATTCCAATCGTCAGGCATGCTTTCTTCCGACCATATTCTGCAAAGAAGCTGATGCAAGCACCTTATCAGCTCTTCGCCGCCGCATTTGAATAGCTCGGCCGGTAATCCATCGGCACCCGCCGCCTTATCTTTAAGTATTCGTATAAAGCTAAAATAAGTAAATATTATTTAACTTAAAGTGGAAATGTGAAAATGCTTATAAGGTTACAATGAACCTTAAAATTGCACCAGCAACATTTTCACCACCCTAAAAAATACTGAGGCAGTGAAAACTATGAACTAGACGAGATCTTCTGTGAATTTATACGTTTATACGGGTTTATCTCGCACTTGGCCTAATTTTTTGAAGTTTTCTACACGTCTAGCACTATTCTTCAATTTATTGGCTCGCTTGTGCAGAAAAAATAGCATACTTTCGTGCGCATACATCTTTGCTATATCCACAAACTCATAAAAATTCTGCAATAACCAAACTTTTGCGCTGTGGCAAATTTTAATTCATTATTTTAGACACTAAACTTGAAATGAGACTGGGCGCGAGAGAAGCAGGCTGCTTCTAACAATGAGAAAATATGCTAAGCTCTTGTTTGAGTGTAGACACATACATACATGCATACATATATGGATGCTTAAGAAGGTGTATGGAAGTAAGCCGCACTTTAATTATGCTACCTCGACGACTATGAGGTGACGTTAGTTACTGTATATGCTTTTTATAAATAATTTATCTACATATATTTATATATATATGTGTGTGTGTGAGTGCATCCACTCTCTTGAGCGTCTGCGTGCCGTTGCATAAGCATTGTCATGCCCTTTCTAGACGACGTTCCAGCAAAGCTACGCTGCTTTTGCGAAAATTAAAAAGGCCGCTTGGCAAAATGTGGCAAGTGTACTTTGCATTGCATATTTGCAGGCGCAGCGCACTCAGTCATCAACACAGCGACAGTTATTATGCATATTCGCGGGAGAGCTCACGCACAGGTATGTAGATGTGTGTGTGTGTTCTCGCATAGTAAATTTTACAATAAATTCTTAATGCAAATACCGGCTGCTTGTTAGCGTTGCATAAACGTGTGAATGTGTGGGTGTGTGTGAGTGTTTGTGGAGTAATGCATAATGCAATGTGAGTTAGCACACATACATATAAAGATTATTGTTGTAGACCACTCCACTATTGTATGCGCAACTTCCATGTTGTAGGTCGCCACCTTATTGTTGTTATGTTTTCTTTCTGTTGCAACCTGCTTGGCAACGGTTCGCCGTCGATGACGTTGCCACACTGCGCTGCACTCACATAATTTACAATAAATTTTTCAAAACCGGTACACACCGGTGCGCGACTTCATTGCCGGTATGCGGCATGCAACGCCAACTTGCAATATGTGGCATGAAGTATATGTGGTAAGTAAGTGGAGTTGGTTGGTGTCTTTTGCAGTGAGTGGCGCGCTGACGAAGTGACAAACTTTGATGCTTGGCTACAGTGGCAGGTTGCTGATATAACGGAACACACATATACAAGCAACAGCGTAGAATTGCAAATGTGTCTGTCGGTCTCTCTGTCTGCCAGTCAGCCTCTTTGGCCGCTTGCCATTGTGAATGGCACTGATTATGTGTGCAACGCCGCACAGATTATGTGTGTGGCATTTCCTGTTGCTGCCACAACACAACAGCAACTTGCATCATTATTACTGCATAGCTTCTGGCTGTTGTTGTTGTTGTTTGTCGCTATGTATTGTATGTACTTGTGGTTGCGCACTTCACATTGCCGCTGTACCGTTATTTGTTTCGCTTGGTCGGTTTTAGTGTTGCATGCAACAAGACAATAAGTATGTTATCTCCAAAGTGCTTGTGCTATAGTCAATGATGCCATCAGTTGCTGCTGTTGCTGTTGTTGTTTGGTTATTGTTGTTCGGTGGTTTTGTTAGTGTATGCTCGGTAGTTGTTGTTTTGCTGGAGCCGCTGTTGTTATACGCAGATTTTTCACGTATTCAAGGCGTGGCGTTGACGGTGATTGTTGTTGTGGGCAACAGCATAACATAACTTGTTGTTGTTGGGTTGAAAGTTGCGGTGCGTTTTTTGTACATATCTCGCAAACCAATAGAGCTATATAAACCAAACTTTCTGCAGACGTTTCAGAGTTTTTTACACAATGGAAAATGGGCGTGGCGTCGCCCACTTATGGGTCAAAAACCATATCTCAGGAACTACTCAACCGATTTCAATGAAACTTGGTTTGTAATAGTTTCCTTACCTCCCAATAATATGTTGTGAAATTGGCCAAAAAGCTTCACAACCACGCCTACTTCCTATATACCAGAACTTTGAAGACAATCTGAATCGTTTACTTTACAATATATAAAGTAAGCACTAGTGAAGATATCGGTGCAAAACTTTGCACTAATACTATGTTAATAGTGTGGCAGCCCCATTCTAAAAATCGGACCACTGGTTTTTAATGCCCCATATATCGAACACGAGGACCTCGGTGCTTCTAACCTAATATTATGGTTTCCAACTTTCAATGGACTTTATACAATATATATGACGAATATGTGGGTCAAATTGTGTATTATATAATATAAATAAAGTTAAATAAATAAATTGCGAGAGTATAAAATGTTCGGTTACACCCGAACTTAACCCTTCCTTACTTGTTTTTATTATACTTTTAATTGTTGTTGTTGTAAAGTAATTTTTATTTTTGTGTTGTTGTAATTTAATTTTTTTGTTGATTATATGCATACTCTTTTCAGACAGCTATTCTTGTTGTTGTTGTGTTTACAGTTGTTTTTGAAAATGTTGTTATTGTTGTTGTTGTAATGCTGACAGCTTTCTCAACACAATTGCATTTGCAATTAGTGTAGATTTTTCGCAGTTCCCTATGTTCTTCTTCTACTGTGACAGCGGACGAAGTTTTGTTGTCTTCTAAACTCTCCACATTTTTTTATACTCTCGCAACAAAGTTGCTAAAGAGAGTAGAATAGTTTTGTCCACATAAGGGTTGTTTGTAAGTCCTAAAACTGAACTTAGATATAGGGTTATATATATCAAAATGATCAGGGTGAAGAGTGGAGTTCAAACCCGTCTGTCCGTCTGTCCGTCCTTGAAAGCTGTAACTTGAGTAAAAATTGAGATATCTTAATGAAACTTGGAACCTTGTTCCTTGGCACCATAAGAAGATTAATTTCGAAAATGGGCGCAATCGGACCACTGCCACGCCCACAAATAACCAAAAACACATAAAGAGCTATAACTAAGCCATAAATTACGCTATGAACTTAAGATTTGGTACAAACGATTGTTCTAAGGAGGGGCATATTCGGATGTCATTTTTTTGGGAAAGTGGTCGTGGCCCCGCCCCCTACTAAGTTTTTGTACATAAGTCGTAAACTACTAAAGCTATATCAACGAAATTTTCAGGAGTCGTTTTTTCAGGCATTTCCTTATATAGTCCAAAAATGGAGAAAATTGGATTATAACCACGCCCACCTCCCATACAAAGGTTACGTTGAAAATTACTAAAAATGCTTTAATACAGTAATGGAAAACACCAGAAGAAGGCACACTGCATTCAAAATAGTATCAAAAAATGGGTGTCGCTCCGCCCACTTTTGGGTCAAACCTCGAAACTACTCGACCAATTTCAATGAAAGTCGGTTTGTAATATTTTCCTTGCATCCCAATTATATGTTGTGAAAATAGGCCGGTTCAGAACCACGCCTACTTTCCATATACCAGTACTTTGAAATGGATCTGAACAATATATAAAGTAAGTACTAGCGAAGATATCGGAACAGAACTTTGCACAAATACTACATTTATAGTGTGGCATCGCCCTTCTAAAAATCGTCGTAATCGGACCATAAAATTTCAAGGCCCCGTGTATCGAACATGAGGACCTCATGGCTTCTAATTCTTTTTTACCGAAAATATAGGTAAGTCTCTCAGATATTTTGAAGAAATTCGGAAGGAAGATCTTTCTTTTAATAATATGTCTCCGTGCGTAAAATACGTGAAATTGGGTCATAATTTCACCTAATTCCAATATACCGAATATTAGGGTTTCCAACATTCAATGGATTTTATACCATATATATGCCGAAGATGTGGGTCTAATTTTTTTTGTATTAATAAAATTATACAAATAAATTGGGAGAGTATAAAATGTTCGGTTACACCCGAACTTAGCTCTTCCTTACTTGTTTATACTTATTTTGATATTTTTGCAATATTTCGAACTCTCTTTTATATATTTTTTTATAATATTAGTTAATAATTTTATTTAATTTCTCTTTCATTATTTCTTTAACGCTTCCCACTGTCCTCTATTACAAACAACTTTCACATTTTCTCTCTCGTCTCTCTTTCAACAGTCAAGCATACTGTAGTATGCTAGGGATTTTTTTCATCTAATTTACACATTAATTAGACAAAAAATTAAAGTAAAAATAAATAAAAGTATAGTTCAGCTTATATTTCTGAAAGTAAAGCGTTGGTCAAGGACATAACGACAACAAGGAGGAGAGTAAAAAAAAATCATAAAAACGTCGCATAAAATATCAAAGACGTTTTTCGCCAAAGTCTTGTATAATTAAAGACGTTCTGAGTTCTACGTGAGCGGTGAGCATATTTATGGCTTATATATGAACTCTACTGTTCTTTTATATACTACATTAGTATATAAGTACATAGAGCTGCGATTATATACTTGGTATATAAAGTATATCCATACTACTGGTCGTGATTTTTGGTTTTCACTTTGGTTTTGCTTTTGTTTTATTTTACCTGAGTGGAACTAAGCTTTTAGAAGATTTCTTAGTTTCTTTCTAGACTTCTCTTATTAAGTATGCGTAGTCAACGCTGCATTTAAAGTATAAATTAAAGAAGCACTAAACAAGTTGACCCATTTAATCAACGGCTGGGTATGTATACCGAAGCAAGGGCAAGGACGAAGTTTCTTATTAAAAATGTTTCAACTTGGTTGCTAAGTTTTATTAGTAGTGAAGTGAAGAAACGAAGCTAGCTTTTTATACGAAAAAGGTAGAGAAGACTTACAAGTTCTGGCTGTCACCAAATGGCTAATTGATTTTCTAATAAGCTTTTTTTCTACAAAATTACCATGTGTCTGTCAAAAAACTTTACGCATATAATTTCAAATTGCTTAAGCAAAGATAGATTGGGAGGATATTAATATTTTATTTAATTTCATAAAATCCAAACGACTCCCAATCTATACCACTATTATAAAGAGGAAAGATTTGTATGTATGTAGTATTGAATAAACTCGTAAACTACTGTGCCGATTTCAAAAATTCTTTCACCATTGGAATGCTACATTCACCCCGAGTAACATAGGCTATATTTATCGCTATAATCTAAACTTTCTGCAAATAGTTCCCAGGTGAGGGTGTCAAAAAGACTCCGTGATGGAGAATTTTAATCTGAAACTGAAAATCATTCTGCAAGTCACTCTCTTCGCATTGCAATCGCGTTCCAGAGAGAGAGAAAACAATTTCAAAACCTGCCAAGTACGCGCTTGAGAGTCGAGTACGGAGCGTATACAGCGGCATGGAGAACAAAATATTAAAAATATGCAAGCTCGCTTTAAGCCGTCGCCTTCATAATCAGTACCGTGCGATGCCGGAGTGGTGTGCTAGTGTAACATATACTGCCTGAATTTTAAAGGAGGTTTGATTGATTGAGTGGGATTTTCAAAATTAAATTAAGTTATCAAATTGGTTGTCGATCATAAGTTTATACATTGCACTTTGAAATTTATTATTTATTATTTATAACTAATTATGAAACTATCCAGTTAAATTAACTCACTATTTGTCACTCAATTAACAACTAATTGGCATTCGATTAAGAAGTTGAGTTACTCTTTATATAAGAAACTATGGTAACACCAAAGTAGACAATTCGCAAGGAATTTATAGATATTAAATCAAATATTTTTATTATGTTAAGTACTAAAATATTTAAGTTATTCATTTATAACTCACATACTTGAAGTTTACAATGATTATAGGATCTTTAAAAAAATATAGTTTGTAGTGAGTTTGCTTGGGTCATAGAACAAAAATTAAGTATGACAATCGAAAGAAAGTTCTCAAAAGTTATCTCTTGGCTCAACACTATGTTACCTTCATTATTTTTCTATCCGAACATAATACATAGTTCTCTTCGGTTTCACTTCACTAATTTCGCGATTACTGAAAAAAAGCTAAATATATTTAAAAAGTGTACACATTGTGTCTATTTCAGACTATTATAACTAGATCTAGGGTATCTCTCACCAAAAGGTATCATTTGAAACAAGGACTTGTCGTTGTCAATCATTCTGATTCAGAATTATTACATGTGAGGCAGAATTGCTGACGATTGAAATTCTAGGTTTTGAGGTTATGTGGTTTTCAAGGTGAGATTTGTTAAATAGAAAATATGTGTAATATCCTTCACTTGCCTATTTTTAACGAACCTGATATGCAGTGTTTAGGATGGATCTAATAAATATATTGCAAAGTCTATCAAGAAAATGTTGGTGTCCTTAACAATTCATCAATTTGATGAGCCTTAAATGTGATATATCAAGCATAACTTCAAACCATTCCAAACTAGATTAAAATATAGTTATGCATATGACCTTATTGAAATAATTGTTTTCGGAAAAAGCCGCTATCATCCGCGTAACAAAGAATAAGGAAATTTAATAAATATTTGCAACTTAAAGCAATAAAGAATTATACAAATACAAAAAAATTTTGAGTTCACTCTACTTTGTGCTACAATAAAAAAAAAAGTTACTTCAAAATTCACCCTAACTGTAAAGTCGAGTAGAAATACGTAGATAACTGCCTACCTTCTCTAACTCACTCACTTCACTTTGGTCGCTATTTCAATTTCTTCCTGCCTCTCTGTATTCTGTGCTTATAGGCTGGTCATGTCGAAATAATAATAAAAGCAAACTTTACGCATTTCTTTCCTTCGCACCCAACCACGGCACATTTGTGTGTTTGAGAACACGCGTTCGCCCTTTACGCGATTACCGGAAATTAGGGCAAAACGTTGACAGTCAAATATTTTATGTGCGCTGGGAGCGTTGTTAAGTTGGTTGCGCAGCATGCTGTTGACTTTTCCCACCAACACTTATTTCCGCTGCCGCTTGGGTGAACAAAGAAGAAGAAGAATGTGAAGTGGATTACACCTTCATTATGGTTTTTGTGTTTAACGATCTGGTCTAGACTCGCCGACAACAACAACAACAAGTTGACAAAACTGCTGAAGAGAAAAGAACTTTTTTGTTGTTGTGTTTGTTGTATTTGGTGGTATGTTAATTTCTTTATTTCCCGTTCAGGGTGGATTTAAAGCATTCGCATTTGTTGTTGCTTGCGTACAGCTTTTTTCGGTTCTTGTTGTTGTGTGCGTTTTATACTCTAATGACACTAATGGCATAAGTTTTGTGGCAAAGTTTTAATTTTGCCTTCTGTTTTGTGTTTTTGTTCTGATTGTTGTTACTTTTTTCTGTTTTGTTGTTTAATGTATTAAATTTCACTTCCGGCTATTTTTGTTGTTGCAACAAGTAATTATAAAGTAATGAAGGCGCGTATTTAAAAAGTTTGCCGACATGAATTGGAATATATGAGAAAAAATACATATAAATTTAAATTTTTTATAATATAAATTCTTTTATATTAAGCTATAATTGTATTTTTTATAAGTAATATATTATATTTGAAAAAGGTATATGAATTTAAAATCAGCAATGATTTGTGTTTCATTTCAGTTGAGATGAGTTGAAAAGAAGTCTCTCTCATATAAATTGGGGTTGGGTTAGAAATCAGTAAAGATTTTCTGAGTTCTGAGGGAACCTTAGTATATTCTTTAGAGATGTGATAAGTAACTTCAAAGTGATCTTTATTAAAAATAAAAAAGAATTTTCAATAAGAGTAATTTCTGAAAAAATTTAACAGAATCAAGAATAATTAGGGATTTGCTCCATTAGTGTTCTTTTAAGCTATTTTATAGGCTTAACTGAAGATCGCTGAATCTTTATGTTAAGAAGTACCAATGGTAGAACTATCAAAGGAGCATATTTACTGGATTTAGCTCTTTCTTTATAGTCCTCAGAACATTGACAACGGCGAATACCGCAGACGATGGAACGATGAGCTGTACGAGTTATACGACGACATTGACATAGTTCAGCGAATAAAAAGACAGCGGCTATGCTGGCTAGGTCATGTTGTCCGAATGGACAAAAACACTGCAGCTCTGAAGGTATTCGATGCAGTACCCGCCGGAGGAAGCCGAGGAAGGGAAAGACCTCCACTCCGTTGGAGGGACCAGGTGGAGAGCAACCTGGTTACACTTGGGAGTGAGGTTAGGTTAGTCTGGTAGGCCAAAGCCAGCCATGGACCAGTTTTTGTCCTTTGCGATACCAGATGAAGTGCCGTCACGTAGTCAATGAGGAGTAGTCATCTTTAAGGATGCCTGCGTCGCAAATTTTAGAAGGTTTTGTTGTTTAACTAGTGATACCTCTTCCAAATTCGCGTACTGTGAGGCCCCAAGATGTTGGAGTCGTTGCCTTGACAATGCAGGACAAGCACATAAGTCTGTTAAACAATATATTCTCTCTGTAGCTGAGAATAGGATTGAAGGCACGATCATACTATATATAAGAATGACAGTGGTGTGAGTCAAAATGAGAAGCAGAAGACATAGGAGCGGAGGTTTTCAATAAAAAATCTTATTTAAACTTTAACGTTAGGTGTTACTGAACGAGATCGTGACAGACGCCAAGTTTGACTCTGCTTAAAGTGGCCTTCAAACCATGCTAAAGCGTTCCACTGCAATAAACGTAAGGTAAACCTCTTTGCGACAAAAAAATAGACGTTCGTTAGACTTTTGGTGAGAAATCAGTAAAAATTATTTATACGAGGTGTGTTCATTAAATACGTTATTTGTTATTTGAAAAGAATATTTATCAAATTTCTATTGTGTTGACTTTAAACTAGTCCTCATTTGATACTATCATTAATCGTCGAAACACTTCTCAAAATCGATTTTGGGGATAGCGTTTGTCTCTTTCAGCGGATTCTCGTTTACTAGTAAAACGACGGCTCTTTAAGGTTTTCTTTACTTTAGGAAATAGGAAAAAGTCATACGAAGAAATGTCTGGTATGTATTGTTTTAGCCCAGAATTCACAAACAAGCAAGAAAGAGTGAGTGAGCTCATAAAAATACACCTAACCTTAGTTGACAACAAAGACAAAATAAGCAATGATTACATTTTGACAATTGGGCTCACCAAATCTGTAAAAAAAAATATTTTTAGAAGTCCCGTTATTTTTTGAACACACAATGTACACATCTCAGGTAATGCAGTATTGTGGTTGGTCACCACTAAAATATTCTACTTTTGGATGAAGTGATGAAGAAGATTAACAGTTCAAATCTATGGTGAAGGTCATACGAGGGCCACATTTCCATTGGAAAGTTTGACACTTTTTAGCATAACATCACTCAGAACGTTTTGTCATTTAATCGTGAATTGTTTTATTTACAGGGAATTAAAAAATTCATCTCGGCAAAAAAATGGAATTAAGTCGTGAACATTTTCGTGCGATCATTTTTCACAACTTTCGACGTGGATTATCGCGACAAGAGTGCATCGATGAACTAAAATCTTTGTATGGCTATGAAGCACCATCCTATGACACTGTGAAAAACTGGTACAACGAATTCAATCGTGGACGACACTCGCTTAAAGACGAATTCCGTGAAGGTCGTCCAAAAGCAGCCGTTGTGCCAAAAAACATCGATGCCGTACGTGAACTGATAATGCAAGACCGTCATGTAACATACCCTCAGATAGAGCCATGCCTATGCATTTCTCCCACAAAAGACGTTTATGCGTATGAGCCCGAAACAAAACACCAATCGATCGTGTGGGTCTTCCAAGACGAGCCAAATCCAACGAAAGTTGCAAGAAGCACTTCGAAGCAAATGGTTGCCGGTTTCTTCGGCAAAACTGGTCATGTGGCGACTGTTCCGCTTGAGCAACGTAGGACGGTCAATTCTAAGTGGTACACCACCATTTGTTTGCCTGAAGTCTTCGGAGAAATTCGAAAAACAAAAAAGAGAAGACGAATCATTGTGCGGCTCAAACCAGCGCCTTTTTTACCGCCCAAAAAGTCGAATTGATGGGTCATCCGCCGTACAGCCCTGACTTGGCATCCAATGACTTCTTTTTATTCCCACACATCAAGAAAATAATGCGTGGTCAACGATTTTCGTCGCCAGAAGATGCTGTTGAAAAATTCAAAAACCATGTTTTGGAGGTGTCTCAATCAGGGTGGGAAAGGTGCTTCGAAAATTGGTTTGAGCGCATGCAAAAGTGTATAAATCTTGATGGAGAATATTATGAAAAACAATAAAACCATTTTCGTTGATAAATATTCCTATTTTCATTATTAGGCCAGAAATATATATAGCAGCCCTCGTACCAGGATATTTATCGCTGAAATCGTATCTTCAAACATGGACAGTTATAATGTTAAAGATATTATTTTTCTTTATAGCCAAATATTTAAGAAATTTGAGAGTTCTCTTGGTCTCTTGCTATCAAAATGTTAAAAATAGTCTCCACAACTACATAAAGAAATCTTAGTAACTACTTTCATTGAGAATCACGACTACTTTCCGGAATTCAAATTTCACTGAACGCAGTGCAGATCGAACTGCTATTATTCGCTGGAACGAAAGTTCTTAGAATTCTAATAAGTCGCACGAATGTTGGTATCAAGCCGGAAGTGATTATTTCAACATAAAATAGGCCATTATAAGTTTCCATTCACTACATGTTATATCCAAAACTCAAGTATATGAAAATGTGCACGTTTGATGCCCTTTCCTCCAAAGTAGAAGCACCACATCGTTAACACTCCACTTCAAATGAAAAATAAACTAAACATTGCCCCCATTTTAGCACCCCATTAGATTTGTGTTAGCAACAAGTGCGCACAAAATAATAACTGAACCAAATATCTAAATCAACATTGCACTCAACAGGCCTTTAACAAAGAGCACCCCTAAAGCAAATATGCAAAACTTCAACATTTACGAAAGCGAAAGCTAAAAATTCATAACAAATCTCGCTACTACAAATCGGTTATGCAGTAATTGAACAAAACAACAGCGCACACTTCCCCATATACACCCAACTATTTCGATTATTTTTTGTTTACTCGCAACCAACTGACTATAAAACCACAATCAAGCTGCAGCGCCTAAAAGTGTACTATACGCACACAACGTAGATTTGCGCAGATAACTGCCGTATGTGTGCCGCCTCATATTCAGCGCGGGCACAACCACTTTAATGGTCAGCGCTTCTACTGCAAAATAACACAACAAAACCGCAAAAGCGCTTTGGCACGCACGCACGCTGCGCTGAGAGGCTGCAGCGCCTGGAAATATGCAACGACCTCAGTTACCAAAAACGGTTGGTTGGCTGGCGCACTGTTCTACTCACTGGCAAATCGACGCTTCAGTGAATGAAAAAATTTATCGAAAACAACAACACATACAACAAAAAGTGCTACAGCAGCGTGAAAAAAATGCAGTCAGCATTTTTAGGCAACGAATGTGGTGTTTTAGAAAATAGCTACCTGCTGGCGCACGCGAAATGCTTATAAATGGAGAACAAGTTGGAATGCGAACAAAAAAGATGCCGCACAAAATGGAAAAGCAATACAGCAGCTCAGCGATTGCTCATCCAAATTGCATGCGAACCGGAGAGCGACGGGCGTTAGCCACACTGCTGATGGCGGCGCGGCGCATATAAACACAACAAATCGACGATTGCATTTGGGATTGGGATTTACCTTCAATGAGTATGTGTGCGTGTGTGTGCGCGCCGCAGTTCAATCTGCCATCTGCACCGGGCGCTGCTGGTCGACGCTACCGCACACCAAATAAAACGACCGCGGCGCGTTCGATAACCCATTCAACGATGCAACGGCCTCGTCCTTCCTATTAAAAAAGTGGACGAAGGTATGCGGAGGTAGGCAGAGCGTAGCAGTTGGCCAGTGCAGCGTGTAGCAGCCAGATGCGATCATAAAATTTCCAATTTGTATTGAAATTGCCGCAAAATCCATGCAAGTTGCGCACCTGAATGCGCACATAAATGTCGATGGCGGCGGTGGGGCTTCAGTCTGAGGGAGTGTGTTTATATGGATACACATGTGATGGCTTGAGAGTATGTCCGAGTGTGTCTGTTTGAATGAGCTGTTGTGTGGGTTATATGAATAGTTCGCTATGGCGCGTCAAATCCGTGGGGCAACTGTTAGCGGCTAACAAATTGAAAGTGGAGCAAAATATGTGTATAACAAAAACAAAAAATACAAAAAAAAGGTGGAAAGGTGGAAGAAAGAAAGAGAGTATTGAGTTTTATATTCATATGTAGTTTGAGGTTCTAAAAGTGTGTTTCTGAAAGATAGACAAAGGCATACTAAATATTACTAATCAATGGGTTAAATTGCTAGATACTTTTACTCAATAAATATTTAATAATTCATATATAAAATAACTACAGAGAAGAAAGGACTAAGTTCGGGTGCAACCGAAAACTTTATACTCTCGCAATTTATTCATTTTTAGTTTATGGAGATAACACATGAATTAATATTTCCTTGACAATTTCTCCAGTATATTCGGTATAAATTCCACCAAAATAGTTATATACTATATCATATGGAAGCTGGTATAATTTGATCACTTTCAGCCATTTTCGCCGCTAATCCAAGATTATACGTTCATTTTATTTTGGAAACATATCTCACATATTAATCGATATATACGGTAAAAAGTACCCAGTGAATTTGAAAAGTCGTATATCAGGTCAATGGAGGCTAGAGGAAGTATTGACCTGATTTTACCCAGTTATGGCATAGAGACACATTATTAGAATACAAAAAATCCTTCTGAATTTCTTTAAGATATCTGAGAGATTTACCGATATTTTTCGTATAAAATATCCATTGGTACATGGGGGTTTCTGTTCGATGTCAATGGAATTCCAAAATTGTGTAATATGGGAAATAGGTGTGGTTGTGAACCGATTTGGTCCATTTTTCAACCGTGTTATCAGGGTGTCAAGAAAATATCATGTACTAAATTTCGTTGTAATTGGTCGAGCAGTACTTGATATATTATTTTTGAGCCTAAATTGGGTGACGTGACACTCATTTTCGATTTCTTACACCAATCTGAGAGCAGCTTTCCTCTACCATAATTTTTTGTAAAATTTAAACACCAAATTTTTCGTTTTAAATCGTTAGTGAGTTAAGTCACATATAGTTGTTATACTCTCGCAACCTGTTGCACAGAGTATTATAGTTTTGTTCACATAACGGTTGTTTGTGTCACCAAGAAATAAAAAAGTTAGATATGGGGTTATATATATATAAAAGATCAGGATGACGAGTGGAGTTGAAATCCGGATGTCTGTCCGTCTGTCTGTCCGTCAGTCCGTCCGTGCAAGCGATAACTTGAGTAAAAATTGAGATATCTTAATGAAACTTGGAACACATGTTCCTTGGGACCGTGAGAGGGTTGCTTTCGAAAATGGGCAAATTCGGTCCACTGCCACGCCCACAAAATGGCGAGAACCAAAAACACAAAAAGAGTCATAACTAAGCCATAAATAAAGTTATAATAGTAAAATTTGGAATAAAGGATCGCACCAGGAAGGAGCATATTTGGATGTAATTTTTTTGGGGAACTGGGCGTGGCTCCGCCCCCAAATCGGTTATTTGTATATATCTCGCAAACCAATGAAGCTATATAAACCAAACTTTCTGCAGTCGTTTTTTTAGCCACTTCTTAATACAGTCCAAAAATTAAAGAAATCGGATAATAACCACGCCCACCTCCCATACAAAGGTTAGGTTGAAAATTACTAAAAGTGGGTTAACTCACTAACGAAAAACGTCAGAAACACTTAATTTCACATAAGAAATGGCAGATGGAAGCTGCACTCAGTTTTTTTTACTTGGTTTGTAATAGTTTCCTTACCTCCCAATAATATGTTGTGAAAATAGGCCAATTCGCTTCACAACCACGCCTACTTCCTATATACCAGAACTTAGAAGATGATCATAATCGTTTACTTTACAATATATAAAGTAAGCACTAGTGAAGATATCGGTGCAAAACTTTGCACAAATACTGTATTTATAGTGTGGCAGCCCATTTCTAAAAATCGCCGAAATCAGACCATAGGTTTTCAAGGCCCCATATATCGAACATGAGGACCTCGGTGCTTCTAACCTAATATTAGGGTTTCCAACTTTCAATGGACTTTATACAATATATATGACGAATATGTGGGTCAAATTGTGTATTATATAATATTAATTAAGTTAAATAAATAAATTGCGAGAGTATAAAATGTTCAGTTACACCCGAATTTAGACCTTCCTTACTTGTTTTCAACATAATCTTTTTATAGGGAGTGGGCGTGGTTGTTATCCTACTATTTTCCGAAAAAATGTAATCCAAATATGTCTATCTCTACCGAAGAATTACACAAGAACTAATAAGTTCGTTCTTCGAACATTCAGTTTTAATAAAGTCCATGAATGGAATCTGTGTCTGATGTCTTGCAGGGGCTCTGGAAATCCATAGGTGGCACATATCCTCACTTCAATTGAGTGGTCTTTTGGATCTCCATTACTACAATAAGCAAATAAAGTTGAAGAAATGGTAGATAATAAAATTTCTTCATTAATTGGATTATTAATTTGTAATCTAATCGATCAGGAAAGTATTAGAGTTCACAAAACTTATTAAACTTTATAAAAGGATATGATTTCTGCTTAAAGGGGTCTTTTCTCATACTATTCCATAGAATAAAAAACTTTGAAGATAATATTGAATGTATCATCACTCACTATTTAGACAATATTTTATCCAGATCCAGTGAAAAATATTGAACAAAATTTTGACCGAGCTTCAAGCTCAATAGACGTGTACTCGTATTTATATTGTTCAGCTTAAGCCATATTTTCCAAGTTTACTAGCCCACTGAAAGCAATTCCACAGCATTCATTCAATTAAATTGAGCTTCTACGAATGTTAATTTCATGGACGAGCTCAGCAAAGAGTTTAATTTAATACATGGGAAAACTTCAACGACTTGGAGTTGAAACTTAATTTGTATAAAATTGGCAGCGAACCCATACGATTGACACAAGGACCACGACTGGAAGTGTATGCAATTTAAAAGTAAGTATTACAAAATGGAGTAGCAATACACACACTCCCCTTTCGCTTCCAACTACAAGCGAAAATTTCATTTGCCGCAATCAAAGAATATATTTACGTTCAACGTTGTAGGGTGTCACAATATGACGCAGTCCAAAGCAAGCAACCTGTTTGCCCAAACGGCCGTCAGTCACTTCGGCAATGCATACGACAATGCTCCTCGGGGAAATTGTTAAAACACTCTCACACAAACCGAAGCGATGCGACAGCTGGAGGCCAACAATTTTGGCAGACACTTCGGTGCTTTCTTTCCGCTTTGCTTTTGGGCGGCACTTCCCCAGATGTGTGGAGCACATTTCTTTTTTTTGTTTTGTTTCCTTTTTTCTGTTGCCAATTGACACTTTATTACGGCAACATCGAAATCAATGAAAATTTGCCAGCGGAGGACGGTGAGAGACTGTGCTGCAGCAAGACGCCGACTGCAGAGCTCTTCCGCTGCAAGTGCTCGAAGGCAGTCGGACAGTTAAATGCAAGACATTCAATCAGTACACATACTTACCTCGAGCACAGTGCCGCTGCCAATGGAAATTTGAATATTGCACGTTGAATGGCGACAATGTAAAATTCGATTGCCACTTGGCGCAGCCTCTTCCAGCTGTTGCCGGTGTGGCACATGTGCGCACTTCAATTTATATTTGAGTCGGTTGAAGTTGGCATGCAGATTCTTAAGCGTGAGAGGATGTTGAGTTTTGTACTCGAGTTGAAGTTTGAATGAATGAATATTTCCTTGCCACTTCATTTGCAATATGCAACATGGATGTGTGTATGTATATGTGTTTGTGGTGTTGGCAATTAAACGTGACACCACAAAAGTACTTGCAATACTCTAAGTATCGTATCTATGTGAGAATGAGTTTGTGGCCGTCAACTAAGCATCAGCAGTGATTGATAAAGCACTTGAGGCGAGTAACACTTAGGCATTATACGTGCATTTAAGTGGTGGTGGAGCGGTGCAATTGTCTGATTGCTGTTTGTTTGAATTTTTTGAAGGAAATGTAGATTTGATACTAAATGGTTAGCAGTCCTTAGGTATGCAGCTAATTGCGGTGTATGTAAATTTTTGTGCTAATATATTTTGTTTATTCAGAAATAGGTGAAGATATGGAAGAAAAGGCTTTGAAAGCTTTTACAAAAATTTAAAAAAAAAAAAGTTAAAATGAAATAAGTCCACATTTTTAATTAAATTTTCACACGTAGAGCTTTTTTAAAACTTTTTAAGCTTTTTTGAAAGCTTTTTGGGTTAAAAATGGCTCACATTTTCCTAAAATATT